>NW_012105587.1:460712-485534 GCF_000951045.1 Mandrillus leucophaeus
TTCCTTTCCTTTCTTTCCTTTCTTTCCTTTCTTTCTTTCTTTCTTTTTTGACAGGGTCTTGCCCTATTGCCCAGGCTGGAGTGCAGTGGTGCCATCTCAGCTCACTGCAACTTCCGCCTCCCGGGTTCAAGCGATTCTCATACCTCAGCCTCCCATGTAGCTAGGACTACAGGCGTGTGCCATCAAGCCTGGCTAATTTTTATATTTTTAGTAGAGATGAGGTTTCGCCATGTTGGCCAGGCTGGTCTCGAACTCCTGACCTCAAGTGATCTGCCCACTTCGGCCTCCCGGTGTGCTGTGATTACAGGCGTGAGCCACCACGCCTGGCCCAACTGGGTCATTTCTTGAGGAATAGTGAACTGTGGCAAATTAGGCCCAGATTCTTATCTCATTGACCCTGGAATAGGTGGTATGGGAGGAGGAAGCAGAGATGCTGTGGTTAAGCCTACAGCAGAACATTCAGGCCAGCATCTGTCTGCCCTCTCTGCCATGCCAGACATGGGCTTGTACAGGGAGGACCAGCAGTGCCCACTCCTAAGTTGGCTCTCAGTAAGGCTGGTGGGTGGATAGTGAGGGAGCAGAAGAATAGACCGCATCTTCTGCTTGCTGGGTCTTTGAGAGAAATACTGATTTTTTTTCTTTTCCTATATAGAAGAAAGGAAAGTATCTTTCTTTTCCTGCATGGAAGAAGGTTTTCATTTTCAGTTTTTGTTCTTTTGAAGTGTAACATTGCAGTCAAATGTGAAGTGATAGACAGAAATTTTAAGGGCTCAAAGGATGTTGACAAATTTTAGAGTAGTAGATGACTTATATAAGTGTTGTTTTCTCTGTCTCAAAACATATTCCATGCTCATTTCAGTTGCTTCAGAGTTGCCAGTGTTTGCAGAATACTCGTGTAATAGCCATTTATACAAGGTGGTTTATTTTTCTCATGCAAAATCCTCATAAGTTTCCTTGTGAGTTTGTGAGGGCTGCTGGAACAAAGTGCCACAAACACTGTGACTGAAAACAATGGAAATTGAGCCTCTCATGATTCTGGAGGCTGGATGTCTGAAATCACAGTGTCAGCAGTGCCAGGCTCCTTCTGAAGCCTGCAGGGGAGAATCTTTCTTTGCCGCTTTGAGCTTCCAGTGGTTGCTGGCAGTCCTTGGATTGCAGCTGCATCCCTCTCGTCTGTGTCCTAATCACTTGATTGTTTTCTGCCTGTGTGTCTCTCTCTGTCTCTCTCTTCTTTTCTTAGAAAGATACTGATCATGTTAGATTTAGGATCCTCCCTTTTCCAGTATGACTTCGTCTTCACTAATTACATCTGTAACACTCCTGTTTCCAAATACAGTCAACCTTTGAGGTCCTGAGGTTATGACTTTATCTTTTTTGGGGGTGTCTTAGTCTGTTTATGATGGGTAAACATAAATTACAGATTGGGTAATTTATGAAAAACAGAAATTCTCACCACTCTGGAGGCTGGGAAGTCCAAGATCAAGGCACTGGCAGGTTCAGTTTTCTAGTGACCTGCTCTCTGCTTGTAGATGGTGCCTTGATGCTCCATATTCCAGATGTGAGGAATGCTGTGTCCTTAAAGGGCAGAAAGTGGAAGGGCTTAGAGGGCTGCCTACTGCCCAAAGCCTCCTTTACAGAGTCCTTAATGCCATTTATGAGGGAGGAGCTTTCATGGCCTAAATACCTCTTAATACCATCACATTGGCCATTGAGTTTCACCACCTGGATTTTGGAGGGGAAGTTGTCCAGGCAGCTTCCAAGGACTGGACATTGGGGTATAGGAAGTTTCCTGGACGTTGTCATTTTCTGTTGGGCTGAACTTAAGTCATGCGACTACATCTAACTGCGTTAGGGGCTGGAGAGAGTGGTCCTTGTTCAAGGCTGCTGTGCATTGGCTAAAAATTGGGAGTTTTGTTAATCACAGAAAATGAGAGCAGATTTTGAGGAGAGCTGACAGCTTTTGCCACATCTACAAAATTTTGGATGGGGTAGGGGTGATCTAGGTTGTTTATTCTGTTTCTAAGCCACTGTAGCTTCTCTCATTGAGTTATACCTACCATTTGAGGAGCAAAAGGGAGTTTTCCTACATATAATTATGTTAGGTTTGTTATGGTTAGCAGGACTTTGTTTTATTCAGTTAAATTGCATTGTGTAGTTGCTAACTAGTATGGAAAATAGCAATAAGCGAGAGATTGGGCTATTCCTGCTGTCTAGGAGGAGGCATTGACTAAGGAAAAAGATAAGTGTAGGTGGAGCACGGTGGCTCACGCCTGTAATCCCAACACTTTGGGAGGCCAAGGTAGGTAGATCGCTTGAAGCCAGGAGTTGGAGACCAGCCTGGCCAACATGGTAAAACTCCATCTTTAGTATAAATACAAAAATTAGCCAGGTATGGTGGCAGATGCCTGTAATCCCAGCTACTCGGGAGGCTGAGGTAGGAGAATCACTTGAACCCAAGAGGCAGAGGCTGCAGTGAACTGAGATTGTGCCACTGCACTCCAGCCTGGGCGACAGAGAGAGACACTGTCTCAAAATATATATATATAATATATGTTATATATATATTGTTATATGTAACAATAAGTTATTTTGAAAAGAAGCTTATAAAATATGTTTTAAGAGATAGAAGCCTTTTTTTTTTTTTTTTTTGGTAAAGAACACTGACTTAGTGATAGTGAATAAGTTGTATGTCAATTTGACATGCACGAGGGAGTTTGAGAAAGGCCAGTTGAATCTAAGTGACCAGCCAGAGCCAGAGCTGCCTTCAGAGGCTCTGCCCTGTGTTTGCTGCCTGCCCTTCCGGGCTAACTCGCTTTCTGAAGGCTGGAAATGGCCTTGACTTTCATGTTGCCAGCATCTAGCGTGGGGCTTGGCACACGATGAGGGTTCATGAAATATTCATCAGATCATTTCCAACCAACTCCCGTGTTCACCATTAGTAACACAAAGGTGCAATAGTAGAAATATGCAGGCTGTAAATGCGCTCAACCTCAGAGCAGTATTTTCAGTTTATTTAGGAACCAGTGTACTTGTTGAAAAAAATTACACAGATAGCTCCTAAAATTACAAAGATAGTTCATGGCCATGAACTCTTTATATGTTTATTTATTAAATAAATATCATATGCTGATATGAACCGATACTTTAAATAGGGTTGGTAAAATGATCTGTAGGCTGTATAAAGTTTTATGTTGCAAATTCCGTGGAAGCAGTGACTTTTGTTTGTGCTTTTGTTTCTGTAATTTAAACAATCTGTGTTTTTCCCATTTTCTTTAGAACTTTTTGCTACTTGATGAGATATTGCAGCGTAACCGTCAGCCACCGTCAGATGGTAAAAAGATGGTGCATGTGCAGGACTTTACTGCTTTTTGGGATAAGGTAACAATATCCTTAATTGCAAGATCATGACTGCTAGTAGATAATGAGTGACATTGATTTAATACAGAATTTTGAGGTGTTACACATGGTATAACATATGGCTTGCTCATTTACTGTAAGTATGTTACAAAGATTCTCAAAATTAGGAGTAAGTTTTGCAATTAATAGAAAGTAGGTATGAAATCAGACTTAGGTATTTGACAACTTGTATTTTATCTCATTTTCAAAAAACCAATGAAAGTGTTACCTCATTCTAAACTAAATGTCAGTGTTTGGACATTGGCAACATTGGATTTTATAGGATTGGACAGACTGGGGTGCAGCATGGAATGGGTTAACTGCTGAGTACATTGTAAATTATTACAGAGACTTTGAGGTATCAGTGCACATTTTCACCTTACTGTTTTCAGGTCATCTTATTACATATTGAGAAAGCCCATGACTTGGATTTTTGCCACGGGGTTGGGTTGGGGCTCCCCTATTCCAAGCACCTGGATGTTGTCAGCTGCTTTGGTGGCAGCCCAAGGCAGAGGGGAGGCTGCAGGCTGGCGGAGCAAGCTCCATGGATTCCTGACTGAAGGGTTTCACTGTGTGGTAAGCGGACAGGTAGTTCAGGCAAGGCCACAAGGATTTTTCAGCACTTGGTTTACTCATAACATTTAGGCAAACGGGAACAACAGCAGGGGCCACCCACAGGAAGTACTTAGGCTCGGTGTATCTCCTGTTACCCACAACTCCAGGGCCCTCCTTATGCTTCCAAGGAAGCAGTGGGCTCCCTGCCCAATGCTCATAGAAGCCACTACTATGGCACCAGCTTTTCATGAAAAGAAAGGCTGCATTGTAAGTCGAATGGCAAGGAGACAGGAGGCAACGCGCAAATTTGTCTTCCCTAGCTGGGGGATGGGGCAGGTTTTACAGGCAGAGGGTAATGAGGCGTGGTCCGATTGGTTCTTGCAATGAAGTGATGCCGGGGCTGGATCTGATCGCATCCTGGATCAGGCCATGAGGTGTCCGCTCTGAACTCGTTCCTCCTTCCTTGGTCCCAGCACTTGGGTTCTGCCCATGGTTGTGTGCTTGGTTCATCTGGAAATGCTCAGATTACATAACTTGCAACCTGGGATGCATGGCAACTGAAAAACAGTTTACTATGTTATTATGCAGAGTTGAACCAGATTGGACTGGTTCTGTGGTTATGCTCACCTGAGTCCGGGGTCCTCTGCAAATCCACTTGTCTCAGTCTGTGTTAGTCTGGAAAACAGAACATACAGCATGGGAGAGGGAATTTCGTGCAGAGAATTCATTACATAGGGGATGAAAGAAAGAGCACAAAGGGAAAGCAGGGGTGGAAGAGGCCACCCTGAGACCAGCCATGGCAGGAAGCTGCACCCTGGGGCTGGAGATGATGTCTGCCAGGAGCAGAGCCCAGTGGCCCGGCTGCCAGCAAGATTTCGGATCAGAGGGCAAGGGTCTCTTCTGAGGGCGCTGGGACCGCTTGGACTGCTTAAAACAGGTGGGCAGTGCTGGTGGTGACCAGCTCCTCCCCTCTCCGGGTGCTCTTCGTGGCTGACCTTGAGTTGTAGTGTAGTTTGCTGGAGCCAAGAGCCAATAGGCGGTTGAGCAGCACTCCCGCCCAGCCCCACTGTCTCCGCCCTCTCGTGTGGGAAAAATGTCAAAACTCTAGACTCCAGACTCTTCCTTTCTCTACATGCCCTTGGCTCTAAGTATCACACTCCCTGTTTCATGTTTGCCTAATTCTGATGTAATTTTTGCCATCTCGACCGACAGAACAATAACGTGTTCCCAAATATATAGAACATCATTGCACCTTGTGCACATGGAAACTCACACAAGGTACGTCACCTGACTGGATAATTTCTCCTTACCTGCTGGCATTCCCACCTCATACACTTTATTTATTTATTTATTTATTTTGGAGATGGAGTCTTGCTCTTTTGCCCAGGCTTTAGTGCAGTGGTGTGATTTTGGCTCACTGCAACCTCCGTCTCCCAGGTGCAAGTGATTCCCTTGCCTCAACCTCCTGAGTAGCTGGGATTACAGGAACACTGCACCATGCCTGGCTAATTTTTGTATTTTTAGTAGAGACGGGGTTTCTGCCATGTTGTCCAGGTTGGTCTTGAATTTCTGGCCTCAGGTGATCTGCCCACCTTGGCCTCCTGAAGTGCTGGGATTACAGGTGTGAGCCACTGCACCCAGCTCTAATACACTTTAAGCATTGATAGAAAAGCTCTGTGAACATCCACTAGCAAAAAGCATTCTAGGTGAATGCCGTTGAGCTAGAGGAAGGCACTGCGGTAGCCACCACACACTGTGTAGGTCCCATTTGCAAATTTTTTTTGTACCAAACCTTGCAACATTGTAAAATGGGCTGTTTTGTTGTTGTTCAGTTCCTAGACAACGTTGACAGCTGCATTGAAACGGAACACTCCACCCTGTTTTCTGGGCCTTGTCTTGGGGTGATTATGCCCCACGCTGCCAGGGATTATTAGGGAGGTCATGCAGCTGAGAGGGTGCTTGGGTGGGAGGAGGGGCACAGACACTGGGGCTTTTGGAGAGAAGCTGCAGAGGAAAGAAGGGTGTGCTGGGCTGGGATTCGGGAGAAAGACAGAGGCCCCAGCAGCAGCCCTGCTGGATAGACCAGTGGGTATTGGGGGAAAGGTCTTCTCACCAGCCTAGGGTCTCATTTAGAAAACAAACGGGCTTGTGCTGAATCTCTAAGCTGTAAAGTCTGTGGCCCTGTGGGAGCCTGTGACTCTCCATGGGGCAGGGATTTGCTTCTGTTTTCTTCACTGCTCTGGCCCCAGGGCCCAGCATAGGGTCGGCCCCAGAGTGGGGGCTCAGTCTGCCTGCCTTAGTGTCCTGGAGCCTGGAGGTCTCAGAGGGAAGGGGCCTCGCCTTCTGAGCTGTCGAGTGCTGCCCCCTTCTGGCTGCGGCGCACCAGTGCGGGGTCCCAGGCCTCCAGGTGGGGCAGAAACCTGCTCTAAGAACCAGGGCCGTGATGGGAAGCTGGGTTTTGCATGTGGCTCACTCTTTTGCAGTCAAAACTGAGTAAAAAGAAGTAAAATCAGAAGTAGTTGTTAGGAAAGAGACACACTGCAAAGGAGGGGAAAGGGACAGGTTGACCAGTTGTGTTTTTTCATCCTTTTGTAATCACAGAAATAAGTGGGTTTCAGTTGTCTTAAAAGACAATGTTACTTAATCAGGAATACAGAGTAGACCCTTTACATTTTAGAGGAGGAACACTTTATACAGTAAGGCTAAGTCAAGCAAGACTTTGTGAATTTGTGACAAGTTTGCACTTACAAAATCGTGTAAATAGGTCACATTTTGTTTAACGTTATTTTTTCCAAGTGTTTAGGTAATAATGTATTACTTTTAAAAAAAAGACATAGTTGATAGGCATGTGGGAAGGAGTAGAGAAACCTCTTCTGGATGGTTTTTATATAATTCCTATGATATCTGGGGCTAGTTTCTTTGTGATTAAAAGTGATCATGATTGACTTGGTCTGTGGCCATACTATAATATGGTACGGGACACATTTATAAGGGGTCAGTTTACATACACACATATTTTGGTATTTGACCATTTATAAAAATATTTGTGATTATTTGGGTGTGTGACTGTTAAGTCGTTTCCAGATAAATTTTTCATTTTGAAGGTTATCTTGATCTCTTGTTCCTCCGCGGTGCTTTCTGTCTTTTGGGCATTTTACTAATCGCACGTGCCCACCTGAGATGTGGAGAGGGGTTGATGAGTACCCATTTGTGGACTGGGCCAGCTCAGCATCTTTAGGTTGCGGGTTGGTTGACTTCATGCGTGCTTCCCTCTTCCATCATCCCAGGGGTGTTCCACCCTTCAGGGATGCCAGATTCATTTTGAGGAATCCTTTTCTAGAGTTGAGGAGGCTGCATTGCCTTTGATTCACTCTTGATCATTTTTCTAGGATATGGATGAGCATTTACCAAAGTGTGTTGTGCGGAAGAATAACCCTTTCTGAAAGGATTTGGGACTCAAATAAATTTGCTAAATGCCCACCCACCAGACACACATGGTCAGGTCTCTCCAGTCTATCCACGAGAAATTCAGATGAAGACTGTAAATGTGAGACTTAAACCCCTTTAGGATTCCTCCCAAATTGTAGCTGTTTTTACTTCACTTAACAGTATCAATTTTTGTTTGCTAGTGTTGATGTCTGGGTTTGGATAAAAGTTCTCATCGTTGGCAGTTTTTACGGTTGAGGTTCTATACTCTGAATTTAAAACCATTCCTCTCTTTATTTGTACCAAGTGACTTTTGCTTTTTTAAAAGATAGACAATTCAAAGTATTGATTGTCCTTGTATGAGAAGAGGAAACTTCCTCATTTTGGTTTGTCATGCTCTGGTAAACTGTCCCTTCTCCCTGATACGCACTTAATCCTCTCGATTGAAAATATTTAGAAGCTCTTTGTAAAAGTAATGAATTTGATTTGGTCTCCTAAATAATAAACTGTAAAAGAACTTTTTTTTTTTTTTTGAGATAAGGTCTCACTGTGTCACCCAGGCTAGAATGCAGTGGTGCAATCTTGGCTCACTGCAGCCTCAATCTCCTGTGCTCAAGGAATCCTCCTACCCATGAACATATACTTAATTTCATTATTCTTCAGTTTTTGGTTGTTGTTAAATTAGAGCTCTGGTTACAGGGTTGACCACCATTTGTAGAAGTTCATTTGCCAAGAGTGACTTTATAGTATAAAGTGCCTTCTTGCTGGCTGGGCGTGACTGAGGTTCGTGCTTTATCAAGTGAAAATGGAGAGATTAGTGGAGATTTCACATCATCTAATAGCCAAGGACTGAGCATGCCATGTACTCATGCTGCCACCTTGTGGAGGTTAATGAAATGGAATATTAAAACCAAGGGACAGAAGGAAAACTTACAAATGATTGAAAAGCTCCCGTACTGAATATTATATTAAGAATATTGTTTTAAATGAGAACACATGGACACAGGGAGGGGAACATTACACATCGGGGCCTGTCAGTGGGTGGGGGGCAAGGGGAGGGAGAGCATTAGGACAAACACCTGATGCATGCAGGGCTTAAAACCTAGATGACAGGTTGACAGGTGCAGCAAACCACCATGGCACATGTATACCTATGTAACAAACCTGCAGGTTCTGCACATGTGTCCCAGAACTTAAAGTAAAAAAAAAAAAAAAAAAAAAATTGTTTTAATAAGTTAGCATGAGTTTTCATTTCAAGAAGGTTGCCTTGTCATTGTTACTATCTAAATTTTGTGGAAGTGTGCAGCTGTGTTCACATGAAAATCGGGTAAAAGAGAATGGGCCTTCCTTAAGTACTGAAGACTCCAAACTGTTTAAAACCCACGAAAAAAAATGTGATTTATGAAAAGGACTCTAGGATACAATATATTAAAATAGGAAGGAGAAAGATTTGGGTTATGTTCGTGTATCAGTGACTATTGTATTGTTTTCTTCTCTTTTTGAAGTGATTTGTGTGACTTTATTGAAATGGGCACATTTTATAAACTTTAATTTGTAGGCATCAGAGACCCCAACTCTACAAGGCCTTTCCTTTACTGTCAGACCTGGTGAATTGTTAGCTGTGGTCGGCCCCGTGGGAGCAGGGAAGGTGAGTTAGAATGGCTTATGGCAGCTTGACGCACCCCACTTCTCATATTAACTCCTTGGGTTTGAGCCCAAGGCTACATGTAACACATTTTTGAATTGGGTATGCTTGGCACGGCATTTCTCAGTACATGGAACATTCGTTTTGCAAGAAGGGTCACATGACCAAGTAACTGTGGGCAGTGCATCTCCTGTTTCTCTTGGTTCTTCAAGTTGCATAATTGGGAACTCCTAGAAGTTGGACATCACCATGAAGGAAATTATTTACGTGATCACGATGCAGGATGGATTGACTAAGAAAGTGGGAACTTCTTTTTGTCAAAGTGAACCCTAGATGCTACAAGACGTGGAGGTTGTGAAGGCTTGTCTGAAAAGCTTTAAACATGTTTTGATATGACTTCTCCAAGTCACATGAACATACATTTAATAAACCTGTAGCCAGGTGTTCAGTCCTGTGTTAGGAGTAAAAGATACACCTGTAATCAAGACCCAGACACCACTGCCCTCCAGAAGTTTCTGGTATCTGGGGTGAGACAGATATACAAACAGATCATTTCAGTTCAATGTTCTAAGTGTTCCAATAGTGGGGGGCGCAGACATGTCACGTCTGTGCATTGTAGAAGATGTGAAGGAAACATGCATACAGAATTAGTATCATGCATTCTAAAGCAACGCAATAAATCTAGATGTAGGTATATAACCAATAGGGCGGTTTCACAATTGAAGTTTGCTCTCCAGAGACACGATTCTTGGGTAGTTAAAAATAAAAGTCCTTCGTACTGCACAGGATATATTGTTTATTTTTATTTATTCATTCATTTATTCATGTATGTATGTAAGTTTAGTTTTTGAGACAGGGTCTCGCTCTGTCGCCCAGGCTGAAGTGCAGTGGCGCGATCTAGACTCAGTGCAACCTCCACTTCGGGTTCAAGTGATTCTCATGCCTTAGCCTCTCAAGTAACTGGGATTACAGGCGTGCCACCATGCTCAGCTAATGTTTGTAGTTTTAGTAGAGATGGGGTTTCACCATGTTGGCCAGGCTGGTCTTGAACTCCTGGCCTCAAGTGATCCACCCGCCTTGGCCTCCCACAGTGCTGGGATTATAGGCGTGAGCCACTGCGCCTGGCCAGGATATGTTATTTACATATAGCTTTTCTAGAACTAGTTCTTTGTCAAAAAGGATACCTGCATGCAGGAACAATGCATTCAATATTGGATATATGAACTATATGTCATGCTTGGCTACCCTGTTGCTGTAAACATTCTTAGTTGATCTTTGTTCCATGTACCATTTCATTTAGGGGAATGAAACTCATTTAGGGAAACTCATTAGGGCAGAGTACATTGTTACACTCTATTTTAACATTCCTTATAAACCCCTAGTTTATATGGACCAAAATGTTATTTCCAATTTTTATTCACAATTTCCTGGCTGTACTAGATCCTCTTTTAAATGAATGAATGATGTTTTTCAAGCTCCCAGGACTGGGCAAGTCTGCACTGCAGTGACTTATTCTTGTCTCGAGTATTGACTGAACATGTGTTTTTTTTACAATCTGTTTCAGTCATCACTGTTAAGTGCTGTGCTCGGGGAATTGGCCCCCAGTCACGGGCTGGTCAGCGTGCATGGAAGAGTTGCTTATGTGTCTCAGCAGCCCTGGGTGTTCTCGGGAACTGTGAGGAGTAATATTTTATTTGGGAAGAAATATGAAAAGGAACGATATGAAAAAGTCATAAAGGCTTGTGCTCTGAAAAAGGTGAGTGATGACTTTCGCATTTCATGGACTCCGATGTCAGTGTTCACTTGAACAACAAGGTTTTTTAACTTTTTTTTTTTAATTTTGAAAGACCTTTGAATATTATTTCATACCTTAAGGCAGTCCTCCCAGTAAATAAACACACACACGCTCTGTCCTCTTCAGTCTGATGTGAAAATGATATTTACAGGGTGAATGTGGGGGGGTTTGGTTGGTTTTGTGAAGTTTTATTTACTTTTAACTTTTTTTTTTCCAAAATGGACAATTATAAAAATTTGCAAAAGTGGAGAGAAGGGTGTCTTGAACCTGCATGTACCCATTGCTCAAGTTCAAGTGCAGTCAACTTGTAGCCAATTCTACTCCATCTCTACCCCTACCTTCTGCTAGCTCCACCCCTACCCCAGATTCTTCCGATGTACACCCTCGACCTCAATTGTATTTTATTTGTAATACCTTATTACTTATCTCTAGAAGATAAGAACACTTTTGAAAAAAAAATTACATTTCATTCAAGAAAAATCACCAAAATTTCTTGCTCTCTTCAACTGGCTCGGCAGAGATTACAGTGCTTTAGTATCTCATTACCCACTGGTTTGCATCAGACTCCGGAAGATGTCTGCACCGTGCACTTGGCTGATGTTTCCTGCTTGGGTCCCTCTCAGACCATAGGTTTCCTTCTCCACTCCCTTTAAAAAAGAAAATTTGTTTCAGTAGATTTTGGGGTATGGGTGGTTTTTGGTTACATGGATAATTTTTTCAGTGCAATTTATTATTTAAAGGAAACAAACTGTTTTAAAATTTATTTTTCATTGTGTGTCATTTCACCAAGAGAGTGATTGTTTTCAGAAAAAGATGAAGTGTTTGATGGTACACTGAGGTTTTCATAAAATTGGTGGATAGTTGATGAAAATTGAGCATACTTAATAGAAGGCTGTAAGTTAGAAAATAGAAAAAATGGTAAATACTGCTAAATACTATGTTACCTTCTTTGGGCCATAAAAATCAGTGAATAATGGCATTAAAGGGCTCTTCCCAGGCTCTGTGCAGTGTGGCCTGGACATCCTACTGTTCTTTTGTACTGTCTGGAAAAGGCCGCCACAGACTGTCACAGGTGTGATGCAGAAGGCTTCCAGCCAGGTTTGCGAGGAATGAGTAATTTTGCTTGAGCAATGGCTGGAATATCATAGATTCTATCTATCAGGTGAGTAATATTTGCTGGTGATTTGGACAGAGAAATCATTGCTTGTTTAATGGGCCGTTTCTTCCTCCTGGGCTATTGTTAATGAGAGATGATGCATTTTCAGAAATGACGTTAAGTTAGCAGTAATGAGCTAGATTTTTATTGAATAGTATATACTGTATAGGAATAGATGGGCTAAGGCAAGCTCCTAGTTATTCAGATTCCACCAGGTGTTAATTTTTTTTCTCTGTCTCACACACACTCACACATATGCGCACACAAAAGTGTATGAAGTTTTAATCTTTTGCCATGATTTCCCAGTGCCTTTGCTATTGCTATTCTCATTTTGTTTATTTTTTGATATTGCTAGCCTCATTTTTTTTAAAGTAAAATTTTCACTTTATTCAAAGTTGGTACAGAATTGCTAACATTTCCCTAAAATAATTACTATACTTCAGCTTGTCCTGCTGGTGTCCCCCCACTGTCCCCTGCTTCCCTGAATATCCATTTTAGAGAAATTTTGCATAAATACAATGTCCAAGTAGGGGAATATACAAGGTGATTTCAGTGTGTTGCAGTGAGTGGAGTGTGTCATGTTTTAGGGAACTGAGAAACAGATAGCAAATTTTGCATGTTTTCCCCCATTGGTAGTTACAGTTGATAACCAAGAAACTGCTGATGGACCAGGCCCTGGAGACAGGAAAGATGGTGTGCCATTTTTCAGTGGAAGGGTGGCACTTGGCAACCGGGGCCTTGTCTTTCAGCTCTTTTCCTCCATCATTTCTCCATGACAGGTTAGAAGTGAGGTCCTTGGGACCAATATAGGGCTTTCTTGGGAAGGCTTTGTTGCTCTTTGCATATTAATCTGTCAGTTTAAAGATAACCTACTAGTAAACTCTAGAATTTAAGAATGATTTGCTCCATAGTAGACTGTGGTTTCAAGAGTTGAATGTTGCTTATGGCTGGGTAAGTGGAGGATGGGAGAGATGAAATGAACTGTGTGAAAATGAAATGAAATGAAATGATCTCAGAGAGATCAACTGAACATTTGCAGTTCAAGTTCAAAGCCATACCCGCCTAGCTCCAGACTCCATTTCCCCTCTGCCAGGCCACCTCTCAGTTGAGAGTGTTTATAAGTTAGGTGATTGATAAAAAGGTAGAATGTGGGACAAAATGTTTTTCAAGCCTTCCCTTTTTACCTGTTCAGTTTCTGGTACCCACATGAGACCCCAGGTCCCAGGTCACGCAGCCTTGCCTTGCTCCTCCCCGTGTCAGAAAGGCTCTGGGGGAAAGCGAGGGTTAGGACAGTGGCTGCCACTGAGCTTCTGCCATAGCCACCTTTGAGGACTGGCCCAGTAACTCTGACAGTGTCCCAGGCACCTGTGGGCTTCTGCGTGGCAGGCAGACTCCAGTGGCAATGGGGTCCCCTCGGGGCTGGGCTGCATGGTGACTTCTCGGTTCCTTCCTGGATGTGTATAAGCACAGACTGCTGGCCCCCGTGCATGGTTCCATCCTCGGTAGGACGGTGGGCCTCCAGTGGAGAAGTGGAACAGAGCAGGAAGCTGGCCCAGCTTTGTCATTTGCTCGCTGTCACTTTGGGTTTTTTTTTTTTATTTTGAGATGGAGTCTCACTCTCACTCTGTCACCCAGGCTGGAGTCTAATGGTGTAATCTCGGCTCATTGCAACCTCTGCTTCCCAGGCTCCAGTGATTCTCCTGCCTCAGCTTCCTGAGTAACTGGGATCACAGGTGCATGCCACCATGCCTGGCTAACTTTTTTGGACTTTTAGTAAAGATGAGGGTTTTGCTATGTTGGCCAGCTGGTCTTGAACTCCTGACCTCAAGTGATCCACCTGCCTTGGCTTCCCAAAGTGCTGGGATTATATGCGTGAGCCACCATGCACGACCAGCTCGGTGTCACTTTGGACATGTCATATTACCTGCTGTGGGCCCTTGATGTCTCTGCTGCGAAATAAGGACATAGGGTGAGATGGTTTCCCAGAGGTTTTGCTACCGTTCTCAACTGCCATTTAGGACTGTTTAGCAGGGGACTGGCAAGAAACCAGGGATCCTCTTAATGAGTTACGAGACCATTTGCTAACCCCTTTTCAAATCCGCATGTCAGTGGTGGGTGTAAGATGGTCATAGAAATAGCAATCCTGGAATTATTTTGGCTTGTAGGTACAGAGATTGCGTGTGTAATCAAAACCTGCTGGACAGAAATGGTCCTGGGTGTCTCTGGGTGTTTGCCTCTGTTTCATTTCTTATTAAATGGGGGAGATACAGCAGGATTATGAAGACTGCAGGCAATGTCTGTAAAATGCAAACATGCCAGGTTTTTGCTAAATAGTAGCTATTGCCCTTTTCTGTAAATCAGTTAATAAGATAAATAAATGATTTTGCCTTATACACTTTCTCATTCCCATCCCGGCCACCCTCCACTGCAAAAAAAAAAAAAAAAGAAGTCCCAGAGGAAAAAATAGGAAATAACAAGAATGCTCAGATGTATTGATAACAACTAGATATATTGTACTAGATACAACTGAAGTGAATTTATAAGTTCATTAAGCTAAAAATATCTTTTAGATAAAATAATAAGATAGGAAGCAATAATTCACATTTAGCAATATTGGTTTAGGCTAATTGCTTATTCAAAGTGATATCGTAGCAAATGACAGGACATACCTCAGGAAACAACATACTGATGTTAGATATGTAGGTGGGTAGTGGTTAAAATCCTAGGCCTTGGAGCCAGACAGCTCTGGGATGGAGCCTCAGTTCCTCTTTAGTAGGTGTGCGATTTTAGCTCATCGTCTGAACCTTAGAAAGCCTCAGTTTGGTCATCTGTAAAACAGAGATAATAAACTATTCACCTCATAGGCTGTTATGAGGATAAGATTTAATCAAGAACTTAAAGCATCTGGTTACTAGGCACATAACAGGCCTTCTTCTTAATTATAAGAGCCACCAATTTTGGGTGAAATCACATGAAATGTGAGATGCTTGAAAGAATGTATCTGAGTATAGAACTTCCATTATTTGAATTGATATTTATATAGGGGTTCTATACATAGTACAGTAAATAAGTCAACAATAAAAATATTGTTACCCTAATAGATGCAACGTATTAATATTATGTCACCCTTTGCATAGTTTCTTTTAATCCTTGAGCACTTTTAAGAAACGAGTATCCAAAGGCATGGAATTGATACATTTGAGTTTCATGTTTTTCTATATAGCTCGCTTGAATATACAAACCCCTTTGGGGTCCCCACTATCTTATAATTTTCTTCTCATATTTGCCACATTCCTGCCTACTTGGACATTTTCTTTTTAGATTGCCTTGACAATCATAAAATAACTGTTGTTATGCCTTTTTTTTTTCCTGTTAATCTCTCAGTTGGGAGAACCATATCACTTCTTTGTGACGTAATAGGAAATAAATGCTGAGGGCCGAGCGTGGTGGCTCACGGTAATCCCAGTACTTTGGGTGGCTGAGGTGGGAGGATTGCTTGAGGCCAGGAGTATGAGATCAGACCCTGTCTTTTTTTTTTTTTTAAAGCTGAGTACAAAAGGGATGCAATGAGGTGAATCTAACTAGGGTGACCAAGTGGACTGATAGTGCTGTGTATGGATAGAGAGCCTTCGAGTTCTGAGTTGTTTCAGTGTTGCCTTTAAGTATCTTCTAGTAAGCACTTGGGGAAGCGTGATATGAAAGGGCAACAGGCTGTGAACTGAGATGAGCTTGGTTCAGACTCCAACCTTCCTTTATTAGCTGAGAGTCCTCAGACCAGTTATGTGCTCTCACTTCATCTCTGTCTCCTCATCTGTAAGTATGGTCAGTACTTACTTGGCAGGTTGTCATGAAGATTAGAGATAATACCAGGCATCAGGCACAGTGGTTGGTGCATAGCTCTTACATCCAGGAGCTGACTCGTGGAGCAAGACGCTGAGTACACACATAAACATTAAGAGGCAGAATACGGCGGGTCCTTCCTAAGAAATATAAACAAGGAACCTAGAAAAGAGAGTGATGTTTTCTGATTGGGGGAATGCAGGTTTGTTTCATAGAAGAGTTTGAGTTGGGCCCTGAAAGAAGAATAGGATATTGATAAGCCATGATAGGAAGGGCCGGTCCAAATGGAAGCAAAGTGTGGCCCAAAGCTGGAGAGCCCTGCTCCCTGACTCTGGAACCTGTGTCTTGTGCTGGGGCCTCAGGCCTGGCCCCTGTGACCGTCCCCATAGTGTCCTCAGTGGTCTTTCTGCCTTTGGTGTCACCATGGTTGATGTGCACATGGTAGGATTCCGGTGAGATGGCATCAAACCCACATAGCCACGTCATGGTTTTTCTCTAGTTTCTGTGTCTGCATTTCAGTAAAGGTGGTGGTAGATTAATTGGTTAATTTTACTGAGCAGGACCTAACGTGCATAAGATACCTTCCTCCCATTGGGGGCACTTCTGCTTTCTGCTCAACTGTTTCCCTTTAACCAAACTAGAAAATCATGGTTGGGAAATTAGCCTGACTCAGATTGTACTTCAGATCCTTTGAAATATTTTCCCTATCTGAGGCTTGTCCATAAATAGTTTGCCAAGTCAGCAACACTCAAGGTCGCTGTAGTACTCAAAGGGCTACTACCAGGCATGGGGAGGGAGCTCCTTTCCTATTCCCTGTCTGCGTGAAATGAGACAGGTATTTTGAGTGTGTTTTCTAGAAAATGGCTAAGATTGCTGTGCTACGACTTGATGCTATTTTGAGAATGAAAACAAAACAATGTAAAATCAAGGCACAGAAACTTAACACATTATATGAAGACAATCAGCAATGGAATGAGACCAAGTAAACAATGTGTGTTTGTGTTTGTGTGGAAGGCTGGAACCCTGTCTTAAAATGGTGCATTGTCTTTTTATGAAAACTGAAAGGAAGAGATAGTGTTAACTGATGCCTTGTCTTTTTTTTTGTTTGTTTTTTTTGAGTTGGAGTTTCACTCTTGTTGCCCAGGCTGGAGTGTAGTGGCACGATCTCGCTCACTGCAACCTTTGCCTCCCAGGTTCAAGCGATTCTCCTGCCTTAGCCTCTCAAGTAGCTGGGATTACAGGCATGTGCCAACATGCCTGGCTAATTTTGTATGTTTAGTAGAGATGGGGTTTCACCATGTTAGCCAGGCTTGTCTTGAACTCCTGACCTCAGGTGATCCACCTGCCTCGGCCTCCCAAAGTGCTGGGATTACAGGTGTGAGCCATGTGCCCGGCTGCGTTGTCTTTTTATGAAAACTGAAAGGAAGAGATAGTGTAACTTCTGAGCTCAACAAAGAGATAATGTGAAATAATGAATTTTCATAACGGGCACTTGCTATCTTTCATTTGATGCCATCTGGTTCAGATTGGAGTTTTAGGGGACTCCTGTGTGTCTTTGTGGGCTGCCAGGGAGTGGGCTCCAATGGAGATACTATCTTTTTTCCATTTGGTGATGTACTTTATTTAGTGAGATTCATGCTATGAATGGGGTCCTGCTGTTGGTTTGATCAGAAAATATGTCATAGTCATCAACAGCAAATTATAAAGAACTCAGATCCTTTTTCCACTTAGTTCATACACTTACTTTAGATTGCTTCAGCATTGTATGAGTTGATTAATTCTTGTTTCTCTAGGACATTTTGTAAAAGAGATAAAATGAGAACTTAGGGAGGTCAGAACACTTACTTGTCATGGAGATCTCAATGTGCCGTTTGCTTTGTCTCCCTGGCTTTGTCAGAGTAGAGACAAAGAAGTGACACCTTGATCTGTAAGAGGGCTATCTCTGTAGTGTCCTAGGTTGATGCTTATGAAGCTCAGTCAGTACCCAGCGATCTTCTCCACACTTCGTTTGTTTATGCCAGGATCTGTCTAGTGATAATTATAGGCCATCCAAGTAAAGTTTTCTTTTTTTTTTTTTTGACAGAGTCTCTCTCTGTCCCCCAGGCTGGAGTGCAGTGGTGCAATCTCGGCTCACTGCAAGTTCCGCCTCCCGGGTTCACGCCATTCTCCTGCCTCAGCCTCCTGAGTAGCTGGGACTACAGGCGCCCGCCACTACATCTGGCCAATTTTTTGTATTTTTAGTAGAGATAGGGTTTCACCATGTTAGCCAGGATGGTCTTGATCTCCTGACCTCATGATCCACCCGTCTCGGCCTCCCGAACTGCTGGGATTACAGGCGTGAGCCACCGCACCCAGCCCCAAGTAAAGATTTCTAACGTAATGTCATGTAACTTAAACCTGATCATTATCCTGTTATTTTCAGGTATGTTCTTGTCATGTTTTTTTTTTTTTTTTAAGTATTATGCTTTGTCAACTTATTTCTTAAATAATTTTTAAATATAACTTTGGCTAGATCCTCAAATAAAAACTTGTTATCCTTCCTAGCTTTTGTTTTCTGGGGGCTTGCATGGAACAAGAGTCTACTTCGTGCATCCAGTCTGTGCAGTGTCTCAGGAGCACACTGCTCCTTTCCCTTTGGCTTTTCCTGGCTGGGCTGCTCTTTCTGCTCTTATTTTTTACAGAGTTTTTCTGTCAGTCTATTGTGATGCCTTAAGTATCACGGTGAAGATGGGGCGGGTGTTATCGCTTCTCTGAGAATGGAAAGCTAAGGTAAAAGTCAGCAAAATGGCTTGTGAAGACACAGTTGTTCCTTAATAAGTCCCATGTCTGTATGCTGACAGCCCTCACAGTTGGGTCTCCAGCACAGACCTCCAGACTCACTTATGCAGCAGCAAGTCAGGATTGCCGGTCAGCATTTCAGTTTGGCCATCATCAACCTTTTGCTTTTATCTCTTACATCTGCATCCCTCATTTCGCGCAGCTCAGTACATGGTAATCCTGTTCTTCCCTTGTCTTATACCAAAACCAATGCAGTCCTCCTCTTTTTCTATCAGAACACACACCCATCTCATCAGCAGAGCCTATAGGTGCTACCTTTAAAATTTGTTCAGCACATGACCACTGATGTTTGCTTGCCTGATCCCCACTCTGGTCCCAGCTACTATTGTTTCTTGTCTCAGTTATTGCCTTGATCAGATCATGTCCTTCCTCCTATTTCCCTGGGTGTGAGCCCTTGGCTTCTCTTGCCTGTCTCTGGCCTCTCCTGTCATCATCCTGTGCTCACAGTTCTGCG
Organism: Mandrillus leucophaeus; assembly: GCF_000951045.1. Classification (NCBI taxonomy): domain Eukaryota; kingdom Metazoa; phylum Chordata; class Mammalia; order Primates; family Cercopithecidae; genus Mandrillus; species Mandrillus leucophaeus. Next base: position 479,818 of record NW_012105587.1, read on the forward strand.
GGCATCCATATTGCTCTTCTGTGAGCACCTTGGCCACGTATCACCCCATGGCTTTTGCACTTGCTTATTCCTCTATGTGGAGCAATCTTCCTGCACTCTGTGCCAGCCAGTCCATCCCCTGGCAGGTCCCTGCTCAGACCCCCTCGATCAGAGCCCTTGCTGACCTCCCTATATGAAGTGGACTTTCCCTCTGTCACTCTCTGTCTCCCTAAGCCAGCTTCCTTTTCCTTCTTAGCACTTATCACCTCTTGCATTTGTGTCAATCTTTTATTGTCAGGTCACTCACTGTGGAAACTCTTTCACTGCTGAATTCACAAGGAGTTGGCACTCAAAACATTCCTGTTAAAATGGCTCAGTGCATAAATGCTATGAAAAGCTACAGCATTAAAACAGATAACGTGCCCTGATGGTGTATTTGATAGGTTCAAAGTTACAATTTAGTTCCTATGAAATATATCCATTGCTGTTGATCAAATACTTGTTTATTTCTGAAGAACTAATGTGCAAAGTTTAGGATAACAGAGGGAGAACATGTTTTAAGTCTTTTTTTTCCCGCCTTCTTTCCTTTGTCCATATAGGATTTACAGCTGTTGGAGGATGGTGATCTGACTGTGATAGGAGATCGGGGAACCACGCTGAGTGGAGGGCAGAAAGCGCGGGTAAACCTTGCAAGGTAAGTTGCATTTCAGCAGCCACTATGCAGTTGTCTTTTGTGCTGCTTCTAATGGTGGTGAGCACATAGGACCCGCTTACTGTGTATTGCATCCTGTGTGAAGCACTTTCTTGGATTATTCTACTGGCACTTGAATGAACATCCTAGATGTTGAAAGTTATCATGTCCTGGGTGAGAGTCTGATATCTCTTTATATTTTCTAGAGCAGTGTATCAAGATGCTGACATCTATCTCCTGGACGATCCTCTCAGCGCAGTCGATGCGGAAGTTAGCAGGCACTTGTTCGAACTGTGAGTTTGTTTGTGTCTTAAGTCATTTCTGCTTTCCCAGAGCCATTTCGAGTTGGCTCAGGAAAGCCTTTATGGCTTTCAGCTTGTCCTGCTCTGGTGCTCCGCCTCCCCCTCCGCACTGTCCCCTGCTTCCCTGAAGATTCATTTTAGAGAAATTTTGCATAAATACAAGGTCAAGATAGGAAAATATACAAATGATTTCAGTGTGTTGCAGTGAGTGGAGTGTACCATGTTTTCGGGAATTGAGAAACAGATGACAAATTTTGCAAATTTTCCGGAACTAGTAATTACAGTTAATAACCAAGAAACTGCTGATGGACCAGGCCCTGGAGATAGGAAAGATGGTGTGCCATTTTTCAATGAAAGGGTGGCACTTGGCAACCTGGGCCTTGCCTTTCAGCTCTTTTCCTCCATCATTTCTCTATGACAGGTTAGAAGTGAGGTCCTTGGGACCAACATAGGGCTTTCTTGGGAAGGCTTTGTTGCTCTTTACATATTAATCTGTCAGTTTGGAGATCACCTACTAGTAAACTCTAGAATTTAAGAATGATTTGCTCCATGGTAGACTGTGGTTTCAAGAATCTAATGTTGTTTCATGGATTCTTACCAGAATGAACACTGAAGACTCATGTAGGCCTGGCTTGCCTTTGAAACTAGTTGTCTAGAATCTGGCTTCCCTCCCGACTCTTACGTGGTGTTTCTGGGATTTGCTTTCTTTGGCTCTTGCTTAGACACGGAGCCACGGAGGTAGAATGACTCTGGAATCTTTTCTGTATATTCTGTAACCTCATGTGTGCCGACTGACACTTCCTATGTAGTCTAGACTGGCCTTTTCGAAAGCATTGTGAACTGGTTTTTCTAAAACGGCACCCACATCTGCCCCACAGTCAGCTTCCTGTTTTTTGCCTTGTTAAGGCCAATGAGCCTATCCCACTCATTGTAGCCCTTCTGTGCACACTGAGGTAGATGCTCCTGCAGGTGTTACTGCATGAAACGTCTTTGCTTGCAGAGAATGGCAGTCAGCCACAGAGAAGATAAGCACCCATGCTGGGCTGAGTGAGAGAGAGAGACAAGTTCAGATTTCATTCTTGCCCATAAGGAATTTGTCTCTGCAGGGATTCAAGACTAAGTGCATAGGAAAAGTTCAACAGACCCCAAGGCTTAAGGAATTTCAATATAGGACAATCTATTTTATTATTATTGTTTTTTAAAATAGGGTCTCGCTTTGTTGCCCAGGCTGGAGAGCAGGTGCAATCTCGGCTCACTGCAGCCTTGACCTCCTGGGTTCAAGAGATTCTCTTGCCTCAGCCTCCCAGGTAGCTGTGACTACAGGCTAGCACCACCATGCCCAGCTCATTCTGTGTTTTTTTTGAAGGGAGGGGGCTTTGCCATGTTGTCCAGGCTGGTCTCCCTATGTTGCCCAGGCTGGTCTCGAACTCCTGGGCTCAAGGGATCTGTCCCGCTTGGCTTCCCGGAGTGCTGGGATTACAGGCGTGAGCCCCTGCGCCCGGCATAGGACAATCAGTTTTTTTAAATGGAAGAAGTGGGTAGCTGAGATTGGAAAGGTCACTGAGGGCCAGACTTGGCTGGAAGTAGCCTGTGGTCCTGCAGGCTGGTAAGGGTTTATAGTGGCTGAGAATAGGATTCAGTTCCTTTGAAAGAAATAGTAGAAGCAGAGGTGTGCAGACAGGAAGGAGTGAGGCCTGTGGGAAGGACAGCAGGCAGGAACCTGTTCCTGTGGTGGGGGATAGAGAAGGTACTGTGAAAGAAAGCTCTGGAAGTCCTGTGTTGGCCAGCCAGGGCTGCCCTCACAATGCCACAGGCTGGGGGGCTTACACAGCGGCAGGTTGTTTCCACACAGTTTCGGAGACTGCGTGTGCGAGATCAATGCGTCTGCAGGTGCGGCTCCTCCCGAGGGCTTTCTTGGCCTGACGATGGTCGCCTTCTCACCCTTTGCTCCTCATGTCTCTGCATCCAAACCTCCTCTTCCTGAAGAGACACCAGTCAGATTAGAGTAGGGCCCACCCTCATGGCCTCATTTCAGTGTAATTACCTCTCTAAAGGTTCTGTGTCGGCCAGGAACTGTGGCTCACGCCTGGAATCCCAGCACTTTGGGAGGCTGAGGCAGGCAGATCACCTGAGGAGTTCGAGACCAACCTGGCCAACGTGGTGAAACCCCATCTCTACTAAAAATGCAAAAATCAGGGATGGGTGGTGGTGGGCGCCTGTAATCCCAGCTACTCCGGAGGCTGAGGCAGGAGAATTGCTTGAACCCAGGAGGTGGAGGTTACAGTGAGCCAGAATAGTGCCATTGTACTCCAGCCTGGGCAACAAGAGTGAGATTCTGTAATAATAATAATAATAATAATAATAATGGTTCTCTGTTCCAGTTCTAAGGTGCTGGGTGAGGGCTGGAACATAGGAACTTTGAGGGGGGCATGGTTCAGTCCATAACAGGTCCTGGATAGCAAAGTGGAGACAGAGTCGGCTGTGTGAGAGTAACTCATCTCTGGGCTCTGGATTCCAGGGGTTGGGACATGAAGTCATCCACTGAGCATGGGGCTGTACGTGGGCTCCTGAATGTTTCCCCACCAGAGTGCGTGTGCAAAATGTGCCTGGTATAGGATGTTGAAGTGGATGTGGATGGTGGTGATGGTTGCACAACGGTGTGTACGTACTTAGCACTACCAAGCTATACACTTAAAAATGGTATAAATGGTAAATGTTATGTCATGTCTATTTTTCCACAACCAAAGAGACGTGGGTGGCAGCACTGAATCTTTCTGAATGCAGAGTGAGGGATAAGCTGGCACTCAGCATTGCCCCGGCACTCTGATCAGAGCCTTGTTTCCTGCTCCCTCCTCCCCGTGCCTTGATGAATTTTCCATTTGGCCGAGAAGGGCCTCTGTGACTTGCTCGAGTCTTGCACGAGTCCCCACCAGTTCTTTATCACTCGAACAACAATTCCCGGTGGGACACTCTCTTAGCGTCGCCGCAGGGAAGGAGGAAGGTATTTTTATTGCTGAGTATCAGTGTGCGTATCGCACAAGCTCCCCCAAATTTTCCTTGAACGCAGGAGGTATTTATAAAGTCCTCTTGCACCTTTAAGGATTAATGACTTTGGATATACACTTGTTAGAAGCAAGCTTGTTAAAATTGTTGTTTGCTAATCAGAATCACATTCTTTGGGGAAACTTAGGACAGGGAGCACGAATGCAATTTAGGAAATCACTCAGCAGCAACTGGAGAATGTTCTCAACGAGTTAGAAAATTGGATTGAACAATATGCTATGAAAGATGGCGGTTGTGTTGAAGCTTAGAAATGTGAAGTGTTTTGTATTAAAAGTGAATGAATTACACTTCTATTTGCCATTAACAGTTTTACTTCTATCATGAATATATATTGAGAGTTGTTAAGAGTTGTGTTTTACAACTATATATTGCAAACACGAAGTGGATTTTATCACATACAAAAAGTGAGGGGCACTTCCATTAACAGATGCTGATCCGATTTGTTGCCAGCTATAGATGTGTCTGTATTCTAGAAAGCCTCAAATTCTCAGACCCCTGCCCCTTTGAGTCTCCTAATCAGAGCTCCCACACTGTTGCCTACCTATTTGTCTTAGTCCATTCAGGCTGCTGATTCAAAATAGCATAAACTCAGTACTCCATATAAACAATAGAAAACTGTTTCTACAGTTCTGGAGGCCGAGATCCAAGATCAAGGCGCCAGCAGTTTTGGTGCCTGGAGAGGGCTCACGCTCTGGTTCGTAGACAACTGTCTTCTCACTGTGTAAGGGGTACGGCAGCTTCCCTGGGCTGGCCCCTTTTACTAATACCATTCGTGTTGGCAGATTCTCATGAAATGGCCTCACCTCCTAATACCATTACATTGGTTAGGATTAGGGTTCAGTAGGAATTTGGAGAGGGCCACAAACATTCAGGCACAGCACTAGTTCACCTTCCCTCTTTCAGTTCCTCTCGGACTCCTGTACTTTTAAGCTATGGTTCTAAGTCCTCGAATGGCAAATTGCCCTTTGCAGTCCGCCCCATTCACCTTTCCAACCCTTGCCCACGCAAGACCAGTCCTCCAGCCATGCACACTTCTGTGGGGTGTCTGGAAGGAGGTATGACTTTCTCACATCTGCCTGTCTGGGTATTGAACAATAAGGGTATTGTTCCTGCCATTGGAGAACCAGGGATAGTATGCCTGGGCAAAAGAGAAAAATGAAAGACACAGATCCTACCTCCTGCCTTTCTCTTCAGCTCCTCGGAGGCCATAGCACTTTCTCTGTCTGCCCACAGCCCTCAATGAGCTGCTCTTGATCCACCTATGTGTCCTTCCCCCCAGCCCCTGCACTAGACTGTGAATGCATGAAGGTGCCTTTGCATGGCACGTTTGTGCCCCAGGACCATTGCACCTGCTGTGTCTGCCAGAATTGCTTCCCCAGATAGTCTCACGGCTCGTACACCACCTCCTTGCAGAGAGGCCTTTCCTGGCCACTCCCTCTAAAGTACAACCTTTGCCTGGCTGTCTCTTCATGGTTTACATTACTACCCAATAGTGTATTTTCTGTGTTTGTGTAGTGAGTGTCCCTACACGATGCAGGGTGTTGTCTGTTTGCTTGACCAGTGGATGTATCCTCATCACTTAGAGTAGTCCCTGGTACTTCGTCAGTGCTCAGCAAATGTGTCTTAACTGAATGAATGAAGGTAGTGACTGTCTCCCTCCCTCCCTCCCTCCCTCCCTCCCT
>NW_012105587.1:485584-500262 GCF_000951045.1 Mandrillus leucophaeus
TTCCTTCCTTCCTTCCTTCCTTCCTTCCTTCCTTCCTTCCTTCCTTCCTTCCTGAGTTTTGCCCTGTCACCCAGGCTGCAGTGCAATGGCATGATCATGGCCCATTGCAACTTCTACCTCCTGGGCTCATGTGATCCTCCCGAGTAGCTGGGACTACAAGTACACACCCCCACACCTGGCTAAGTTTCGAGTTTTTTGTAGAGATGGAATCTCTCTATGTTGTCCAGACTGGCCTTGAATTTCTGGGCTCAAAAGATCCTCCTGCCTTGGCCTCCCAAAGTGCTGGGTTTATAGGTGCGAGCCACTGCACCCAACCGACTATATCTTTCTTACTTGTGTCACCTCTGACATTGTATGTGTCAGCTCTTAATGTTGTCTTTTTTTTTTTTTTTTCCTGTTTGAGACAGAGTCTTGCTCTGTTGCCCAGGCTGGAGTGCAGTGGCACGATCTTGGATCAGTGCAGACCTCCTGAGTTCAAGTGATTCTTGTGCCTCAGCTACTCGAGTAGCTGGGATTACAGGCATGCGTGACCACATCCACCTAATTTTTGTATTTTTAGTAGAGATTGGATCTCACCATGTTGGTCAGGCTGATCTCGAACTCCTGACCTCAAGTGATCTGTCTGCCTCAGCCTCCCAAAGTGCTGGAATTATAGGCGTGAGCCCTCGTGCCTGGCCTCTTACCGTAGTCTTTATATAGTGTTAAATAGCTCGTTGCTAAATCTATCACTTATTATTTGTTTTATGGCATGACTGGAAGATTTTTACTCTTAAAAATTTGGAAAGTATTTTTTGAGATTTGCCTAAGAAGCATAATTTAGAAAAAAATTTCAAGCCATCAATTACAATGTTAGTGTAATTATTTCTATGTCTCATCTACAATGGAAGATGCTAGGAAGAAAACATTTTGAAACCTTTGAGGTGGCTGATACTGGACATAGCACCCCATCAGATTTGATCATTAACATCTCCCTTTAGATATGTATATAAAGGGATTAATGGCAGCCAATTTTGAAATAAAGGGAAACAGTTTCATTAAAAGCTTTAGTACTAAACCTGAAGAGGGATATAATAGGTTGTGAAACTTAGTTTTGAAATAAGCCAAACTAGGATACCTGAAAGGGGAAAAATTAATCCTTTTGGGTGTAAAGGATGAAGTGATAGTTTACATATCTGCAATCTGGAGTTGCGGTTCTGATCACAGGCGCTGTCTCTATGATACTCGCTTATGACTTCTCAATCCTGAATTTCTAAAAGCAATGGCTGCATATGGGGAAGATTGGACGACAGGGCTAACACTTACTGGGCATGAGTTATGTTCTTGGCCATTGTTACAGATTAGTGCTTTGCTTTTTTTTTTTTTTTTCCCTCTCCTTTTTTTCTTTTTGAGACAGGGTCTTACTCTGCCAACCAGGCTGGAGTGCAGTGGTGTGATCACAGCTCACTGCAGCATCAACCTCCTGGGCTCAAGTGATTCTCCCACCTTAGCCTCCCTTGTAGCTGGGACTACAGGTTTGTGCCACCACACCCGGCTAATTTTTTTTGTAGCTCCCGGGAGAGAACTTTGAGCAGGTACTGTAGAAAACAAACAAACCCCAGAAAACTTGATGGTTGAATACCGAAGTGGGTCTTATCTTTGAGCCATATGGTTTGGACTGTTTGGATTCTGTTCTTCCATTTTCTTATTCAGACTGTTTAGGACTAATGAGAGAAGTTTTGCTTCCTGGATGAGACCAAGAATACTGTGGAGAGTCACACATCACTAGCATTTGTTTTCCTCCCTATTATTATTTGGGAAGAAGAGTCTGGCAAATGCACTCTGGCAAAAGTTACCAAGAATCTAAGCTTTTTTGGGGGCGTTGGGGGGCATTAATATGTGCATTATAAATTATTATCTAAGAAAACGTCCAAGAAAAATGCTATGTCATTACATGACCTTGATCTTTCTTTCTCCCCTGCAATCCTACACAGTAGTAAAATAATTAATGTTTTAGTTAAGTCAGGTTTTTGAATCTCTATATTGTTCAGTCATTTTTCATCCTGGAATATATTGTTAAACTAAGTTTTAGAAAAAAAAAAATTATACTTATTGCCTCCTTCCCAGACAAGTATTTAGGATTTCTTCACAGCAAGGCTCATATTTGCTGCTAGTGGTTTTGAGGACCTAGCCGGCTTTATTGGCTTATATTTCTATTTAGTTTGTATTTAACCTCCAGATCTTTGACTACTATGTTGTCTTTGACTATAGTTTCAAAATGTATGTTTTTCAATGTGGAGCACCCCATTCGTGTGTGTTTTCACCCTGTGCCTTTTACATTTATAGGTGTATTTGTCAAACTTTGCATGAGAAGATCACAATTTTAGTGACTCATCAGTTGCAGTACCTCAAAGCTGCAAGTCAGATTCTGATATTGAAAGATGTAAGTAGTTTCTAGAGATCTCCTGAACTTGCAAGTACTCAGGTGTGTTGAATCCCCTTCTTCTTCCTGCATTTCATGTCCCTTTCTTCTCAGAGCTGGGATTCATGTTTTTGAGTATTAACTCAAAAGACTTGTAGAAATGTCATTATTACATGCTAAGCCATATTACTGTAAAGTATGTAAATTGCTACCTCAAGATTACTACATTGTTAAAGAAAATGATGCTAGTTTAATTTAGAACTTTTTGTTTACCTCTTCCATGACTTAATTCAAATTATGTTATTTGGAAATTACAGATACTCAGACCTGTTTGTATCCATCATAGTTTGCCTAAAGCTCCTCTTCTATTAATAGCAGAAATGGCTGGGCACAGTGATTCACACCTGTAATCCCAGCACTTTGGGAGGCCGAGGAAGGCAGATCACCTGAGGTCAGGAGTTCAAGACCAGCCTGTCCAACATGGTGAAACCCCGTCTCTACTAAAAATACAAAAAAATTAGCCCGGCATGATGGGGCACACCTGTAGTCCCAGCTACTCGGGAGGCTGAAGCAGGAGAATCTCTTGAACCCGGGAGGTGGAGGTTGTAGTGAGCTGAGATCATGCCATTGTACTCCAGCCTGGGCGACAGAGTGAGACTCTGTCTCAAAAAAATAAAAATAAAATAATGATAATAGCCACACAGGTGGATAACTGAGCAGTGGAGTGACATGGTTTGATCTGTGATTTTAAGAGATCCCCTTTGTTGTTTGCTAGGGGAGCTACAGCAGAAGTAATTTGAAGTCTTAGTAGCTCACAAGACAGAAATAAGGGCTTAGTCTAGTGTGTCAGTTTCCTAGAGCTACCAGAACAAAGTGCCACACATTTGGCAGCTTAAAACAACAGAAATGTTTTGTCTCACTGTTCCAAGGCTACAAGTCCAAAATCAAGGTGTCCGCAGGGCCATGCTCTCTATGAAGGCTTCAGGGGAGAATCCTTCCTCGCCTCTCCCACTTTCTGGGTTTTGCTGGCACTCACAGTTGATCCTTGGCTGGCAGCGCAGCCCTTTAGTCTCTGCCTCTGTTGTTACATGGCATTGTTGCTGTGTCTGCCTGGCTTTCTTCCTGTAAGGATATCAGTCATTGGACCTAGGGCCCACTCTAGTCCCGTATGACCTTATCTTGTCTTGATTGTATCTGCAAAGATCCTGTTTCACAAAACAAAGGCCACATTCACGGGTAACAGGGTTTAGGACTTGAACATATCTTTTTAGAGGGTCACCATTCAACCAAGAAGAGCTAGCGTGGCCGGTGACATGGAGGTTAGTGAGAACTTCTCAGCCCAGTGGTGGTTTCATGCATCACTCCTTGGCTCGTTGCCTCTCGCCTCAGTAACCTCGTCCTTAACCCTTGCTCTGTTCCAGGCCCTGGTCAAATTCCTCATTGTAGGTCTGAAACCCCCTTAGTGTCTTCAAATGTTTTAATGTTTCTCCTCCCGCAATTTCTTAATAAAATGATGGAAGTAACAAAAATGAGTGTTAATTATATTTTATAAGATCTGTGTGCACCATTCTCCAAGGGAGATAAATTTCACATTATTGCAACAAATGGGGTATATAATGATAGCAGAGCTCTTAGATAAATTTCACATTATTGCAACAAACGGGGTATATAATGATAGCAGAGCTCTTGCAAGTCTTTGTGTGTAAGTCTCTCCTTGCTGCTTAAAGAACAGTGAGGAATCTGTCCGCCGAAGTCCCGGCAAGTGAATTCTCACCCTTAAGAGGATTATCGAAGGAAGAACTGGTGCCTCTTCAGAAGCAGTTCCGTGTGCTGGCTCTTCCCCTGGGGAGCCTGGGTTCCTCAAAGTTGAAAACAATTAATTTCTCATGCAGAGGGCTAAGACTAGTGTGGCAAAACCTGAATGCTGGTACATTAGAGTAAAATCTGTGGGTGGCAGAATAACCTTTCTCCAAAACAACCATCTGGCCAGGTGCAGTGGCTCATGCCTGTAATCCCAGCAATTTGGGATGTCGAGGTGTTAGGGGGAATCACTTGAGGTCAGGAGTTCGAGACCAACCTGGCCAACGTGGTGAAAACCCGTCTCTACCAAAAATACAAAAAAATTAGCTGGGTGTGGTGGCGCATGCCTGTGATCCCAGCTACTCAGGAGCCTGAGGCAGGAGAATCACTTGAACCCGGGAGGCGAAGGTTGCAGTGAGCTGAAATCGTGCCATTGCACTCCAGCCTGGGCAACAGAATGAGATCCTACCACACACACACACAAACCATTTTTCCACTGGTGGGCACCCAGGATGAATATGTGTGCGTTCTTGCTGTCGTCCCAGCCCCCTCCCTAACAGCAGACAGAGCACGGTTGCCCCTCGGAACCCACTCTGCATTGCTTGTGAGTACTTGGCTTCTGAGGAAAATTGCCATCCTAGTACCAGTAGGAGTTTCCTTGTGCGTCTTACAGATACTATGTGAAAAGTGGTCATTTCATCAAACGAGGTGTGTCACTTTTACCTCCTATGTGGAAGAAGACTCAATGTATGATGAAGCATTTTCGAATTCTCCAGTTATCAAACTGGTCCAGAGGGCCCAAGGGGTCATTGGATTTTCCTCAGTGGACCCACCTTTTTGGGGGTGGGGAGGATTGGGGTAGCAGGGAGGGTCCTGGCCACCCTCCCCCACCTGACTTGCCTTAACCAGGAGCACCTCTCCTTTGATTTGTATTCTGGGAGTTTGCCTAATATTATGTTTGCTGCTCTTTGAGGAAATCAGTTGGGTCTCATTTCATGAGGTATCTCATTTCATGGGGTACACAAATAGTGAAGATATTTGTACATTATTTTCTATGACTTTGTAAGGAGAGAAAACTGTGCAAGGAGGTGTCCCGTGGAATGTTGAATTTTCAGTTAGGAATTCCCTGAGTCTTTGGGGCATGTATGTATGTATGTATGTATGTATGTATGTGATGCGGTTTTGCTCTTGTCGTCCAGGCTGGAGTGCAGTGGCTCGATCTCTGCTCACTGCAACCTCCGTCTTCTGGGTTCAAGTGATTCTCCTGCCTCAGCCTCCCGAGTAGCTAGGATTACAGGTGCCCGGCTAATTTTTTTTGTATTTTTGGTAGAGGTGGGGTTTCATCATGTTGGCCATGCTGGTCTCAAACTCCTGACCTCAGGTGATCCACCCGCCTTGGTCTTCCAAAGTGCTGGGATTTCAGGTGTGAGCCACCGCACCTGGCCTGTGGGGCAGTTTTAGAGTAAAGACCATGAAGGTGCAGCTCATGGGGTCGGTGTCCAAGTCTGGTTCCCACACCTTTTTCCAGCAGGGCCCATGGCCAGTGGAGGCTTGTGGAGTGCTTCCTACCTGTGCAGATATGCCTGGTCCTACCTCCCTATCAGTGTTAGGTTTCTTTCCTGGAATATCCTTCTCAATTTACTCATTCCTTCAATTCTTATTGCATAGGGCTTATCTCAGTTTTTCATGTGTAATAAGACTACTGATACGGTCACCAACATCTATGTGATAATGATCGCCATTTGCAACACACTATTATCATTTAAAAAATATTCTTCAGTACCTAACATGGGCTCTGGCTGAGAACAGAGCACCTGGTTGTGTATCAGGTTGAATTGTATTAGATTTGTCAACTAGGATTCCGGACCTAAGTATAATCATAATTTAAGATCAGTTACCTTTTCTGGATTAGAATTAGATTAGGTTAACATTATCACCTGCAAATGTATCTCTCTGAAATTCTTTATTTTTATTTTAGGGTAAAATGGTGCAGAAGGGGACTTACACTGAGTTCCTAAAATCTGGTATAGATTTTGGCTCCCTTTTGAAGAAGGACAACGAGGAAAGCGAACAACTTCCAGTTCCAGAAACTCCCACGCTGAGGAATCGCACCTTCTCAGAGTCTTCGGTTTGGTCTCAGCAATCTTCTAGACCCTCCTTGAAAGATGGTGCTGTGGAGACCCAAGATGTGAGTTTACCTCCTGTTACAACACGGCCTGGTTTTGTTGACTGCTAATGGCCTTATGGATCTTTAGTCTCCTCTGTTTGAAGCATCGTCTTTTGTCCCAAAGTAGATTCTGTGGTTTCAAGGCCCTGTTCCGTGATATTGGTAGATTAAAACAGAACCAAGGCAAACAACTCTGGTTGGAGTAATCCTTTGTGTGTAGGCTGGGGAATGTCATGGAGATGAGTAGCAGGTGTGTGTACTGGTGCAAGTCCCAAGCTGTGTGTGACTCACGCTAATATTACAATTCTTGAATTTACTGTAGTGAAGTCCTACTTAGTCTGGTGGCCCCCAACTTCTCTTTGCATCCAGAGGCATAATTTGAAGACCGCCTTAAAGAAAGTCCTGCTGTGGGCCTCATGAAGTTAGCCACTTTTCCTGTATGTTGGAATGTTCTGACGCAGCACGTGGCTGATGGAGGTATTTTGCCCTGTTGTCAGATGGTTTATGTTAGGCTAGAAGTAGCACGTGCAAAGACCCAACAGTTCCTGACACACAGCAGCCCATCTTCCTTCTTTACCTTTCAAGGGTAGGAGCTGCATCTTACTCATCTTGGTATTCCCAGTGGCCAACATAGAGCTGCTCAGTACATCCTCAGAGTATGTGAATCTCATGCCTTCTAAGTCCTCCAGGCAGAAATGTACCAGAGCTCACTTAAAAACATAGATATTCCTTGCCACACTAACCCTCACTATCCAAATCCAGGAGCCTGAAGGATTCTTGCAGATATTCAGATTAGGCCCTCACATGCCAAATTCTCAGGAGTCAATTTCTGAAATTCAGGAACCAAACAGATTAGGATCATATGCTATCCCTTGCTTTCCAAACTGTGGTTACTCAGACTCACTGCTTGAAGCCAGTTACTGTATTGAGCTCATGTTTTGACCTTCTGCTCTTTTATGCTTCCATATTGAGTGATGCAATTGAGAGTTCCATATCTTTCTGTACATGATTTTGGAACAAGTTTCTGTATGTATACTTGAATTTGGATGTGCTCGGTAAGTGCTGGACATTCTGATGTCATCCTGCCAGCAAGCCATGCCACAGTGTACAAATGATATTTCCTTACCTCTAGTAGAACCCTGAAAGTGGGATGGCTGAGTCCAGGGATTAGTGCATGTAGCTGGGTGTGGTGGCTCATGCCTGTCATCCCAGCACTTTGGGAGGCTGAGGCAAGAGGATCACCTGAGGTCAGGAGTTCCAGACCAGCCTGGCCAACATGGTGAAAACCTGTCTCCACTAAAAAATACAAAAATTATCCAGGCGTGGTAGCAGGCATCTGTAATCCCAGCTACTCAGGAGGCTGAGGCAGGAGAATCGCTTGAACCTAGCTAGGAGGCAGAGGTTGCAGTGAGCCAAGATCGCTCCACTACACTCCAACCTGGGCAACAGTAGCGAAACTTCGTCTCAAAAAATAGTAAATAAATAAAAAGTAAGTACATGTATAGTTTGGCGGGATATTTCCACACCCTTCTCCACAGGAGATGGATCATTTTGGACTTCTGCCTGTTTCCCCACAGCTTTGTCAACAGAGTGCATTGTCATCTTTGGGAACAGTTTTGTATACGATTTTGTCTCTTACCACCCTTTCCTTTGCAGACGGAGAATGTCCCAGTTACACTCTCAGACGAGAACCGTTCTGAAGGAAAAGTTGGTTTTCAGGCCTATAAGAATTACTTCAGAGCTGGTGCTCACTGGATTGTCATCATTTTCCTTATTCTCCTAAACACTGCAGCTCAGGTAAATAATGACATTTGTTTTGTGCCCTCAAAATGATATTTACAGTACCTATGTTTATGCTATTTTGACTACATCTTGCAGTTCACTTGGGATCTGAATTGAAATGTGCTGTCTTTGGGGAACAAAGTGAGGGCTGCCTAGTGGTGTCCCATTACAAAGACCTTCTGCGGAAAAAAAAAAGGGTATCTTTCAATGATTTTAAAATGGAACATGCGTTTTCTTGAGTTCTTGATATCTGGGAGTTTGGGCTCAGTGTAGACCTAAGCTGGAAGAACTATGCAAGTTCTCTGAGCTTTTTATTCTTTCTATTTTTTTCTTTTTCTCTTTTTTTCTTTTTTTTTTTTTGAGACGGAGTTTTGCACTGTTGCCCAGGTTGGAGTGCAGTAGTGCAATCTTGGCTCACTGCAACCTCCGCCTCCCGGGTTTAAGCAGTTCTCCTATCTCAGCCTCCGGAGTAGCTGGGACTACAGGCACATGTGCCACCATGCCCGGCTAGGCTCAATTTTGTATTTTTGGTAGACCTAGGGTTTCATTATGTTGGCCAGGCTGGTCTTGAACTCCTGGCCTTAAGTTGATCCGCCTGCCTCAGCCTCCCAAAGTGCTGGGGTTGCAAGCATGAGCCACCACGCACGGCTTTGAGGGCTTTCTTTCGATTGTCCATGTTAGCGATTGAGAGTTTTGAGTTGGTAAGTCATGCCCAAGTTTGATTTTTGTCTTTGTTGTTTCTCACCTCCTAGGTTGCCTATGTTCTTCAAGATTGGTGGCTTTCGTACTGGTAAGTTATTTCTGACGTATGAAATACTCAAACTCAATAAGAAGACCCGCTTTTCCGTAGAGTTAGGGGGAGATATTTGTTGATCCTTCTCTTCTAATCCTCACTTAGTTTACCCGAAGAAAAGTTAGAGTGCTTGCTGGTGGAGTGTAACCTGTGGTGGTCTCCACCCGTGTCTGATCCGCGGCATCATGTTCACAGTTTCGGGAACTGAAAGTTGTGATTTAAATTGAATTTTTATGAGGTAGATACACACAGGACTATATGAGCTGAGAATCATTTTCCAGCATAAAGCATTTCTCTCAAATTGTGGTTCATTTTTTTAAAAAAGGTATTTCTCTAAATTCCATATATAGCTTAATATTTTTTTCTCCCCATGTTCCACAGGGCAAACCAACAAATTACGCTAAATGTCACTGTAAATGGAGGAGGAAATGTAACCAAGAAGCTAGATCTTAACTGGTACTTAGGAATTTATTCAGGTAAAGTTGAATCATTTGGTCTATTATATGAGAGGCTGAGGTGCTTACAATGAGCCTGTGTGAGTAACTAGGGCTTCCAGGAGTAATTCAGTAATGTCTTAACAGATTAGGAGTCTCAGTCGAATTTACTCTGTGAATTAATTAGAATAATTATTTTAAAAATCTACTAGAAGAAAGAGGTTGAATGAAGACTCTTAATTTGCTCTGTACTGGATTTTGAAAGTTAAACCAGGATTGAGCATTCAGAAAATCAGCCACTGGAAATATGTGGCTATTGTCTATTCTAATAGGTTGCTTTAGCTAAATCTTATATCATTATACGGATGGGCAGGGGGATTAGAAACGGATCCCCACCCTGTGGTTCGGATTGTTCCAATTCTGTCTAAATAAACCCTGGCTTTTATTGAACTTGGATGAAATCCTCTGGCAGCAAGGCCCCCAAAATAAAAGCATTATTCCCTCCCAGGTATGCAAAGCTCCCTTCAGCACTGCTCATCTCCTGGGCTTCACTAATTACTTAAGAGGGAAGCTGAGCAGGGAAGAATCCAGTGTCTGGGAATTAGGACGCCTTCTATTTCTTACCTTGAGATCACAATGTTATCGCGTCCCCAACTGTGTGATTAATTTAACATTTGGCTTGCCAAACTAATATTAACACCACACTCTGTTTTCACAAGAGTGCTTAAAATGTATGTAGCATTACATACTGTTTAAAGGAAATCCTCATCTAAAATTTTAAATATTTCCACAGGAAATGCTCCTACAAGCTTTCCTCAGAGATAGAGTGAGTTATCTTTGGAAGAACCTACTCAGTGAAATTTGGTGTTTATTTCATCTATCGCTTGCTAAGAAATCTGAATCCGTTAGGTGTTTACCTTCCAAATTGACGGACTATGTGAAAACTAAGGGAAGAAGGAAATCGGTTCTATTATGTTTGTGTAGGATGACAGGCTAAGGATAATGCCTGTTGATGGAGTTAGGAATTTGAGCTGCTTTCAGAGGTTAAATAACAGTGACATGACATCTGAAAGGGAAATATTTGTTATAGAAGTTACCCCCACTGTATTGAGCATTGTGAGTTAAGAGATGTAGGAAAGCTCTTTTAATTTCTATGTGAATAATGGATCCTCATTTATGTCTTAATAAAATGTATGATTTTATTCATTTAAAAATGTCTTGTGTCTATGTAAAACACTTAGTGGGGGATTAGTTGCTTATTTAGATTAATTATCTTATGTTAAAATATAATATGTGTTTTCTTGCAATTCAATTATTCAAGAGGTTTTCCACATGCAACTTAATATGGTATTTTTAAATTCTTTAAAGCTACTTGGGCATTTTCTACAAGGAAAAGGTAAATCATTTCTCCTATTCCTTGTTAATATCACATGTTGGTATCAAAACATACCACCTTTTTTAGATTATGGGATATAATGTAAATAATAAGATTTGGAATATGGAGAAGATCAACTACGTTTCATGATTATCTATCTTACTTCTGAGTTTTTAATAGAACTTGCAGTTGAATTAGGAGAGCCTAGAATGAAATTGTATTGTACACCTGATTTTTCTTTTCTGTGCAGTTTCCATTCAGTGAGAGAAAAATAAACTATTTTAATCCTTCTTTGTCAATGTATTTTGTAAATACGTTATACTTTTGTAGAATCCAGATGCTTTATGGAATAAATTAAGTAACATCTTTATAAACTACCTGACTTGCTTTAGCAACTGTTGAAGAAAATGCAGAGATATGCTGTGTTCTCTAAGTGATATTTCTTTATTTCAGGTTTAACTGTAGCTACCGTTCTTTTTGGCATAGCAAGATCTCTATTGGTATTCTACGTCCTTGTTAATTCTTCACAAACTTTGCACAACAAAATGTTTGAGTCAATTCTGAAAGCTCCGGTATTATTCTTTGATAGAAATCCAATAGGTAAGTCTGACACCAAGTTTCTCAGTAAGTATGTCTTATTAACAACACATTTAGGATCTGATTACATTTCCATCTTTGTAAATGGAAGGGATGCTTGGAAGAAAATCACTATGCATGTTGATTCATTTTCTACAAGAAGCTTTGCTGCTATTTTTCTCCTACTAGAGAAAATCTGAATATTGGTGGGGGGGCGGGGCATACAATCTTTTATTCCAATTTGTATGTGTGTGGAAAAATAAATGAATGTTGACTCTGCAGAATGCTCTAGGAATCCATTTGCTGTGAGGCAAGTGAAGCATCCTGCATTCCCTGTAAACATGTTTAAATGTAGTAGTTGCTAAAACACTGGCTGTGTTTACATAGTGTTAGGTTATGCCATTTTTCGGAGGGGTCTTTGTAATCAGGAATGCTCTGATGTGAGACGGGCTGTGTATTTCTTTCTTTCACTGGGAAACCCATTCATTTCTGGAACCACAGGGTTTTTGTACATACCCTGACTGTGAGGTTTCCCTGAAAGACAATACGCGATTAGTTAAAAGCCAAGATTGGTAAAATGTAAACTCCCCTTCAAGAACAGTTTCTAACTCTGTGGTTTTAGAGTAGACTTTTGGTTCTATAATAGAGACTTTGTTGAACCTGCCATGTAGATCTTCAGTAGCTCGTTTCCTAGCTATACCCAAGTATACCCAGTAGTTTCCAAGTGGTTGATGCCTCTGCACTATGGGCTTCTTACCTGTCTTGCTTCTGAGGCTAGCCTTCCTAACCCGGGTTCCTAGGGAGAGTTAGTTGTGCCTACACGTCCCCACCCTGGTCAGTTGAGTGGATTTGTGGGGAGGCCTGAGTGACATTGTGCAAATGACAGCTACCCTCATAGAAGCAGGGAGGAGGCCTGGAGAGAACACAGGCATAGCTTTGGCTTGGCCATTGACTAGCTTTGTGACCAAGGCCAGGGCACATAGGTGCTATTACACAGGCAAATCTCCAAGCAGATGCTGTAGTTCAAAGTGTGGACTCAAACTAACTGCCTGCGTTCAGTCCTGGTGCTGGTTACTAATTGTGATAGCTGGTTATAGTTACATTCATATTCATGTCCTAGTTACTGAATTTTTCTGTGTCACAGTTTTCTTATCTGTAAAATGGGGATACTATTCATACCCACCAAATTGAAATCTTATGAGAATTAAGCATGTTAATACCTTCCTAGTACATGAAACTGGGTGTAGCTACACGGTCAGTGCCTAACGAATGTTAGTGGCAGTGAAGTCATGTATCTCTGAATTGAATCACCTTCACTGTGGGATGGAAATTACTCCTACCCTCTCTGTTTTACATGATTTTCGTGAAGATTAAGGAAGCCTATTCTGGAAAGCATCTCGTGTAGATTTATTTAACAAAACTTTTCAGTCCAAGCACGGTGCAATGTGCAAGGATTTGTAAACTGCAGAGACCACACAAATATCGGTCTGATTTCAGCTGTTATTAGAAAGTCATTGGAGGACCTCTGCACTCTTACAGCTGTAACGTTGCGCCACTTTGCCAGTTAATTTGAAACTACAGTCATAACGTTTGGAGCATTAAGTGGGACTGCATTTCTGTTATCACAGGCCTCGGAATGTTCATGACTACCATTAACCAGCCTCTCCATGTTCGAGACCTGTGGGCTTCTCCTCATGCTGATTTATTTATTATTCAGGGATTTGGAACCCAGTCTAAATCTTGGAGGTCACTAATCTTACGGCAGCACATGAGTGTTTATCTTGCTTCCTCCTCCTATATCTATTAGCATGACTTTATTTCCTCAACAAAATAGAAGCCCAAATAAGTACCCCGAAGAGAAGCCTACTTTGTCCAAAACGTTTAGAGGTCATGAATTATTTACTTTTTTTAGTGGTAGATGTTGAAAAAATTATATTTAAAGATTAAAAGTTTTTTAATGGTAGAATTAAAATTTTCATTTAGATAAAATTTTTGTACTTTTTACAATGGTGAAGGGAACACAAAATCTGTGAATTATGCCTCAGAATTCACATTACTGATTGTATGCACTTCGATGGTTATATATATGTATAGAATTTATTTAGAGATAAGGTCTCAGTCTGTTGACTAGGCTGGAGTGCAGTGGTGTGATCACAGCTCACTGTAACCTTGACCTCCTGGGCTCAAGTGATTCTCCTGCCTCAGCCTCCCAAATAGTTGGGACCACAGGCCTCTGCTACCATGCCCAGCTAATTATTAAAATTTATTTTATTATATTTTGAAGAGATGGGATCTCACTGTGTTGCCCAGGCTGGTCTCGAACTCCTGTGCTTAAGGGATCTTCCTGCCTCAGCCTCCTCAAGTGCTGGAATTATAGGCATGAGCCACTGGACCCAGCCAGCTTTATGATACAAATAAAAATTCCCCTCTAGGATAGTGAGGCAGGCATGCTCCATTTTTCAGTACTCTTAAATATACATGTTAAATGTGTATAAGTATCTGGCATGATGTTGTGCCCCCTAAATTGCAGAGTATTCTTTGAGTAGGATAGAAAGACTGGGAAGCGTGTCTGAATACTTAGTTATTAAAAGCAAGCTCTTAGAAGAGCCCTGGGGAAGTTTCCTATGAGCTCAGCATCCTGATATTCTCCCAGATTGTAGAAAATTTAGGAAACGGGGAGGACCTCTGCTGGCATATAGTTTCCAGTAAGCTCACCCTGGGATGGCGAGTGGCACAGAAACTCCAGGTGACTCACACCAGGGGTCTGGCTAGGTGTCCCTCGTATCCCCATCTCCAGTGCCCTTGGGCTGGAATATTCTCAGTGCCTGATCTGCAGCATAGAAATGTCTTCTCCATTATTTTATGGCCGCTCCCACCCCAGATGTGCCGTCCGCCTCATCATGCTTCTGCCCAGATCCTCATCCGTGTGGTTAATGAATGGGCGACCCTTGCTGCTCACTGCCCCACTGTGGTCCCAAGTTCACTTATTTGGATTTAGGGAGAAGAGGACATTAAGTTCCTCTCCATTTCGAACCCATCTGTGGTTGCATGAAATTCGTCTTTGTTTATATAATACAATACCTTTTTATCTACTGGTCTTTCATTAACCTGATAAATCTTAAGTTAGCAGGATAAAATGTGAGGCAAACCAATGTACTGCCTTAGAATGACAAGAGACAGTTCTCTTTCTTTTCTCTTTTCTTTTCTTTCTTTTCTTCTCTTTCTCTCTTTCTTTCTTTCTTTCTCTCTCTCTCTCTCTTTCTTTCTTTCTTTCTTTCTTTCTTTTTCTTTCTCTCTCTTTCCCTCCCTCCCTCCCTCCCTCCCTCCCTCCCTTCCTTCCTTCCTTCCTTCCT
>NW_012105587.1:500587-533123 GCF_000951045.1 Mandrillus leucophaeus
CTAAATTTTTTTTTTTTTTTTTTTTTTGGTATTTTTAGTAGAGACAGGGTTTTACCTCCTACTGGTACCGAGATAGCAATTTTCCCCAGAAGCCAAGTACTGACTAGCAATGCAGAGCTGGATCTGAGGGGCAAACGTGCTCTGTCTGCTGTTGGGAGGGGGCTAGACCCACAGCAAGAACAGACACACATTCATCCAGGGTGCCCACCAGTGGACAAATGGTGGTTGTGTGTGTGTGTGTGTGTGTGTGTGTGTGTGTGTGTGGTAGAGTCTCACTCTGTTGCCCAGGCTGGAGTGCAGTGGCATGATCTCAGCTCACAGCAAACTGTGGCTCCCAGTTTCAAGTGATTCTCCTGCCTCAGCCTCCCGAGTAGCTGGGATTACATTATCCACCATCACACCTGGCTAATTTTTGTATTTTTTGTAGAGATGGGGTTTCACCATGTTGACCAAGCTGATCTCGAACTCCTGACCTCAGGTGATCCACCCATCTTGGCCTCCTCCTAAAGTACTGGGATTACAGGCGTGAGCCACTGCGCCCGGCCAAGAGCCAGTTTTCCTTTCTCGTCTTTTTATCCTTCTCTCACCCATTGTTAGTTTTTATTTCCTCCTTTGAGGTAGGTTGGTAATGGGATCGCATGTGTCTGTTAAGAAACCTCACATTTTCAGCTGCCCCTGGACACCTCCTGCATATTTTGATTATGACCTGAGTTGAACAGAGCATTTGCAGACATTTTCTGATGCTGTTCGCTGCGTCTACCTCTTCCTAGTCAGTTTTTTTGTGTGTCTTAGCCCTGTTTCCGTTCTGTTCCAATCATAATAAATGGGTAACGCAAATCCTAAGTCAAGAGTAAGTCTTCAGAAACTAAGAGATGATTTTTATTTGAAATGTAAATCCTGTTTTCCTGGCGTGGGCAGAATTAATTTTGCTTTTGATATCCAGCACAAGAGGGCAGCATGGTCTGCAGTATTTCAGTGACATAATGTAAGAGCACCTCGTGGCAAAACCTGGTTTTTAATTTAAAGCTTTCTTGGAAATTCTATTTTTATAGCTTGGGTCTTTGTATTTTGATACGTGTTAATATGGAATTTAAAAAGTAATTTTGTGGTGTCTTATGTTTGAAACATGAAAGTCTTTGTGGAAGATGTTTTTCTGATGTTGTCTTGGAATACCTAGCTTTTCAAACAGGGTTTTTTGGATTTCCTAATTACACCTTCTTGACTAGTAACTGGAATAGGCAGACGCTGACATCTTGACTGGTTGGATGCATTTTAATTCCTGAAGCATACATTATGATTTGCTTGTATGATGTTTCTGTTCTCTTTGTAAGCATGAGTTTGCAGAGAAAGATAGCTACACAGTTAGTTTCTTTAGCTTTTTTCCATGCCAACAGAGTTAGCAGAGGCATTTTATTCTTATTAGGTCTCTACAGTTTCACTCTTTGTTTTGGAGAAAAGATGAGCAGTTTGTTGTCCTGTTTTCTCATGCCTAATTATGGTGACATGACATTTAGCTAAGTACACTGACTCCAATGGATGCCAGATAAATATTTGTTTACTTGCTTTCAATTTGTTAATTTGGCTTTAAGAACCCAAGAACTGGTGTCGGTAGAAGTGTTTGTTTACTCTCTCAGGGAAGTATAAAGTTAATATTGGGTTACAGCCAGTATGTTTCACACAACTGGTTTTTCTCCAGTGTGTGCGCGGGGAGTATGTGCGTGTATGTATATTTATGTTCATTGATGCCTTCAACAGTGTAACAACAAAAAAAACAGATTCATATCGTTCTTTTTTCTTTATAGATTAAGGTAAATGAGAGCTAAAACACTACAAAAAAGAAAAAAGAAACATTGACTTCTTCCCATGTTTCTTTTTTTTTTAATGCAGTGGAAGGTGCTTGTGGTCACTGAGGTATGGAATGTGAATGCTAGTACTAGATTTTAAGACAGGCATATTCTCCTATGTTCCTGAATCAAAAATCTAGGGTTGCCCCAGTGGTTAAGATTCCCAGCTTTTAGCCAGGTGTGGTGATGCGTGCTTGTAGTCCCAGCAGCTCGGGAGGCTGAGTCAGGAGGATCACTTGAGTCTGGGAGGTCAAGACTGCAGTGAGCTGTGATTGCGCCACTGCACTCCAACCTGTCTCCAAAAAAAAAAAAGATTCCCAGCCTGACTGAATGGCAAGTTAGGCTCTGTAGATGATTTCACAAATACAAACTATCCTGCTTTTGGATGTGCATCCTACAGGGATTGAGGGGAGGAGGGTGGTAGTGCTTTGAACTATTGTTCTGTTTCTGAAACCTGGAAAGGGACTCTGGAATCCACTGCAAGTTGCTAAATAATTCGTGGAGAACTGAAAAGTGAGCTGAGAGCAGCCTCCATGGTGAGGTTTTTATATGATCAGAAAGACTGTCTTGTGATACTTTATAAAATCTAATGTCCATATCCTGCTTCCTTGCCAGAAAAAAAGAGTCATCAATAGAGAAGAAACATAATTGTAGGGATACCTATTTATCTGTTTATTCAGTTCAAATGACCACTGGAGTTGGTGCTAAATGTGCATTTTTAACAAGTATAATATTTCAGCACTGTCAAAATTACCTCTACAATAATAGGCCTGTTAAATTATAGCTCTATAAGCTAGGGGGTAAGATGGCTCTGCCCAGCACACATTAATCTGTGCCTGTTCACACAAGTGATTCTGCTGAGCAGGTAGCATGTTTAAACAAGAAATACTGGTCCTAAAACCTCTGATTTATGGTAGGTGTTGTTTTGACATGGCACCATTCAGACAATTTACAAGGCAAGGCTTCGTGCTAAGATATTTCCTCAGTGTCATCATTCGTCACCAGTATAAATATTCAGGAGTGATGCGGGAAAATTGGTAATATGCCCATTGATGCCAAATCACTCGCTATGTTTCCTTTCAAGTGAGATCTGTTGTGGATATGGTTAAAAGAAGCTACGATTTTTCTTCCTTGAGAGCAGATGAGCTGTAAGAAATTGAGAATAACAACCATCCTGACAGCTTTCATGTACTCATCTTGCCTATATTGCTTTTAATTCTGGCTTAAGTCCTGCGGGCTTTCCCTCCCACCCCCTTGCCTGATGCATATTGTAAAGAACATATTTATATGTACATTAGTTAGTTTAAGAGGCTTTTTGTGTTCAAAGGAAGAAGTTAGTCATCACCAGAAAAGCTTTGTTGCAAAACAAAAACACACATTTCCCCTTTCATTTTTTCTTGTTAATAATAACAAATGCTAGTGACTATAAAGGGAATAATACAAAAGATTGCATCAATCATAATGATTCTCAATAGCCACATAAATATTGTTTTTTCAGCTTTGAATGAAACAGCTAAGAGTTTGAAGTAGGTGTGGTAATTAAATCCTGTCGGGTTGTCACAAATTAAAAATAATGTTTTTTCACATAACAATGGTTATATGTACTTAAACTCTTATCGGGGTGATACGAAGTCATATTTTATGGGAGTTGCTCATTTACTGCTAATAGTATCATAAAAGCCTTTGTTAGGAGTTTAAATAGTTACATAGTTACATATATTTGATTGCTATTGTTATTTTGTCAGCAATCTGCATGTAAGTGATTACTGTAGCACTTATCTACAGCTGGTAAATATTGCACCATTTTGGCATACATTTTTAATCTACTAGAATGTTCTGATTCATGTTTTTTCTCCATAATAAATCATACATGGAAATACTGACAACTTAGTAACAGAGAAAGCACTGTGTTTGTGGTTGTCCAATAAAATGTTAAAAAGATAAAAAATTAGGGAAGCGTGTGCTTTGTTCAAAGTGATAATCATGTAATATTTCAGGAAATTATAAGATGATGTTTTACTTAATTGTATTAAATTGTTTTCCTATAGTATATATAATGTGATACCTGCATGTATTTGTATACGCCTGTATCTCTCTGTCTCTTTCTCTTGATATATGTAAGTTCTCCACTTCAGTCTAATGGCCATGGCTATGGTTTTAATGCCCCCCATTAACTGATTTGATATGTGTTGTCTTTATCTTTACCTTCAGCTAACTTGGAACCAGCTAACTTGGAACTCAGGGCTTTGTAGCACATCCCAATATCTGCTGTTAATGTGTGCTTAGTAATTTGGCATTAGCCTATGGGATGTGTGACTGATAGTAGTAATTCAAGTGTTGTCATTTAAAACTGTCCCCCCACTGTTAGGTCAACAGTTAGCTCTCTGTGACCTTATTGTCAGAAAAGAAAGTATCTTCATGACTTAGTTCTTAGCTGTTGTATAACCATTTCTAGAGAAAATAGAACACTGTTTCTGGAATAACCTAGTAATATTCCATTAGCCACTTGCAGTGGCCGATTTCAACATGAATAAATATTGATAAGTATATTACGGAGAGCCTAATATGTACAAAGCATAGTTTTTGGACACTGAGTGGAAGTTGTTGGGATTTGCTAGCTTGAAACGCTGTTTTGTTTTACTGTAAGGCCAACTGCTTCCCCTCAAAGATTTGACTTTGGAGTTCTCATGAGAACTCTGGTTTTCATTTATAACTGGAGTTTTAATTTGAGAGTTTTCCATTTGTAACTGGAGTTTAATTTGAGTTTTATATGAGAACTGATTTTCATTTATAATTGGAATTTTCATATTTCATTATTTTATTCCTGCCCCCTTTATTATAAATATGATTATTTATATTGCCGTGAAGACACTGGAAAAAAAATTAGAATATTTACAACATTGGGGTTGTGACATTTTGTTTTCCATAAAGTTTAAAACTTTTTTGCTTTTATCAAGTTTTTGATAGTATTTATGAAAATGATAGTTACATTCTAATTTAGGTAATTATGTATTTACCGCCCTTGTCTTGTGTTAGCCTTGTTTTCCCCCGTCTTCTTGGAGCTTATCTGTTGTTTCCTTGCTAAATCCCCTGAACCCAGGATTGGATACACTGTATCTGATTAGTAAATATTTGTTGGCTGGACAGAACAAGAAATGGTTCCAAGAGTGCATTTGCATCTCTTTAAGCAACACCCATAAAGAACAATGGGACTTTACAGTGTTGAAATAAAGTTAGAGTGTTTTTTTGTCTTACAGCTGGTACTTATATTAAATTTAACTCTTGCCTCCAATTTTCTTTTTCAAAAGTACAGTTTGTAATAGATTACTTGTGGTGGACTTTGTTTCTGATACATGATGGCCTGAAGAGAAAACCATACATTGGTTCTTTGGAAGCTGTGATTTGTGGAACTAGACCAAGTTCTCCTGTTGTTTCCCAGTCAAAGAAATGCAACTGTCAAACACCTAATAAATTTCTTTGGGGTTTAGTTGTGTGTTGAAGGTGACTTTTAACACTCTGTGGGTTAAATGTCTGGTACTGTATAGTTTTATTTCATAAACTGCATGCCCTTAAGAAGTAAAGAGAGGAATTAATCCATTTAAAATCATCAGTAGACATTTAAAATCTGTTCTTGCACAAGGAGTCGATGTGTTGAGATGCCCCAATTCTGCTAGGATCATAGTTTGTGGGAACTAACTCAGTCACTTCTGTTAGCCTCAGGGTTCTAACAGGTAAAAAGAGGCTTTTTCATTCATCAAGCATTCATTGGTCTTCTACTCATTGTCACCTGTGGTCCCAAACATTGGAACAAAAGTACCTGTTTTCAAGGGACTTGCAAACTTAAATAGTTGCAGACAGTTTTCTTTTTCTTCTTCCTCCTCCTCCTCTTCTCCTTCTTCTCCTTCTTCTCCTCCTTCTTCCTTCTTCCTCCTCTTCTTCCTCTTCTTCCTCCTTTCTTCTTTCTTTCTCTTTCTTTCTTTGTTTTCTTCTTCTTCTTCCTCTTCCTCTTCTTCTTCTTCTTCCTCTTCTTCTTCTTCCTCCTCTTCTTCCTCTTCCTCTTCTTCTGATTCTTCTTTTTTCTTTTTTCTTGAGACAGAGGCTTGGTCTGTTGCCTCAGCTGGAGTGCAGTGGTGTGATCTCAGTTCACTGCAACCTCTGCCCACTGGGCTCAAACAGTTCTCTTGCCTCAGCCTCCCAAGTAGCTGGGACTACAGGCATGTGCCACCACACTTGGCTAATTTTGTATTTTTAGTGGAGACGGAGTTTCACCATGCTGGCCAGGCTGGTATCAAACTTCTGACGTCAAGTGATCTGCCTTCAGCCTCCCAAAGTGCTGGGACAGGTGCGAGCTACCACACTAGACCAACAATGGATTATTTCTAAAAACCATCCTGTGTAAGAATCTATGATCTCATATCAAAAAGATGCATATTAAAATTAATGCAGCTGCCAAATGGAAGTCTAGATACTCTTCTAGGTACACAGAAGACAAACGAGCATAGCTCCATCGGATATGTCTTCTTCTTAATTCATTGGCCTTGATTTTATAAAATTTCCAAAAACAGTTCTTTCGGCACTTCAAAACCAATTGTGTTCAAAATGACATCATACCAGTGGGAGTAGCAGAGGTGTTCAGGAAACAAAATAAATGATTATTTATTTCAGATCATAATCTCTAAGCTTATAGTAGACTCACAATTTCTAGCCAGACTCTTGACTGGGCCTAGAGGCTTTTCTGAGCCACTGGGGAAGATCTAAGTGCTACAGTTCAGCTCAGGAAAGTGTGTTGGAGAAAAGGGAGGGACCGCCAATGTTGCCCTTTACAAGTACCAGCACACGCTTTGGGCTTTAAGAAGTATTGATAGGAGAAAATATAAGTAATGATGTTTTCCCTGTAAGTAATGTTATCATGAAATCAACTATGATCCACTGAGTGTTCTCATTCTTGGTCACCAGGATTAATATTTGAGAAATTTCTTGCTCATTTACATAGAAGCTCTTTCATATCTCAAACAAAGGCTCGACAAGCTTCAAAGTACATTTTGAGGCCCTGGCAGTGGGGAAGGGAGAGGGAGGGGGAGGAAAAAACAAGTACATTTTGAGAGGAAGTTTATTAAAAACAAGTTCTCTGTTCTGGAAACATTTTCCTTTCATGTCTTGTTTTCATTTGCATTTTAATAGATTATATCACATGGGCAAATGTTCCAACCTCTTGAACACCTGGAAAGCCTGTCTTAAACTTGTTCTGGTGTTTAGAAATCTTTAGGCAGACAGTGTTCCAAATACAATCATGCTCGCCAGGCATGGTGGCTCATGTCATATAATCCCAGTTTGGGAGGCTCAGGCAGGAGGATCGCTTGAGGCCAGGAGTTTGAAAGCAGCTTGGACAATAGCAAGACCCCATCTGTAAAAAACAAAGTAGCTGTGCACAGTGGTGTGTGCCTGTAGTACCAGCTCCTCATGAGACTGAGGTGGGAGGATTGCTCAAGCCCAAATGTTTGAAGCTGCAGTGAGCTATGATTACTGTATTGCCCCCCAAGCCTAGGAGTCAGCATGAGACCCTCTCTCTGAAACTGTGCAGCACCATCTGAGAAAACAGTGTATCTCCCCTGGTTGATCTTCAGCCTGATAGTAGCTACTCAGACTTCTCTCTGAACTTCAAGTAGAAGTTTATAGAAATGTTCTTTTGCTTCAGTGACTGGTCTCATTCCTCACTCTGATAGAAGCACGTAATAGAAGAGTTCAGAGATTTTGAGGGTGGTAGGAAAAAATAGTGTATGCAGTTCTTTCTGTGTCCACACAATGATATTGGAACAGGGAATATAGTTGAAGTAGATTTACCCTTAAATATGTTTTCTCCACATATAATTCCACATACCTTGATCAGCAGTGGTGCTTTGAGGCATAGAATCATGGATCATTTTTCTTCATTACCTTTAAATATTTAAAAGTACAGTAGGAAGGAAATGGTTGCTTTTTTTAAAGTAGTCATTATTTTTAATTTTTTTTCCTCCTGTTGGTGTCAGAATGGCCTGGGCACATAAAATTTATTTCCTTTGGGGGAACTATAAATTTATTCTTCTTCTCTTTTTGGAGAATAAAATGGTAGTAACATCTTACAATTATCCCATGCGAATATAAATCTTCTCTATATACTCCCTATTACTTAGCATGAAAATGAAGAGGGAGTCAAGTATAGTTTAATAAGTTCTACCAATGAACTGTATTGTAGACAGAAGTATTTCTTATTGGTGCCAAGTTGGAAAAGTTAGTCTTGACGTGGTCCTGTAAATGAAAGGAAAATCAACACATACATTTCAGGATGATGAGTGATCAGTGTTACTAGAAAAGTGTTCTTCTTTCACTTTAAGATTAAATAAATAGTTGTTGACATAAATAGCCAGAGTAATAAAAGGGAACACCTGTGTAATCCAGCCATCAGCAGTTTTATCGTACAATCAGATAAGCTGCTGTTTGTTAAGGAATTGTCAAGTCTTTAGACCCGATGAATAGGTTTAGCTCATACGTTAGAGAATTTTAAAAACTGAACAGAAGAAGCTTTAATTTCCCTTGATGCCAAATGTTCTAACCACTCTCATCTCCTTTCACACATGAAAAGCTGTAGGAGTTTAAAGCTTAATTGACCTAGCCTTCAGGTATGTCTTCTTCCATTAGTTATTGCTCTACCAAAGTAGCTAAATGTTCTAGATGAGATTAGGGTTTGAAATTTTATATGGCAAAATAGGTACCTCATCATTTTTGGATAAACATTGGGTATTTTTTTCTAATACAGCTCATCTTTTCTCTCCCTTTAATTCTCATGTCCACTTTTCATTTGATGTTAAATGAGAGAGAACTTTGGTTGTCATTTAAGAACCTCTTGAGCAAAACAGTTATCTTAAGAAGCATTGATATGGGGGGTGTGTGTGTGTGACAGGGTTTAGAGGAGAAGGAGAGAGGGACTTTTTAGTTAGATTGTCCCACCACAATAAGAATTATATTATTGGATTCTCTTAATAACATGTGAATTTAAAATTTGAAAATTAATCAGCAAATAAAATGTCCTTTGACTTCACCCACAGCAAATGGAAGGATTTTTCTTTATTTTCTAATAGGGGATTTAAACCACTATATGATTTGGGATCCATGGTGCCCTTTTGGTAAAAAGCCTGACTTTGGAATCAGCCTGCCCAAATGTGAATCTCAGTTCTACCTTGCCGACTTACTTAACCTCTTTCTGCTTCAACTTATTTATAGCATGGCGATGATGTTAACAGTACAATTCTTTTTTTGTGTGAGTGAAAATTAAGAGAATCAATATATGAAAAGAATTTGATATGGTACCTAGCAGCTAAAAATTGATTTTTTTGACTATTTAATTGTTGTGATGAAATTTTAGTAGTTTTCAGAAATGCACAAATTCCAAATCTGCTAGTTTTGATAAAATAATGGGATTTTGGGAAGGGTGTCTGTGTTTTCCTGGATGCAAAGAAAAATAGATAAATGACCAAGACTAACAAGCCACAAAAGAAAATCAATAGAGTATTTTTTTGTTTGTTTGCATGTTTTCTTTTTGGTTGTGTTTTCAATGGGGCTTAGCTTCATTCCAGAGTTAATTTTAAATTTAATTTGGTTTTACAATGAGAGCTCAATTTTGCATGTAAGTACCAAACATCTGGTTTACTTTTTGTTTGAAAACGATACAGCTGAAGTTTAGTACAGAAGTCTATTGTGTAATTAAGGAAAGACAGTTTGAAATTTTGTAAAATAAGTTCTATTTAAATGGAATATTGGAATTATTCCAGAGAAGTGGATATACTTCTTAGGAGTAGGAGAAACTTACATTATTTTTTTTAAAATGCTATAACTGGTCCAAATGTATAAATTCTATGTATTCACCTTTTTCAAAAAGCATGAAAAATGACAAATTTCACAAGTGAAAGTTAAAGTTGACCTAAGGCAGTTTTAGATTGTTGAGCCTTCAAATTTTATTCATGGGATGTTTCTAGAGACAGTCTGTGGTTTGTTCACTCCAGTTAATTCTGGGCAATCTTTCTACATTTCTATCAGATGGACATTCTGATACTTTAAAACTTCCTCTTGCGCAACATATGTTTAAAGCAACCTGGGAAGAAAATGAGATTTCTGGTTAGTTCTTATAAACTATAAATTATGTTTTTAAGACATTTAAAGGAATAATAAACCAAACACAGCAGATCACTCCTGTTACTGCACGATTATCATCAATAAACTAACAATTAAAATGCCATAAAGTACTGACTGGATATCACACTAGCATTGTGATATATAAAAAAATAGAATTTGGGGTGGAGAGACCTAAATGAAGACAGGACACCTACTAATTTTCCACCCGCCTGCCAGGTAGTTGTGTCTTCAGGCAGAGACACCCAACTAGTCCGGGGTCTTAGAATTCAACCTCAGTAATATCAGAAAGGCCCTCAGCTCAGAACTGCGACGATTCTCTCATTCTGTGCAACTCTTTTAGAGATAATTTGATAAGAGCTTAAGAAAGTCAAAAATAGGTTGTTTGTAAGATGTCAGAGGATTTTTATAATAGTTTTGCCCCACCCTTGAATGTTTTAGAGGTCTGTTGGAGGACAGAAGTTTTGGTTTCTGGCAGTTACATTCTAGTTCTCTACCAAATTGAGGATCAGCCAGGGGTACGATACATTTGGAATCTTTCCCTGTGTCTTATAATTTTATAGCAACATTATAAATTTATTTGACAACTTAAGCATATAAAACTTCTGTCACTTCCGTCGTTTCGTTTCATCTGCAGTAGCAACAAAGCAACAAGAAATCTGTTGCAGGCTCTCTGCCTCTGAGCATCCACACAGTAGATCCACCCTCTTCTTTGCCTTCTTGCCCAATACTCTTGTTATTGTCCCTATCGGGTTTTATGTGGCAACCGCAGAGATGTGATGCCTGTAATTGAAAATTAAATGATTGCCATAAATCATTAATCAGACTGCAGATTATAACAGCATTTATTAAGCATCTCAGTAGGCCAGCAGTGTGCTGGGAATTTTGCATAAGGTAACCAACCGATTACTGTCTTCTGAATTCTGTCTGGGTATTTTCCTGTTTCTTTCTTCCAACTTTGATTTTTGGTTCAGAGGGTACATATGCAGGTTTGTTACATGAGTAGATTACATGTGGCCGGGGGGTTTGGTGTACGGATTACTTTGTCACCCAGGTAATGAGCGTAATACCTGATAGGTAATTTTTTGATCCTTGCCCTCCTCCTACCATGAAGTAGGTCCCAGAATCTGTTGTTGTTTCCTTTTTCTTTTTTTTTTTTTTTTTTTTTTTTTTGTTTGTTTGTTTGTTTTTGAGACGGAGTCTTGCTTTGTCACTCAGGCTGGAGGGCAGTGGCACAATCTCAGCTCACTGCAACTTCCGCCTCTGGGGTATAAGCAATTCTCCTGCCTCAGCCTCCCTAGTAGCTGGGATTACAAGTGCATATCACCATGCCTAGCTGGTTTTTGTATTTTTAGTAGATGTGGGGTTTCACCATGTTGGCTAGGCTGGTCTCAAACTCCTGACCTCAGGTGATCCTCCCGCCTTGGCCTTCCAAAGTACTGGGATTACAGCTGTGAGCCACTGTGCCCGGCCTGTTGTTTCCTTCACAGAGTCCACATGTATTCAGTGTTTAGCTCTTGTTTATCAGTGAGAACATGCGACATTTGGTTTTCTGTCTCTGTGTTAATTTGCTTGGGATAATGGCTTCCAGCTCCATCCATGTTGCTGCAAAGGGCATAATTTTGTTCTTTTCTGTGGCTGTGTAGTATTCCATGGTATGTATGTACCACATTTTCCTTATCCAGGCCACCATTGATGGGCACCTAAGTTGACTCCTTGTATTTGCTGTTGTGAAGAGTCCTATGATAAACACACAAGTGCATGTGTCTCTTTTTTTTGATATGGGGTCTCACTCTGTTGCCCAGTGCAGTGGCAAGATCTCAGCTCACTGTAGCCTCTACCTCCTGGGTCAAGTGATTCTCCCAGTTTAGCTTTCCAAGTATCTGGGACTACAGGCATGTGGTACCTAATTTTTTTTTTTTTTTTTAAGGTAAAGATGGGGTTTTACCATGTTACCCAGACAGGCTGGTTTTGAACTCCTGGGCTCAACTGATCAGCCCATCTCAGCCTCCCAAAGTGTTGTGATCATAGGCATAAGCCACTGTGTCCAGCCATGCGTGTCTTTGTGGTAGAATGATTTATTTTCCTTTGGGTATATACCCAGTAGTGGATTGCTAGGTTGGATGGTAGTTTTGTTTTAAGTTCTTTGAGAAATCTCCAAATTGCTTTCCACAATGTCTGAACTAATTTCCATTTCCTCCAACAGTGTATACGTGCTCCTTTTTCTCTGCAACCTCACCAGCATCTGTTATTTTTTGACTTTTTAATAATAGCTGTTCTGACTGGTGTGAGATGATATCTCCTTGTGGTTTTGATTTGCATTTCTCTGATGTTTAGTGATGTTGAGCGTTTTTTCATATGCTTGGTGACTGTGTGCGTGTCTTCTTTTGAGAAGCATCTGTTTTTGTCCTTTGTCCAGTTTTTTTAATGGACTTGTTTGTTTTTTCCTTGTAAACTTAAGTTCCTTATAGATTCTGTTCTTTTTGCTTAGGATTGTTGTGGCTCTTTGGACTCTATTTTTTGATTCCATATGAATTTCAATATAGTTTTTTCTAGTTCTGTGAAAAATGGCTTTGGCAGGTTGATAGGAAGAGCATTGAATCTGTAAATTGCTCTGGGCAGTATGGCCATTGTGACAATATTGATTCTTCCTATCCATGAGCATGGAATATATTTCCATTTGTTTGTATAGTCTGATTTTTTTCAGTCATGTTTTGTAATGCTTGATGTAGAGATCTTTTACGTCCTTGGTTAGCTGTGTTCCTAAATATTTTATTTTTTTGTAGCCGTGGTATTCTTGATTTGGCTGTCGGCTTGGATGTTAGTGGTGTATAGAAATGCTACTGATTTTATGCATTGATTTTTGTATCCTGTAACTTTGCTGAAGTTGTTTATCAGATCTGGGAGCTGTTGGGCAGAGAATATGGGGTTTTCCAGATATAGAATCATGTTGTCTACGAAGAGAGGTAGTTTGACTTCCTTTTTCCTATTTGGTTGCCTTTTCTTTCTTTCTCTTGCTTGATTGTTCTGGCAAGGACTTTCAGTATTATGTTGAACAGGAGTGGTGAGAGTAGGCCTCCTTGTCTTACCGGTTATCAAGGAGAATGCTTCCAGCCATTGTCCCTGGGCATTTTCTAAAGTTATGTCGCCCATTCCTATATATTATAATATTTTATGTTATCATCACGCTTCAGCCCCTCAGGTAAGGGTTAAGTTATGTTTAGTATAGTAATTCCTTTCCAATTAATGTGGATATCTTATTAATCGTATTTTTAAAAATTTGACAAATTTACGTGACCTGGAAAATCCATCACGTATAACAGGTGTCACAATGTGTATGTAATGAATGCATTTATCTGTCTGAATGTGTGTGTGTGTGTGTGTAATGTTGATATGAGAATTCTAATTTGAGTTACATGTGTGAAACTGAGAAGTATTTTAACCTCGATCTTCTTCACCTTCTGAAATGTTTACTCAGCTTTTACATAAACTTGCTTTTGTCAATTTTCAGAAGGATTTAGCATTTGAAAATGAGTTACTCCCACAATGGGAGAAAAAAGTTTTTACTGTGTAGTCAAGGTTTCTGCTTCTGTAAACTACATGATCACTTTTGCCTGTTATCATGGGCCTACGTTTTCTAGACTTCTAGCAGTACATTGGCATGACTTTCTAAATCAAGTTTTTATAATTTTTTAACTGGTCATGTGTTAGGAGAGCATTAGGTCTGAAATTTATAGTGTTTGGTATCATAGGAGATACTGTGGAATGGTGATATCATAGCTATTCCTTGGCATTTGTGTCCTACATGGGAGTGGAAATAATTCTGTCTTTGGTATGAACACTTTTTCCTTTTTTAGGTCTCCAAAGTGACAATAGAGAACTTTTTATTTATATTTTAATAAAAAGGAGAGAAAGAGGGAAAGGAGACAGAGAATAAACTCTCAAATCCTACCAAATTAGAAGTCCTTTTAACTATTTCAAGATGTCTTTGGTCATTCTCATAAATTTTAAATTTAATTATAAATGTATCTAGAACATTTCATGTAGGCTATTTTGGAAATGCAGTTGAACTTTTAATAGGACTAATCATTGTTAGACTTTGAATGACAGAATAATGTGGTCAGAAGGGGAATCTCAGGAGGTTCCTGTTAGAAGAACCACAGCCAAGTGCCTTTCAAGCTCATGGGAATCCCATCCAGCTGTTCTCTAGGCCTGAAGAAATGTGGGAAACAGAAAGATTGAGTGAATTCTCTTGGTGGTCTACTCAGGAGAAACCATTTTAGTAATGTTGATGGTTCAGTGTCAAACCTGGCATGGACTCAGAGCTTATGAGCCAAGAGTCACACATGTACCAATCCAGGTGAGACCCCAGTTGAAAAATTTATTTTCCTTGTTTTATTTATCTATCTAGGCTTTTTAGTACATGGCCCACTTTTTAGCTACTTGCCCTTCTCCACCCATAAATTATGGTGATAAGAAAGACAGAGATTCTTCTCTCATCCATTTTTTTCCTTGTTTCTTCTTCTTCTTATATTTTTTTGGCAGTAAATTTAGAGATTTGCTTTCTTTCTTGTTTGTCTGCTGTAGAAGTCAAACAGTATTTGAAAATTTGCAGAAAATAGTGTTTCAGAAATCTTATAATTTAGTCTTCACAAGGCTTGATATTTTATAGTGAGACACTAATTTTTACTCATACCCTTTTCACAAGTAGTATGACGATAAGATCTAATCCTAATTCTAGTCATCTGTTTGTTCTTTGTTCTAAAACTTAGGTGTATACCTTAGATATCACTATTTCCTTTTTTTCTGGTTTACTCATCATCTTTTATTAATTTTTTTTTAGATTTTTTATTTCCATAGGCTATTGGGGAGCAGGTGGTGTTTGGTTACGTAAGTTCTGTAGTGGTGATTTGTGAGATTTGGGTGCACCCATCACCCAAGCAGTATGCACTGCACCATATTTGTAGTCTTTTACCCTTCACCCGCTTTCCAACCTTTCCTCTCAAGTCAAAGTCCATTGTGTCATTCTTATGCCTTTGCATCCTCATAGCTTAGCTCCTGCTTATGAGTGAGAACATACGATGTTTGGTTTTCCATTCCTGAGTTAATTTCGCTTATAATAATAGTCTCTAATCTCATCCAGGTCACTGCAAATGTCATTAATTCATTCTTTTTTATGGCTGAGTAGTATTCTGTCATATCTGTTTTCCACGGTTTCTTTATTTACTCGTTGACTGATGGACATTTGGGTTGGTTCCACATTTTTGAAATTGTAAATTGTGCTGCTATAAACATGAATGTGCAAGTATCTTTTTTGTGTTAGACTTCCTCTGAGTAGATACCCAGTAGTGGGATTGCAGCATCAAATGGTAGTTCTACTTTTAGTTACGTAAGGAATCTCCACACTGTCTTCCATAGTGGTTGTACTAGTTTACATTCCCACCAGCAAAGATATCACTATTTCTTTTGCGTCTGGGAAAACCGATTTCCAGTTTCCTTTATGTATTGATTGTCCTCTGAAAAAGATAGAGCTGGGCATTGTGGTGCACACCTGTAGTCCCAGCCACTCAGGAGACTGGTTCAGGAGGATCCCTTGAGCCCAGGAGTTTGAGGCCAGCCTGGTCAGCATAGCAAGACCCCGTCTCTTACAAAGAGTCAATACACAGAAATAGGTTTACTGAATAACACGGCCATTTCCTGTTGAGGGAGCACTGACTCCTTGGATGATTGGATTCGCTTCTCTTTTCTTGGCTGAAAGTAGAATAACTATGGTATTTTTACCATTTCCCCTCAGTCTCACTTCTAAGGTTCTTTTCAAACATGGCTAAGATATGTTAAGGTTTATTAAAAACTTCATTGATACCCCGCCGCCCCCACCTTGTGTAAGGTGCACTTTAGTCAGAGAGGTTACATGTGGAGCTTTATACTTATGGTACATTCTTTGTTCTCTGCTTTCATACTGCACCTCAGAGGATTCTTCAATTCTTTGACTTTTGAACCTTTTTGTTTTCCTTGCTGAGTTTGAGGACAAATTTTGGGCCAAAACACATGGATGATAAATAATGCATTTAGACAAAAAGAGAAACAAAGTGAAACTCAGTGAAAAGTAAATCGACCTAAACAGTCTAAGAATATTTAACGTTTTGATTACATCTCATGACATATGATATCTTGACCCCTTCAGCCTGTGCTGGCTGTTGTCTTTGCCTCTGACTTGTAATATCAGTGGATTAAAGCTCTTTTACTCCTTGCTGGTGAAACTATTTGCAATTTCAGATTTGTAACGAGTAGATCTGTTCAGCTGTAAGGAAACCTTTCAGTGATGAGCAACAGGACTTTTCATCTGAGGGACGCAGAGTCCATGACTGCCCGAGAGATTGGGATCCTGTAGTGATTTTATTTCATTATGAGCCTCTACCAGTATTCTTTAATGCAACCAAGTTTTGAATGCTGGTGAGAACACAGTTAAGGTCATGGTCTGAAAGGACTTTGATGTCCTGCAGAAGCCTGATTTTCCCATAATAGGCATGAAAAGCTTGTGCATATAGCTCTTAGCAGATGAATATTTGTTCCTGTAGGTTACAATAGCAGACATAACCTGTGAGTGATGGAAAATGTCGAACAGAATATGGATTTGGAGGAAAAAGGGGAAGAACTAGTATGAAAAAATTAGCCATGGAAATCCATAAATACTAGGCCAAGAATATAACTGCAAATGTGTTAGCTGGGTTTTACCAAGAATGACTGACAGATGCTATGGCAGATCCTGCAAGTAAAGAATTTCTGATGTTTTCTTTTTTTTTTCTTTAAAGTTCAACTAAACGATTTCCTTATAGATTTGAAGCTCTCTTCTCCGTATACAGAAATTTCTCCTCTCTCCTTAGTTCCCAGATTTTTATGCCAAGAGAATGCATAAAAGGCAATTACTCTGTTGATATCTTTTTAACTATCTGTAAAGATATCCATATTGATTCTTAGGGCCACTACCCTGGTACAATCTTTGGTGGCTTGAATTAATAAGATGGTTTGCTGTCCATTTTATTTGTGTCTGGAGAAAACTTCAGGTTTTAATGCACTTGCAAATTCCTTGGGCAATCTGTAGCCTGTTTGGCTGTCTTTGTTGCCTTTCCTTTAGATGCTATGCAAAGTCCATGAAGTGCTCTTCTCGCTAAGGAATACAAAGACTGGGGATAGTTCCCAGAGTTGAGGAAACATACAGCCCCGTAGGGGTACCAGTTACAGTGGGTGGTGGGAGTGCCCTGGGCTAGCACTGATGATTCAGCTTTTCAGTGGTTGACATCATGAGTGAGGAGACTTTTGGAAGAAGCAGAACTGAAGGTAAGACTGAGTAAGTGGATCTGTCCAAGAGTAGGGAGAGATGAGGCATGGAGATGGTCAAGGCCACACACGGAATCTGACTTTGGCAGTAGATCCTAGACCAGATCAGAACAAGAACTAGAGATCAGGAGGTCAGCATGGAATGAGTGGGAAGCCTTCCATCTGCATGGTTGCCAGCTTCATGCCAAGGGATGTCCTGGCAATTATGGAAGCACACATTGGTATAGGTTTGACTAACCACCCAGACTTTTAGCATTGGAGTTTGTTTTTTGTTTTGTTTTGTTTTGTTTTTTCCCTCCAGGACAGCTGTCAATTTGGGGAGATGTACAGGTATGAATTGCATGGGAAAGCACCATTGACTATGACTCTGGGATGGTTAAATATCTTGAAGCTGCAAAGAAGGAACATAGAGCAAAGAACAAGATGAATTCTCATCTTATGATTTAAATTGCATTTAAACAATGTCTGTAGACCCTGCCTTCCTGGAGGCAGTGGCCAAGTAGCGCCATATAAACATGAGTGCTGTTTCTGAGCACTCACGGCCCCATTGGGCATGAGCTGTGGAGGTGCCAAGACTGGAGGGGCTCCTGGGGTTGTGGGTATTTTGTTCGCCCCCTACACAGCTTGCCCTCATGCTTCTGTGTAACAGGGTCCAGTTTCTGGGTTGCAGCTGCCATAGGAACAAGCTGGAACATTGTTCTTGTTTTGAATTTGACCACTGGGTATTTATTTGTTTTCCCACCTTTGATTGACATCAACCTTTGGTGACCTCCTTCATCCCTTCTTTGGGTGGTCAGTCCTGTCCAGCCACAACACTGGTCTCAGTTCTCATAATGATGTTCCCACCATGTCTCTTTTGTAAACAGCATAAACATAGAAAATGCCAGTTTCTAAACTTTCACTCAATTTCTGCGCATCCACTCAGAAATCCCACTGAGCCTTATCTTGAGTTAGGCACTGTGTTTGGAGCTAGGCCAAGAGGTCATCAAAATTGTGGGGAAGATGAATACTCAGTAAGCAACAGATGGCTGGCCTTGGGATTGGCTCCGTGGAAGGAGAGGCCCAGGGGCCATGGGAGTACAGGAGACAAGCCAACCGGATTTGAGGTGGGGTGGGCCTTGAAGGATCTCTCGTGGACCTGTCATGGGGGTGGGTGGTTGGGGTTACAGCAGCCCTGGAGGTAGGGGGAAGGAGCTGCCCAGCTGGCATGGAGTGATTGCAGACCAGGTGGTGTGAGGGCCTGCCCAGGCCAGGTTGGGCCATGCAGGGCAGATGAAGGATTTTAAACTTTATCCCTAGAACAGGAAGCTTTTGTTTTCAGTAAAATGGATGCCTGATCATGTCACCTTTCTGTGCTTGCCGGAGCTCCATTTCATCAGGGAACCTCATAAGAGTAAAAATGGGGACTCATTCGGATTTCTAAACTTTTTTTTTAAGAATCCAGATCTCACGATTTTGCCCAGGCTGGTCTTGAACTCCTGGCCTCAAGTGATCCTCCTGCCTGGGCCTCATAAAGTGCTGAGATTACAGGCATGAGCCATCGTGCCTGGTCTGTTTGTTTGTTTGTTTGAGATGGAGTCTCGCTGCGTCGCCCAGGCTGGAGTACAGAGGCACTCTTTCAGCTCACTGCAAGCTCCACCTCCCAGGTTCACATCATTCTCCTGCCTCAGCCTCCCAAGTAACTGAGACTACAGGTGCCCGCCACCACACCGCCACACACACACAAAATACAAAATAATTTTTGTATTTTTAGTAGAAACAGGGTTTCACCGTGTTAGCCAGGATGGTCTCGATCTCCTGACCTCGTAATCTGCCTGCCTGGGCCTCTGGAAGTGCTGAGATTACAGGCGTGGGCCACCACATCCGGCTGTTTGTTTGTTTTAAACATGAACTTATTTTAATGTGTCACAAATTTTGTAACTATCTGACACTTTGTTCACATTTCACCATATGGTTTGTGGCCATTTTGATTCTTTGATTTTCATTTAATTGCATTGAGTATAATAGCAATAAAGTCTGTCTTCTTACTGTTTATTGCTGTTCCAAGCACCTCCCAAAGAGGAGTAAACCAACATGTTTTATCTCTTTAATCCAGAAAATTATTGCATAACGACGTGTACACGTTTAGTTTGAAACTCCAGGGCAAATTAGTGTATTTCCTGGGTTTATTTTCTCATAAATAATGACCGATATTTCATAAATATTCATTTACCACTGGTCATTTAAAAAGTGAATTGCAGTAAAGTTTTAATTGGTAAAGTGTAACTTGCTTGTGGGTGGAAAGGCAGCAACAGACTTAGAGACTTGAACCTCTAAAAGTTTCATTAGTACTCTAAGGGCTTTATCATAAGGAAAGAATTGGTCCTTTTTCTGTAAAAATAAAAATGCTGTTCAGTATTGGTGCCCCCCACCACCACCCACTTTCCCCAAAGCAAATAAAACCTTGGTGCTTAATCAGGGTTCCAGATGTCTGTATGTATTTATTTATTCAGATATTTATAGTGTTCTCTGTCAAGCAGTTTGCGCCCCTGGGTGCATTCCAGAAATGTTAAAAACATACATGGCAAAGCCACAGAGATCAAAGACCTGTGTCTTGTGAACTCTTTGCAACATTTGGACCAGCCCCTAAAATGATTTATATTAAAAGAGCCGCATAAGCACTCTTGGTGTCCACATCGTGCTTTAAGGAGTATTCTGGATGGGGCCCGAAGAACCCGTGCAAATTGGAGTTCCCCCCCAGCCCCCGTCTTTCGAATGAGGGACCCCAGCAGGAAAACTTCCTGTGGGGTTGCATTTGACCCGCGGGTGCCTCTCCTGTTTCCTCTATTTCCACATTTTATTTTTGTTTTCGTTATTTCTTCCTTTAAAATATGGGAGTTAATGATTTTACCCCCCGCCCCTTAAATACTAATTCTACCACATAGAATTTTAGACTGCCTATTAAAAATATGGGTTTCATTTTCTATATTAGTTTCAAACTATGCAGTATCTACCATCTAAATGGGAAACAGCAAGACTTTTTTGTAGTGACAAATTAATGCCACTGTGACTAATATCTCTGAAAGGGAAGTGCCTGTAGCAGCTGAGGCCTGTGAGCTGGAGCAGGACAAAGCAGTGATGTTATGCTCTGAGTAAGAAAGTCTCAGTGCACATGGCCTTCCTGGTGAGAGCTCTTACTTGAGTGTTTTAGAGACCAGTGATCTGGCTTAGTCCATCATTGGAAAGTGTTATGAAAGCGGCCAATAGACATTTTCCTACTTTCTCTTCTGGCTGGGAGCTGGGGTGGATCGGGTAGGGGACAGAGCAGGTAGGTGTGTGAAGTGACCTTGAAAAGAGCCTGGCCCTATCTACCTTTATGCCTGCCATCTGTGATTTGCCAGAGTTCTCTGCAGAGCAAACCATGTAAAGTAAAATGGTGCCTGAACCGGCTACTCTATCCCTGGACCAACGCTGGGTGTCAAGAAGTATGCTGTGCTTTCTGCATGAATGTGATGAATGTGGGAACCTTTTTGAGATAGCAGCACGTGCTGTCAGTGATGAGCCGTGTGCTCCTGGGCAGGCTGGGCATCCGGCAGGCATGTTCCCAGGCACTTCCCAGGGACTTGTTGCATCATCAAGTGTTTGATTCTCCACCCCGTCCTTCCGCAGCATGT
The DNA here is from genome assembly GCF_000951045.1 of Mandrillus leucophaeus. NCBI lineage: Eukaryota > Metazoa > Chordata > Mammalia > Primates > Cercopithecidae > Mandrillus > Mandrillus leucophaeus. Next base: position 521,586 of record NW_012105587.1, read on the forward strand.
CCACCACCCTTAGGTGAGAGAGTAGAAAGAAGTTCCACTCAAACTGGGAGAATGGATGTGTGGCTGTGGAATTTCCTGTCTTTCCGAGTTAGCATGCTATTTGTAGAGGAACCTTTTGGCTTCAATTTGAGACTGGATCTCCTTTGTGGAATTCATCCATAACTTTAAGACTATAACTTAGGCTCCTGTCACTACTAGTTCATGCTGGGAATACCCTCAGAAAGGCTACTGTCAGCCCAAACCAAAGTTACCCAGATGCTTCTCTTTCTATTTTCAAATTTGAGATCTGGCCGGGTACGGTGGCTCACACCTCTAACCTTAGCACTTTGGGAGGCCAAGGTAGGTGGATCACTTGAGGTCAGGAGTTTGAGACCAGCCTGGGCAACATAGTGAGACACTGTCTCTACAAAAAGTACAAAAATTATCCAGGCGTGGTGGTGCATGCCTATACTCCCAGCTACTTGGGAGGCTAAGCCCAGAAGACGGAGGTTACAGTGAGCTGAGATTGCGCCACTGCACTCTTTGAGACAGGAGTGAAAACTCGTCTCAAATAAATAAATAAGTAAAATAAAAATAAATTTGAGATCTTTCCCAACAATGAAAGCCTTGCTATCCCTTAAATATTAATAACATTAATTACCGTTCTTAATTTTATATTAAATTATCTCTGAGAAATCATGATTTGCTAAGATTTTTTAAAATTGTGTTTTAATTTTGCTAGATGTAGTTTAAAACCTAGGTTGAAATTTAACTAGAGATTGAAACTGGAATTCTTTCAGTCCTAATGACTAGCTCTGGTGTATTTTTAAAATAACATTTCTACAGAACATTACTTATCTCTGTGAGATAAGTAATGGTTTCATGTTGCTATTTACAAGCATATCTCCTACAATTACACACAGTAGGGAGTTTTTATGCCTCGTGATTTGAATTACATAAGTGAAAAGTCAAACTGAGAATATTTGTCAAAATATTTTCTCTTATTAACATGGGTGTTTAGAATGTGAGCAACATGTTTAATGTAAGAATTATGGGCCAGGTGCGGTGGCTTATGCCTGTAATCCCAGCACTTTTGGAGGCAGAGACAGGTGGATCATTTGAGCTCAGGAATTCAAGACCAGCTTGGACAACATGGCAAGACCCTGTCTCTACAAAAAAATACAAAAGTTAACTGAGCGTGATGGTATGTGTTTGTAGTCCCAGCTACTGGGGAGGCTGAGGTGCGAGGATCACTTGAACCCGAGAGGTCAAGGCTGCGGTGAGCTGTGATTGCGCAACTAAACTCCAGCCTGGGCAACAGAGCAAGACCCTATCTCAAAAAAAAAAAAAAAAAAAAAAGAATTATGGACATTATTATATTTTCCCTGATCCTGAAATGTAGAGTGTTCAGTGAAAACTTTAGTTGCATGGAAAATTTTAGTTGAGTTTGCAAAATTACAATTTTTATGCCTCTCTTCAACTTTTTCTGATTTTGATATCATTATTCCCTTCTACGAGTCTAAATTAAATGTGAACAAAACTAGAAACCATTTAAAATAGTGGGATTGTCAGACTCGTGCTGGTGTCTCGTGCGGATAGCTAAACAGTAGATAAAATAGTGAATGAATTGTGAGTCTCTGATTTGGTCTCTCCTACCTACCATCAAGGCTTATCCAGAGATTTTCAAATAGCTTGCGCACAAGGGAGACACTAATCAAGCTAATTATTTTCCTTACTGCTTTTTGAAAATGTAAATTAAAACAGATGTCACTTGCTGTCTTCCATGGCATGAACCTCTGTGGCAGGAGACTCTAGGCCAGACTAGTAATTTAGGGTCTGTTTTTACCCCCAAGTTCAGACTTAATCAGATCAGTTGCAGATACCCTGAAAGTGAGGCCCCAGGCTCCTGGGAGTCATCCCTGCCTGGTGATCCTCTGGGCATTTGGTGCTGCCTTCTTGCATTCCTCTTCCCACCTCCCAGGACCCCACTTCCCCTGAGCATCATTTCCTTCTCTTCCTGCCCGGCAGACACTATGGCTCTTGTCCTTATTTGTTTATTTTAATCTTTTTGAGACAGAGTCTCACTCTGTCTCCCAGACTGGAGTGCAGTGGCGTGATCTCAGCTCACTGCAACCTCTGCCTCCTGGGTTCAAGCTGTTCTCCTGCCTCAACCTCCCAAGTCGCTGGGATTACAGGCATGTGCCACCTCCTCTGGCTAACTTTTGTATTTTTGTAGAGACAGAGTTTTGCCATGTTGTCCAGGCTGATCTCGAACTCCTGAGCTCAACTGACCTGCCCACCTCGGCCTCTCTTGTTTTCATTTAAATGGTTCCTGGGATCACATTTCCTTCACTACATATTCTTAGAACACTTTTCTAGAATAGTCTACAGCATTTTCCTTCTTTAAACTCAAGACTCGCCCTTCTCCACTTCCCTTGATCCCGTTATGTATTTATCTTTACTTTTCATTGCTAGAAACACATTCCCTGAAAGTATAGATAATGTTTGTATGTCACTGTCTTCTTCCATGTAGATCCTCCATCCTCTCTCTTTTAAAAATAACATTTTTTTTGGCATTCCCCCTCCTCCTTTTAGCCTTCTGTTCTCAGTGTATATAAGCTCACAGAGGGCTAGGATGGTTACTGCCTCTGAATGACCATTATTCATGCATCTGAGCACTGGTGACTGGCCTAGGAACAATCAGCCTCTGATGAGCTCCTTTTGAAATGGTGGAGCATGGAAGGCTTTAGTGAATAGCTTTCCGTTGACTTAGCCATGTCACCCAGTGGGGTAGCATTTCATTCATATTCGTCATTTACATCTTAACCTGAACGTGTTTGGCGTGGGCAGGAAAGTGGGGATCAAGAATATTGATAGTGTAAAATATTTTTCAGAAAGGTCAATTGCTATGGCGTTTTCTAAAGGTCACCCACTGCTTTGCAGGGTAAAATGCTTACCCACATCCTCTTCACTCTCTTTTTCTTCTCTGCATAAGGTGGCTCTTGTGTCCCTTCAGCACCCTTCTCTGCCGCCACAGGCAGGCTCTTCCTTCGCCATTCCTCTCCTCAGATGTCGCGGCTGTTGTTCTTTACTTTCCTCTCATTATCCTACAAGTAGAGTTCTCCTTTTGTGGAGGTGGGAGGGGACTCTGGTCTCCAGAAGTGCTGTTACTGTCTCATCTCTCTCACTGGTTGGTGACAGAGGGGCTGCCACAGCAGGTACCTCCTCTGTGACCCAGCCACATTGGGTCCTGAGTGTCCACATAGAGCTGAACACTCTGATGGTGTCTGCAGGAACAGATAGGTATGATGGATTCTAAGAGAAGAATGGCTGGAAAGTTGTTTTAAAAAAATGTTTTTAGGGGCCGAGGATGGTGGCTCACACCTGCAATCCCACCATTTTGGGAGGTCGAGGCAGGCAGATCACTTGAGGCCAGGAGTTTGAGACCAGCCTGGCCAACATGGTAAAACCCTGTCTATACCGAAAATACAAAAATTAGCCAGGTGTGGTGGTGCGCGCCTGTAATCCCAGCTTCTCGGGAGGCTGAAGTGGGAGAATTGCTTGAACCCAGGAGGTGGATGTTGCAGTGAGCCGAGATCGTGCCCCTGCACTCCAGCCTGGGTGACAGAGCAAGATTCTGTCTCAAAAAAAAAAAAAAAAAAAAAGTTAAAATTCTAGTAAAATACACCTAACATAAAATTTGCCGTCTTCATCATTTTAAGTACTCTATATAGTTTGGTGACGTTAAGTACATTTGCATTGTTGTACAGCCCTCACCATCCTCCATCTCCCAAACTTACCCATCTTCCCAAACTGAAACCCAGGACCCATTAAACACTAACTCCCCACCACCCCTTCCCTCCAGCCCCTGGCATCCACCCTTCTACTTTCTGTCTCTGAGTTTGACTATTCTATACACTGGACATAACTGGAATCAAACAGTCTTTTTCCTTTTCTGACAGGCTTGTTTTATTTAGTGTAATGTCCTTATGGTTCATCTGTGTTGTAGCATGGCCCAGAATCTCCTCCCATCTTAAAGTTGAATAATATTCCATTGTGTGTATATACAGTCAGCCAGCCTCTGTATCTGCGGGTTCCACATGCTGAGATTCAACCAACTGTGAATGGAAAATATTTGGAAAAACAATCTGATAAAAAGTTATAATACAACAACAAAATTAATGTATAACCAATACATAGCACTTACATTGTATTTAGGCATTATAAGTAATCTAGGGATGATTTAACATTAAATGGGTGGGCCAGTGGCTTACAGTTATAATCCCAGCATTTTGAGAGGCTGAGGTGGGCGGATCACGTGAGGCCAGGAGTTCGAGACCAGCCTGGCCAACATGCTGAAACCCCGTCTCTACTAAAAATACAAAAATTAGCTGGACATGGTAGTGCATGCCTGTAATTCCAGCTACTCGGTAGGCTGAGGCAGGAGAATCCCTCGAGCCCAGGAGGCAGAAGTTGCAGAGAGCCGAGATCATGCCACAACTGCACTCCAGCCTAGGCGACATAGTGAGAGTCTGTCTCAAAAAGTCAACAAATAAAACATCAATAAAATTATATTGGAGGATGTCTGTATGTTATATGCAGATGGCCTTGAGCATTTGCAGATATTGGTGTTGGTGGAAGGTCCTGGAACCAATCCCACACAGATAGAGAGGGACAACCTTTTGTATATCCTTTCGTTATTCATCTCTTGGGTTGCCTCTGCCTTTTGACTATTGTGCATAGTGCTGCTGTGAACATGGGTGTGCAGATATCTCTTCTAGACCCCTGCTCTCTCTTCTGTTGGATATATATCTAGAGGTGGAATTGCTGGATCATGCGGTCATTCTATGTTTCATAATTTGGGGACCTGTCATATTGTTTTTTTTTTTCATTGCACCTGCACCATTTTTATGATCCCCCAACTATATATAAGAATTCTAATTCCTTCACATCCCTGCCAACACGTGGTATATTCTGGTTTTATGATAGTAGCCATGCTCCTGGGTGTAAGACAGTGACTTCCTTTATTTTCTTAAGTCAATAAATCCTACAAGGCAACTTTGAGTTGTTAGCTGTGGGGAGTGTCAGGTCGCCTGACATCTTTGGGCAACTCTTCTCTTCTTTTTTTCTTTTCTTTCTTTTTTTTTTCTTTTGAGACAGAGTCACACTGTGTTGTCCAGGCTGGAGTGCAGTGGTGCAATCTCAGCTCACTGTAGCCTCCGCCTCTGGGGTTCAGGCGATTCCCCTGCCTCAGCTTCCCGAATAGCTGGGATTATAGTCGTGCACCACCACGCCCAGCTAATTTTTTGTATTTTTAATAGAGGCAGGGTTTCACCATGTTGGCCAGGCTGGTCTCAAACTCCTGACCTCAGGTGATCTGCCCACCTCAGCCTCCAAAAGTGCTGGGATTACAGGCGTGAGCCACTGCGCCCGGCCAGGTAACTCTTCCCTGAAAACAAGCCGCCCGTGCGATGGAGCCTGTGCAGGTTTCTTTGTTGCACGTCTCCTCTTGTCGCCTTTCCTTGGCACGCTTCCCCTTTTTTTAATCCTACACTTGAAAATTAGATCAAACGCAAACTGTGTTTAGATTTATTTACAGTTTACCTCCTTTCCTGTTTGCCTTTTGACAGGCTTGGCATAAGAAGTCTTTTTCAAGTAGTAAATTAATTTAGGTGGCACGCACCCCACCCGAATTTTGTTACATGCTAGCAGTTTAGATGAATGGATATTATCATCTCAGCACATTTCTGCCCAACACCACTGCGCAGATTTGCAAGAGTCTACAAAAGTGATAATATTCTGTCAGTTTGGGGCCTAGAAAAAGAAGAAGAAGGAGAGAAAAAAAACAAAAAAAAACCAGGGCGCATTTTTAAATTTGTATTTCTAGGATGCCTGTGGGGGAAGCCGGAAATACCATGTAGCAGTTTACATGGCTAAATACACATGAAAAAGATAAGGGACCCAGAGATGTTTCTTTGTAGGCACATGGGAGAAGAGTCAGTTCAAATCGGTAATTGTCAGCTGTGTTTGGAGATACATTCTCCAATGCAACCAAAGATTTTTCTTTTTCCCCCTTAAATTCACCATTTCCTTGAAGAATGCAGTCTCTTTTTAATGACTTTATTGATTTGACGATTGGGTTACAATGTACTTTATTTGCTGCAGAAATATTTCATTCTTGTCAGCACTTAATGCGAATAAATCTACTTTTTGGCACCACTTTGATAGACTGTAAAACTGCTTATATTTGCAGGAAAATTTGTTTTGCCACGGTATGTTTATGTGCAGACTCAGTGTGACTTTTTCCTCCCTCAAAATCATTTTTATATCATAGTGTAGCTGACAAATAAATACACATGGTGTAGTAATCATTGTGTACTGTCAGAGCAGCAGAAAACAAAATGTGGGTTTTATGACAGGGATCAAAAAAGAGATTTAATATTCATAATTAAAGCCACTTATTTAATGCTTTATGTTTTTGCTTCTGTGTTAAGGCTTTGCAGTTTTTGGTTCATAGTTTGTATATCTCTTAAAAATAGTAAATATATAGTATATCCTACATTCACTGTTATTATCTGCATGTGAATTTAATATTATCCAAGAAGACCCAATAAAAATTGATCTTTATTTCCTACTGTTCAAGGTAGAAGCAAAGTTAAAATACATTTGCAATACAATAAGTTTTCTGTTTTCCTTCTTTTTTTTTTTTTGGAGATGGAGTTTTGCTCTTGTCGCCTAGGCTGGAGTGCAGTGGTATGATCTCGGCTCACTGCAACCTCCACTCCCCAGGTTCAAGTGGTTCTTCTGCCTCAGCCTCCCAAGTAGCTGGGATTACAGGCATGTGCCACCACACCCAACTAATTTTCGTATTTTTAGTAGAGACAGGATTTCACCATGTTGGCCAGGCTGGTCTCAAACTCCTAACCTCAGGTGATCCATCCGCCTTGGCCTCGCAAAGTGCTGGGATGACAGGTGTGAGCCACTACGCCTGGCCTGTTTTCTGTTACGATTCTTAACTTTTTCATGAAAGCAATGTCATATAATATTTAGCTTTGCTCTATTATAATACATTTAATTTGGGAAGGAAGCTGAATCATCTTAAACGATTTTTTTTCATGAAACTTTTTTTTTCCTACAAATGTTTTCTAGTATGTATTTTTTCTTAAATAAGAGAAATACTATCAATTTTATATACTAATATTATACATTTTTGTTTTACTTATTTTTCGTCAGATAGCAGGATATAATAGTGGCAAATTGAATATCATCAAATAGCCTACAACCTTAGTCCTGAATCAGTACTATGCTACAGGAGAATTTAGAATATCCACAACATGTCCATTATATTTGCAGTCCATCTGAAAAAATAATACACAAAGACCAGCAAATGAAAAACTTCCTTTACAAATGAACACATCAGAAATAATCATTACGTTTATTGCTTTAGCTACCTTGATGCTTTAATATGATTGGCGATTATCCAGTAATCTTGTGCCGGATAAAAATAAGCACCAGTCTGGGTTATTCAGTTTCAATGAACGTGTAAAATAATATTTTAATAATTATACAATATTTGTGTTTTTTAAAATTTACTTTTGAATGCATTTAACAAACTGGCTAGGAGTCCTTCTTTAAAGAGAGGTAAATGCAATTGTCAACAGCATCTGCAAGCTAACCCCGAAGAACCCATTTTCAGCCGACTTCGTGATCTCTCATTCAGATTGGAATCTACAATGAAGTGCCAAAATCATGCTTTTAAAAAATGGCAGCATTGGTGAAACTCTGGAGGTGCTTATATTGCTAGTGTAGGAAAAAAGCCCAGCAATACAGAGCTAGGCCGCTTTCCTTGGTTCTTTCGCCATAGGAAGAAATGAACTTCCAGGGAGGTAACGGAGTCCTTCTGAGAACCATGATTAAAAGTCTTTGGGAATTATCAGCCAAACTTAAAATGGATCTCGGTTTTCATGGGGACTTGTGTTAAAAAGGGACATTTTAATTTAAAGGAACCAAGTTGATAAGGTAGGTTCAGGGAACCAAAAATGTTGAACAGATTTTTGCTGGATTGACAACTTGTGTGGATCCTGGGTTTTTAGAGTGATTCACCATCTGCTTCTAGGGAAATGGCCACAGCTTGCCACTCCTTCGGGGTAAAAGGTAGGTTCTGAGTCTGTGATTTCTCCTTGCTCAGAGCGTATAAATATTTTAAGTAGGTGTGGTCAGCTGTCCAGCTCTTTGCTTTTTCAGCTGGGAAGGAAAGAGTTGCACAGCTCTGATGTTCGGGGCCAACAAGGACTTGCAGACGCCCCGTGCATAGGAGCAGCTGAACACATTCTGAATCATGCAGTTGAGCAGGCTGCTAAGTGATGGAGAAAAGAATATCACGCACAGAGATTTGATGTCTTTTTATGGGAGAACAAAAGAGTTTCGATTCTTTCACACTGAGTTTAGCCTAGCCATTGTGTGGCACAGGAGGCTTAATGAATCATTGTTTAACTAGGATCCTGCCAAGTATTTGGCCATTAAATAGACTCCAATGTGTATAGAGTTCTTCTCTGACAGACTCTTATTTGACTGTGATTAATTGGCATCGAATTGTTATTTAATTACCTCCACAGAAATCTAAGAACAGTTTGTGTTCTGATTAAGTTATTTGATGTAGGAACAGGCATGGGGCTGGAGAGGTCAGCTCAGCACTCAGGACTCCCCTGCTACTACAAAGGGGAACTTCTGTGGCTGCCCAAAGCTCACAGAAGATCCCTGGGGATCAAAAATGCAGACAGAATCTGGATTTTTACCTTTTTCTTAGAATATAAAAAATGTTTTGGCAACTCAAACTTACAGCATAGGTTTGTAAAGCTTTTTTTTGCATGTTGAAATCCTTTGAAGTTATTTATTGGACTGTGTTAAACATGTTCAGTGACAGTTACTGAGGTTCCCTTCTGTTCACAATTGAAACATGTTACGCATTCCCATGCATGGAGAAGAGGTCAGCCAGCAGGACGCATGGCACAGTAGGAGTAAGGCAGAAGAAAATCAGTGATTGCACATCTGGTTTGGGAGTCACTGTCCTTAGAGAATAGCACCATGAGGGCATGAGATCGCCACTGAGGGGATAGAGTTCTGAGAGGTGGAGCCTCTGGATGCAAGGGGAGACCACCTGTAGTTAGCAGGGGTGGAAAGAGGCAGATATTAAAAGAAAGAAAATCAGGCCAGGCGCATTGGGAGGTCAAAGCGGGTGGATCACTTGACGCCAGTAGTTCAAGACCAGCCTGGCCAACATGGAGAAACCTCATCTCTAAAAATACAAAAATTAGCTGGGCGTGGTGGCACATGCCTGTAATCCCAGCTACTTGAGAGGCTGAGGCAGGAGAATTGCTTGAACCCAGGAGGCAGAGGTTGCAGTGAGCCAAGATCGGGCTACTGCACTCTAGTGTGGGCAACAGAGATTCTGTCTCAAAAAAATAAAATAAAATAAATTTATATCCCCAAAGCCAGCATATCTAAATATCTCGAAAAGACGATTAACAATGTCAGATGCTACAGGAAAAGTCAAGAGCAATGAGGATGAGGGAAAAGCTGGCTGCTGGGTTTAGAATGACTGGTGAAGGCCATGGTGTGAAGAGGAGCAGGAATGGGACTGCAGAGGGTTATGGAGCATTTGGGTAGGTGAAGATTCCCCCTAAGATGAAGCTGATGGTTTGACTGAGAGGTAATGTGTATCTTAAGCTGTTTATAACTGGCAGCTTAGGTAGAATTATAAGTATCATAGTAATATTTCTAGTTCTTAAAATTTTATCTGAATTTTTAAAGAAGAAATTCAATGGTTAAATTTTCCCCCATTGCTTTGTAATGATATATATATATATATATCCAACATAAGTTCATGCGTTTTTATCGAACACAGCCTAGCACACAATTTGGTGTAACATCTGTTGGCGGTTCCCAGATATTAAAATGATGCGCCAGGGATGGAACTGACGATCACATTTGGGTGTTGGTTGATCTGTTTCCAGCACACCTTTGGTTGCTTTACATAGGGTGGGTAGTGGGAGGGCCCATTGTCTTCAAGTTCAGTCACGTTCTCACACTGAATGTTTTGCTGTCCTATTTTTGAGTATTACATATACTTGTATGTGGATCAGAGATAGAGCCAATTTTGCACACTGAATGGTAATTTCCATTCAAGGTAATCTCAGTGATTGAATCTGATACTTGCCTTTGTGGAAGTGGAAATCCCTTGTCTAGGTGAATGCTTTATAAATACACGTTGCTGCCACCATCTCTGTGGGAACACATTCTTGGAGACCGCTGGGTATTTCTAGGCTCTTGTTTTTACCCCTCCAATACTCATTCTTTTAGAGATATTCCATGAGCATTTAGCCATGAGCAACAGTGACAGGATACTGGACAGTAAAAACTCTGTCTTAGGGTTTAAAGTGGTACATTCCCAGAAGAGGTCAAGATATTGGCGAATTCTTGTTGTCTTAGAATCAGAGGTTCTTAACCAGAGCTCTGCTGTCCTGTGGTTCCTGGTTTGGGAATCCCCTGAAATCATATGCAAACTGCACACGTGTGCATTTCCAAGCGAAAACACTCTGTGGCATTCATTGGCCATGTTCGAGAGCAGTCATCCTAGAGATCCTTCTACCTGTTGCTGTCCAGGGGTCTGTACCTCCCGGATGCTAAGTGAGGTTGGGCCGGGTTCACTCCTCCCTGATGTATTCTTGAGATCCATGAGTAAAGGAAATGGTCTGGTCTGTCTTCCTTTTTTCTTTTTAGCAAATGTAAAATAATGATTACTTGCTGTAGCAAAGCATGCATAGCTGCTGTAGCAAAATGGTTTCCTGAGGCAATTTATCAGGTGTTTTCAATGGCTTCAAGGATAATCCCCTACAATACTTCCTAGCAATGAGTGATTTGGCTTTGCCCTGGGTCACACAACCTTATTAAGGCCTGGGATGAGGTAGAACTGGAATCCCTGGACTTTCCTAATCAATTCTGCCTTTTATTAGGCTGCATGTCCTCATTCATTCATTCATTTACTTACTTGTTACAAGTTACGGCCTCCTGTAACTTGTGTAATTTAATCTTGAGGTGGAGTTATTTTAAATGTTTTACTTTAATTATGATTAGCCAAGAGAGAGTTCCTGCAACCCTTGTAAGCAGGAGTGATAGCCAAAATATTTACCATCCAGTAAGCAGGCAGTAGCCAATCAGAAGGGGCCTGGACTGTCAGCGGCTTCTTTGGCCATCGTCATTTGTGTCAGCCCTGCCTAGAAATTTATTGGTTCATTTTTATTAGTAGACATTTAATAGAATTTGCAAATGTGTCCAGTAAATCAACTTGATGTCATGGAGGTGTTGACATGAGCACACCTTTCTGAACCTCCAGGAGCTGGGTGTGAGTCACAGCCTGGAGGCCTGACAGCCGGGCATCCTGGAATTAATTTCTTACTGTCTCTAAGCCTCCACTGTATCTTCTATAAAATGGGAATAGTATCTGTGTCATAGTTTTGAGATGATGTATACGGTTTCTGGCACTAATTTAGTGCTCTGTGG
>NW_012105587.1:533838-535555 GCF_000951045.1 Mandrillus leucophaeus
CTCTCAGTGAGGAAGGCACCAGGATGAGTTAGCGTGGGCTCTGTCTGTGCGCACAGAGGCAGAGTCAGAGTCGATCTCCTTGACTATCTTCTGTAGACTACTTTCTCCAGCCAAAGTCAAATGTGTAAAACGTCCATCTCTCCAAACTGCACTTGTGCCTCTCCTAAATGCTTCCTCTTTACAAGCATGGCTTTGAAGAGCCATAAGTACAAGGAATTTTCAGCGGAGGCCCTCAACACCCGATCCTTTTCCATTCCCATTCCACACCCAAGTCCTCTCCTATCAGCACACCTTAGATCATGCTCTTCCCATCAACTAGGCAAATATTTGTCATCCCTTCACCCTTTCCCGCCTCTCAGTCCTGATGGATGTCATTCCTTCCACCTGATCGATGTCATTCCTTCCACCTGATCAAAGTCTACATTCTTCATCAATACATTTTCTCCCCTCTTTCCAAATTCTCAGGCCCTGTTCCCACGAGGGCTGACCCTGCCTCACCCTGGTAACTCCCACCAGCTGGTGATGTCCCCCCGCTATTGTGCCTTCCTCATTGCCACCTGCCTTGGGCATGGTCCATGCTTTCTTATTTCTGCCACCTGCGTGTGTGCTCATGTCGGGTTGTGTTGCTCTACATGCTGTGCTGACTTACATGTATCTATTAACCTGCTACCAGTGTGATCATAAGACACTCAGAGAGGGCTGGGTGTGGTGGCTCACACCTGTAATCCCAACACTCTGGGAGGCCGAGATGGGCAGATCACCTGAGATCAGGAGTTTGAGACCAGCCCAGTCAACGTGGTGAAACCCCGTCTCTACTAAAAATATAAAAATCTGCTGGGTGTGGCGGTGCACGTCTGTATTCCCAGCTACTTGAGAGGCTGAGGCAGGAGAATCACTTGGATCTGGGAGGTGGAAGTTGCAGTGAGCCAAGATCATGCTAGTGCGCTTCAGCCTGGGTGACAGAGTGAGACTTCGTCTCAAAAAAAACAAAACCAAAAAAACACACTCCAGAGCAACATCAAACAAGCATCAATTTTAAGTCACAAAACAAGTAAAATTTTAATTCCAATTAGCAGGTTCTGATGAGCGACTATAGGTGTCTTACCTGATGGATGAGCAGCAGGAAAGGAATGAGTACAAAGTAAGAGATTCTTGTTACCCAGAGGAAGGAAAACTTGATGCTGGATGTAGGAAACAGATGGTGAGGTTGCCCTTTGCTTTGAAGCCATTTGGGTTTTTATAAGTCGTTTAGTGTAGACAGTCTCACCTAGCATCTTCCAGTTGGGGGAAGAAATGAGAAGGATCTGATTAGAAAAGGAAAGAACACGTACATACTTTTGAAACTCATTTTCTCCAATTTGTCATGTCACGTAATAAAACCTGGAAATTACTTTTTCAAAAATATGTCATCATTATATGAAAAGGCAAGAAACAACTACACTTTGAAAACACAACATATTTATTCTGGAGAGGCTTTCCTTTACTTCACTATGGGATAACTATAATCCCTAGTTGGTTTACTGCAGTCCTGATTCTAGCTTAACTCCTAGGAGATGCAAAATTCTCAGAATGTAAGGTGTCTGCCCTGCCACTGGGACCACTCTCCCACCGCATCCGTGAGCCTGCCTGTGGCTTTCCCCATCAAACTGCTTTTCCCTGCCTTTATCTCACAGCTGCCACTGGAGTGAGCATGCTCCGTGTCCGGGACCTGCTACCT
>NW_012105587.1:535605-550152 GCF_000951045.1 Mandrillus leucophaeus
TGCAAAATTCTCAGAATGTAAGGTGTCTGCCCTGCCACTGGGACCACTCTCCCACTGCATCCGTGAGCCTGCCTGTGGCTTTCCCCATCAAACTGCTTTTCCCTGCCTTTATCTCACAGCTGCCACTGGAGTGAGCATGCGCCGTGTCCGGGACCTGCTACCTGGAACCATCGTTCTGTCTCTCTTTGGCGTGTAAGCATTCAGGTGGGGTAGGAAGAGGAAAGACAAGCAACTGTAGGTGCTTTATCCCATAGTTGCTGTGACAAGCAACAAAGGTTCTTTGAGGGTCTCTCTATCTGGGGTCTGTCATCCCCTTCCGCAGCAGCGTTGAGTTCACTCTTCTAGGCTTGTGTGCCAAATGTGGTGCCTTAAGAAAATGGTCTGAGTTAGGGTGTACCTTTAATTTTGTTTTATTTTATTTTTTAAGGGTGAGGGTCCTGCTTGCTCTTGCACAGGCTGGAGTGTAGTGGCGCTATCACAGCTTAACTGCAGCCTCAAACTCCTGGGCTCAAGCAAGCCTCTTGCCTTGGCTCCCCAAGGCGCTGGCAAGAGCCGTTGATTGCACTTGGCCAGATGCACCCTTTTAAGTCTACCATTTAAATAAAATATCTCTTATATGACTTTAGCTTTAAGTTCTGGGAGGAGTTCCTAGCTTCAGAGGAATTAAATAAGGCTAGGCCGTGGCTAGGCCAGAACTTCCCTCCACTTCTGGTTACCTGTGATATCCGTATTATCTCTGCCTGTGATCTGATTCCTGTCCTGTCTGTTCTGCCATGCTTCTTCTCTGCTCTCCTTGCCTGCTCTCCAACCCGCCTGGGGTCTGTGTCCCCTCCATGTCCTTCCATCCCTTGTTCCCTTCTCTGTCAGGTCCCCTCCTCATCCCCAACCCCAACCCAGCACCTGGGGTCTGCTATCTCCTCTCCTGCTCTCTTCCTTTTCTGAAATGTTGGGTTTCTTTGCTTTCTATAATTTTTTTTCATGCTGTCATGTTGGCTTCTGTAAGTTGCTGTACCCAAACTCGGTCTGTAACTGCATTCGAATGCCCTTTGAAGGAGCACAAGCAAATAAATCGGCTCAACAGCAGTGCAAAGACAGTGGCAAGGATGACATGGCAGATGCTTCATGACAACAAATATTCCCAAATTGGAAAACACTTACCAGAAAGACTGAATGCAATAATCAAGCGTTGCAACTAGAGCCTTGAAATTTGAAAAGAGACCACTTAATATTTGTAGTGGAAGAGCTTGTTTTATTTGTTCACTCAGTATATATGCTAAGCATTGGTCCAGGCCCTAGGGAAAGTGCACAGGACAAAACAGACAACAGTCCCCTGTGCAAAGATTGCCAATGCTCCCATTTAATGCGTGTAAGTAGAAAGGAGCCAAGACTCATCTCCAACTGCCGACATCAGGTGATCCGCCTGCCTTGGCCTCCCAAAGTGCCGGGGTTACAGGCGTGAGCCACTGCGCCTGGCCGAGGTTTCCCATTTTAAAAAAAGAGTTGGAAAATAGCTGGATTTATGGCATGTTGTTAGCATGTCGTTTGAGCACTCCCTAGGCACTTTGTTATATCCTGTGTGAAAAGTGTATATAATTAAGTCTACTAAACAGGTGACCCTAGAAGAACATGGGGATTAGATGCGCTGCACCCCTCCTTCCCTGCAAACATGGTCAAAAATCTGAGTATAACTTTCAGTTCCCCAGAAACTTAACCACCAATAACCTGCTGTTGACTGGAGGCCATGCAACTTGATCAACACATATTTTGTATGTTATATGTATTATGTACTGTATTCTGACAATAAAGTAAGCTAGAGAAAAGCAAATTTTATTAAGAAAATCATGAGGAAGAAAAAAATGCATTTACTGTTTATTAAGTGGAAGTGGATCATCATAAAGTTCTTTCTCCTCATCTTCACACTGAGTCCACTGAGGAAGAGGAGGGGTTGGTCTTGCTGTCTCAGGGGTGGCAGAGGTGGAAATAAATTTACATACAAGTAGATTCCCTCAGTTCAAACTCATGTTGTTCAAGGGTCAACTGTATCGAAAACTAGTATCAAAAACTAGTTAAGATACTAAATAGGTGAAGCTAGGATATATTCTGACAACACATCCAGACTAGGAGAAATCAGGAAGTAAGCTGAAATAGTCTCTTATCCAACAAAGCTTCTGAAAACTGACGCTGGAAACACGAACATTGCCATGTCTTTGCTGATAGTATATTGAATCTTATGTCAGGCCCAGTTTTAACTACTGATTTGTAGGGTTTCCTCCTCCTTCACCACTGAAAGTAAGAATGGAGGTGGAAAAGGCAGGTTTTGTTGACCGAAAACTGAATAATACAAAACCACAGTAGTTGGGAGCATAGGGGTACATGCAAGTAACCTAGCAGCTTCTAAAATCATTGCACATTGAAAAAGTCAGAATAATGATCCTCAAAGTGTTAGTTCTGGGTTATCAAGAAAAGATGTCTTTTTTTTTTTTTTTTTGGAGTCTGAGTTGGAGTCTCATGTCGCCCAGGCTGGAGTGCAGTGCCATGATCTCCGCTCACTGCAACCTCCACCTCCCGAATTCAAGCGGTTCTCCTGCCTCAACCTCCTGAGTAGCTGGGATCATAAGCATGCACTACCACACCAAGCTAATTTGTGTATTTTTAGCAGAGACAGGTTTTCTCCATGTTGGTCAGGCTGGTCTCACACTCCTGACCTCAAGTGATCCACCCGCCTCCACCTTCCAAAGTGCTGGGATTACAGGCATGAGCCATGGTGCCCGGCCAAGAAAAGATATCTTTATGCTGTGTGTCTTTTGTTTAAGAAGTGAGAAGTCTCTAATCCACATGAAAAAGGTTTGGCCAAAACAACTTAAATTTTTTTAAATAGGTCTTTGATAATTAAAAGGATAGTTAGCAATTTGGAAATTTCAGTTTACAAAATTCATCATTTCTCCATCTAATTTTAGACACTCATTCTCTCGTTGGACATGTGGTATTGTTCTGGTCAAAGCTTTTGGGTTGCTGGGAGCAGAATCTACTCACCTTATTGTGGATGAGAAGGGGTTGATGGGAAGGAAGCAGGGCACCGGGGTGCTGAAGCAAGGCTGACCTTCCTGCAAGCTGCAGATGGGAGCCATTGTCACAGAGCTCATGGATGGGCCCAAGCCCGTTTTCGCTTTGCCTCTCATCTTTCCTTTGGATTGTGCTTCTGCTTCATATTTTCATTTCCTTCACAGACTCAGAGTCATTGAGAGTAGAAACCTGAATTATTGGCAGCTAATCCTGGGACTACAGGCACGTGCTACCATGCCCGGCTAAGTTTTGTACTTTTGGTAGAGTTGTGGTTGGCTTTTCTAGCTGGGGAGGGTTTCTGAGAAAAGCAGCACGGTTATCCACAGCCAGTCCAGTATAGATAAAGGCACTCACATTAGTGGCAGGTTCCTGAGAGCTACATTTGTCAGCAAGAGTTCCATGGAGGAGAAAGAACTAAGGCTGAGATCCTGTTAGGTGGAGGCAAGCAGGGACCGAGGGGCTTCATGACAGGTGGATGGAAGAGAGAGAAGGCCCCGTGATGGGAACAAGTCCGCATGGCCAGGAGGAATGGAGGGGAGGTTAGGAAGAGACCTCTCTTCTACCTCTTCTCTCCTCACTGTTTCTAAAAACTTAATAGCTTTGATTTGACAGATGAATAAATAAGGATGTAAATGAGATTATTTTAAATGAAAAGTAAAGATATGCTGGTAATTATGTAAAATAAAGATAAGTCAAAAATGACTTATAAGTTTTCATGCTGTATATTTAGGCATAGGTCTAAGGTAGGGTTTGAGAAGTTAGGCATGGGTTGTTGTGGGTCAATTTCAAAGGATTCTGTTTATTTAGATGAGCTTAAGATGTTTTGTAGGATAACTGAGTGTCTGAGTAAGCCCTGGGCTGGGAGATCAGGAGTACAGATAAGATGTGGGATACATAAACAAACAGGAAATCCTTGAAATGAAAGTGAGCAAAGTTCGAGAAGAGCATCAGAAAAAGGAAAAAATGGTCAACAGCTTTATCCTTAGAAAAAAATAAGATGAAGCAAAGGATATTGAAGGAAGTTGCCCTGAAGAGTGGGGTTTCTCATTCCTCTTCTCTCTGCTGTGTGGAAATCCCAGAATGGCTTGGCAGAGAGTACCCATCCCATTACAAAATATTGCATCACCTTGAGCAAGATTGGCTTTTGTCTTCGCATCTCTAACATGAGGAGTTTGGTCTACAAAGTGCTGTGAACATTTCTGTTGCCTGCAGAAACCTTTCTTCAGAGGCGATCTCTATGTGAAGGTCCCAAAGAATGTAAGGCCCTGTGTTTGAGAGGGGAAAGGCAGCGAAGCGGGGAGATGAGGTGTCTGGGGTTGGGTGTGCTTGGCATCCTCTTCATCCTCTGTCTCCTTCTTTAAGATTCTTCAAGGCAGAGTCTCAGAATCTTCATAAGACAAGGTTTGAGGCTGGGCTCTGTGACTCATGCCTGTATTCCCATCACTTTGGGAGGCCGAGGTGAGCAGATTGCTTGAGCCTCAAGAGTTTGAGACCAGCCTGGGAAACATGGCAAAACCTCATCTCTACAAAACAAATTAAAAATTAGCCAGGCATGGTGGTGCAGCAGAGGTCCCAGCTACTTGGGAGGCTGAGGCAGGAGGATCACTTGAGCCCAGGGAGGTTGAGACTGTAGTGAGCCTTGATTGTGCCACTACACTCCACCCTGGGCAACAGAGAGAGACCTTTTCTCAAACAAACAGACAAGCAAACAAAAAACATAAAGCTTGAATGTTATTAGCCCTGGGGATCCTTCACACCCATTTAAACTCTATAATCCTACAATAATAATGCAAAGAACACCTCACCCATGTGAGCTACTCTAGAATTTAGAGGATCTCTTCATAATCACCATCTCTTTGATCCTCGTCATCTTTGACCCTGTGAAGTAGTCCAGGCAAATGTCATCAGCTCCATTTTATAGGTCAGGAATTTGAGTGTCAATATAAGTTGGGTGAGTTGCCCTGTATTGTTGAGTCCTGTTGCTACTGAGCCTCCGAGGAGGACAAGGACCTCATGTCTTATCCCTGCCTCGTTTTCTCTTTCATGCCTTTTGTGAGCCTCTGCCATGTTGATGGCCTGTTCTGATGAGATGTATCGCAATACTGGACTTCTAGAGCTCCTGTTTGGTTCTCATTTTGGTCTAAGCTGAGTGATACAGGATGTTCAGGCTGGCCCAGCTCCTCACATGGCTTCCTTTCCTCCCAGACCACAGTGTCATGGGCACTGTCATCCTTTTCAGCCCAGCAGCTGTCTCCAGGCTCCACCCAACAGCCTGTACGCTGCACCAGTCTGTGCCCCGCCGTGTGGCACCACATTGTACCGGGAGTGCATACATCAATTCTCTCAACACCATTTCATAGACTGCTCTTTGGGACAGACTGCTTGGATTTACGTTCTACTTCTCAAATCTCAAGATGATGGTTTCCCCATCTTACCTTTGCACACTCCACCTACCATCAACGCTGGGTACCTGAGAGTCCACCCTCTCTTTGAGCTTCTGGCTTCCAATTCTCTGCAGGAATATCAAAGGCCAATTTTTTTTTTTTCCTTGAGACAGAGTCTCGCTCTGTCGCCCAGGCTGGAGTGCAGTGGAGTCATCTTTGCTCACTGCAACCTCAGCCTCCCAAGCTCAAGCAATTCTCTGCCTCATCCTCCCAAGTAGCTGGCATTACAGGTGCCCACCACCATGCCCAGCTAAGTTTTTTGTATTTTTAGTAGAGACAGGATTTCACCAGCTTGGCCAGGCTGGTCTTAAACTCCTGACCTTGTGATCCACCTGCCTCAGCCTCCCAAAGTGCTGGGATTACAGGCATGAGCCACCGCGCCTGACTCAAAGGCCAATTCTTATCAAAAGTATTAGCTTTCAGAACCGTCAGTGAAGCCGTAAGTGTGGATACCTATAAAGAAGTTTACAATATTGAAGAGTTCACTAAACACATCTACTTTTACCTTCAAGGTCAGAGGTGGCATGGCCTGATGGGGTCTTTTTTGCTGATACCTAAGACCGTTTTTGTGGTACAGAATGGGCTCACCAGGAAGGAATGAGTGGCACACTCTACATCATGGGTGAACCTCAAAAACTTGAGATACGGGAAGAAAGCCAGACACAAGAGATCGCATATTGTGTGATTCCTTTTCCATGAAAGATACTGAAAAAGCAAAGGGCAGAGAGTAGTTGCTTGAGGCTGGAGTGGGCATAGAGAGGTACTGTGAGTGGCATGAGGGAGCTTATTGGGGGCATAAAAATGTCTTGAAACTTATTTTTGGTGATGACTGCATCACTCAGTAAAGTTACTAAGATTCATTGAATTGGATACCTGAAATGGGTGAGTTTTATGAGATGTAAAATATGCATCATTGCAAATATACCTCAATATTTTCATATTTAAATATACTTTTTTGTTACAAAAAAGAATGGGGCTCACGGTAGACATGGGAACTTACAAGTTTTAACTTGTAGTTTGGTTATAAGGGAACTGAGAAGTCTTAGTTATGGGAGAGGTACTAGAATTCCGGAGGTGACTTTAACTTCAGATTAGATTCTAGAATCAGTTTGTAAAATAGAGTCATTTATTAATTTGTATTTTGACAAAAAGTTCATTAACACCTTTCATAATATTCTATCTTGTGGAAAAAAGTTAGGAGGAACCTGACTGTGTATGTGGTATTACGACTTCAAAGGAGCTTGGTCTCTGTCTCTCTCAGAGGAAAGTTTTAATGTGCTCATAACTTATTATAGACCCTTTTCAGACATTTTGATTGTTTCCTACTTCTGATTTGCCAAATACCACATTGACCATCTTTGATGCACTTATTAATGCCTTGAGATACCTCTTAGAAATTGAATTTTGGGGTCCATGGGGATGCACTCTCAATAGTTGTTTATTGTCCAGCTCCCAAAAATCTACCTGTGCCATCATGCAGGATTGGAGTGGTGTAGATTTACATTAAATGTGAGTCCAAAATGTGATCTGGCTGCAGGAATTTACATGATTGTGGGCTTAGTCACGGGATATATCCTGACTCTGCGATATGCAGATAATACCTGGGGTATTGGTTTTTATCCTGGGTACCAGGCATTCAGAGAGGCTGGCTACCTGACTATGTGCTGAGGCAATGGCCAAGATGGGACCCTGCGTGTTACGAGAGATAATTGAGGTACGCAAGGGATAGGTGCCTGTGAGAAATCTGGAAACCCTGTGATTAACTTTCTTCAAGTAGTTGAAGAGCTGCCCTGTCAAGAGAGATTCCATTCACTTTGTATGATTTTAAGGGCAGAATCAGCAGCAATGGTTGGAAGTTCCCGGAAGGCAAGCTTTGGTTTAATGTAAGCAAGCCTTGTCTAACAGAACAGTCCGAAAATAGATTGGGTCCCCTCAGGAAACAGTGACTCCTCTTCCCTCGACATCCCTGGAGATGCTCCAGCAGGGACCACGTGTCATTTGGATGAAGAGGTGTGGCATGTACATGCAGGGAATTTATCATAAGTGTTTGATTTGGAGACCTCTGGGGAAATGACTATGAGACTGTGAACTTGACATCACAGCTCTGATTATGACAGTCTACTGTGAAGCCAGATGAAAATATTCTGACCCCGTGCTGTGGCTCACGCCTGTCATCCCAGCACTTTGGGAGGCTGAGGTGGGCGGATCACCTGAGGTCAGGAGCTTGAGACCAGCCTGGCCAACATGGTGAAACCCTGTCTCTATTAAAAATACAGAAATTAGCTGGGCATGGTGACATGTGCCTGGAATCCCAGCTACTCTGGAGGCTGAGGCAGGAAAATCGCTTGAACCTGGGAGGCGGAGGTTTCAGTGAGCTGAGATCTCCTCCAGCCTGGGCAACAGAGTGAGACTCCGTCTCAAAAAAAAGTTTAAAACAAGAAAATATTCTTTTTGCAAACACCAGTCTTTGAATTGTGTCTTAGAACAAGAAAGTAACTCTTGAACCTTCTACTCTTATACTTGCTACACTCAGATCATTGTTGATAAGCGTTTCTATTTCAGCTGATCTTTGACATTCAGTTCAGTTGTTGGCGTAGCTGTGTGAGGAGGTGGGCTTTCTCGGTTGTTTTTGTTTTCCTTGTATCTTTTGCTGTTTTCCAACCATAGGTCTCAGATTTTAACATTCTCCCAAATGGTCAAGATAAAGAGTTGGTTTTCACATACTCATCATTTATGCAGGCTTTTTTATCTTTTTTTCCTTCTTCTTTTCTTTTTTGTAGAGATGAGGTCTCGCTGTGTTGCTTAGGCTGGTCTTGAACTCCTGGGCTCAAGCAGTCCTCCCACCTCTGCCTTCAGAAGTGCTGGGATTATAGATGTGAGCCCCATCCCTGGCCTTTTTTTTTTTTTTTAATTTGAATATTGCTTTCAACTTATTAAAAGCTGAACTGTACTTGCAATGTTTCTGAATATTGCCTATGTTATAACATTGTTAACTTTTCCATTTAAGAAATAATTCATGTTTTAATTATGTCTTTAATTTCTTAGCTTATATTTTCCTTGTTCTGGTATTGATACATTGAGATGAGAAAAATAACAAGAAAGATGACAAACAAAATCCATAAGAATCTGTAAGAAAAATGCTCGTCTAACTTTAATGTTTCTTAAGTACAGCTGATAAAATAATAGCCTGACCTCTCACCCTGCATAGCGTGATCTGGCAGACCGCAGAAGGGCCCCTGGGAGCGGGTTGGAAATGCAGTCTCCAGCTCCTCCCCAGGGCCACTGCATCAGGACCTGCATTTGAAAAGTTGAGCTTCCTCTCCGGTGGCATGCTGCAGAACCTATGGGTCATAGTCATCGTCGCACCTTTTTGGTTTTGGTTTTTTAGCAGCCATGAAAAAGTACCTGGCATTGTGCCTGGGTTTTGTTTTTTGTTTTTTGGTTTTTTTTCTACAGGCATGAGCCCATTTAATCCCTACGACAACCCTCTAAAGGAAGTGTTATTAGAGGCTCAGAAAAGTTGTCACTGGGCTTGCCAAAGGTGTCACTGAATGATGCTTTCTGGAGTCTGCGTGTCCAAAGCCTAAGACAGGAAAATTGAGGTGCAGCTCCAACTTGCACACCCTTTGCTTCCCGTGGCCAGCGGGATGCCTTGGGAGAACTGCAGAGGCTGCCTTAGCCCCGGCAGTGGGAGGCAGCTCCGTCCCCAGCCTCTGACCATTCACGGTCCACTTGCAGCCTGGTATAAAGGCACCAGGACGAAGTCAATCCTGACAAACCCTAGGAGGCCGCACATCTCATCCGTAAGCAGGGCTTCCGGAAGCGTTGATTAGAAAAGAAGTTCAGAGGCCCAGACACTCACACTTCTCAGGGGTCACCTACAACCACATAGGCTATGGGTGTATAGCTTCCTTTTTTTTTTTTTTTTTCATTTGAAAGAATAGATATTTATTAGAAACCAGGTTTGATCTGTTTCTGACGCTTTTATAACATACTGTTTTCTTGGATTCTACGTGACAGGGGAAATAAAGTCGATGCTGAGCAGTGATCTTCAATCATAAAATAATATTTCTGTTTTCCTGCATAATTTCCTCTTGTGTTCTCAGATAAGAATAAACCTGTTCTTGTCATACTGTTTGCACATCTGAAAATGACAACCTGTTTGCCAGTAGTAAACTCACAGCTTGGAAAATGATAGGATCCCAAGTTTCCCCAAAAATGTGAGGTACTATCAACCAGGCTGGGGAAAAAAAAAATACAGAGGTTATCATTATATTTATATAAAAACATGCCACTTAGCAAAAGAAATGCTGATAAAGCAAAATTAGTGAAATAATTAGGATCAATTTATGTACATTCATCTACCTACTTTGCACTTGGATTGAAGTCCTAGATTGGATCTTTAAAGGAGGGAACATTCTAGAACCCACCATCCTCTCCTGTTACTGTCACAAGATTTTTTTCCTTCATTCTTTTAAAATCAGGGCCACATTTCAACTCCCTGCCCACTGCCATTTGATGATATTTTTGTTTCTCTTTAGGTATCATCCTATTTTCTTTTTCTTTACCATTGACATCGGTTTATTTCATATGAATGCGTAATATATTAAATACATATGCGTTTAAAATATTGTTTTGATTTGTTTGCGAATTGTTTCTCTTAAAGGGTCTATCTGGGGAAATGAGTAATTTTTCATATCCTGTTCTTGCAGGAAGAATTTTAAATCGTTTCTCCAAAGACATTGGACACTTGGATGATTTACTGCCACTGACGGTTTTAGATTTCATCCAGGTAACGTTGAGAGTAACATCAGGATCTCAAATGGAAAACGAAAGTTCCTATTTTTTTAAGCCCTTTTCATGGGGGCTGGGGGTGGGACTCTCGGCCTGGCTGTGTGTAATGTTAACTTAATAAAAGGCCATGTTTGTAAAAGAAAGGTGCGGTTATAATTCAGAGGCTAAGTTGGCGTGAGTAATACCTTGTGTGTGGGAGTGGCTATACAGTCTTGTCGGGGTTAGTTTGAAGCAGCTTCATGCTTGGTAAGTGGCTCTCTGTCTGCCTCTAGGTATCTGGCATGGATTGTGCTTTACTGTGAACACATTTCATAATATAGAAACAATCACCTCTCACGGAAAGATAGCCTAGATTAACTAAATTATGCATTGTATTACCACAAAGGCAAATACTTAGGCACTTTTTTTTTTTTGGATAGAACCAGGTGTGGTTACTTACAAAGAAAAGATTAGTAATAATAAGGTGAAAATAATACTTTATTAACAAGGACAATAGAGAGCAGTTATTGCGGATACAAAGCCTTTAAAGGCAAGGGTATCTAAGCCAATTTGAGTACAGGATCAAAGTCAACTCAGAAAATGTCTTTTTTGTTTTCACACGTTGATTGCTCTAAGTCTTAAGCTGTCTTTAAAAAGGAAAAACCAACAATCCTACAGAAATACCTTCTGTAAAGCGTTTCTTTTGTTTGTGAACTTGAGGCTCTAAAGAATAATGCTGGGTCATCTCCTCTCTCATCTCCTTATTCAGTACTCTTGCTCATGTGGTTTGGTTTTACTTTATTTTTTCCTGTTGTTTAATTTTGTCTGCTTGTCAGTGGTTCAAGCTGGGGCACTTTTTTTTTTTTTTTTCCCCAAGTGTTTATTTTGGAAATGCATCTATTAAAAGCTATACATATTCCAAAATCTCAGCTGCTGTGGCTAACACTTTATGAAATTTGAACCTCTTTGAGTTTTTCTAAGTGCCAACTTACAGTAGTTCTAATCATTAGGTGAATTTAAGGCCATTAAGTAGAAATACTACAGTTGGGGTCTGCAATTTTGGCTTGATCCTGTGGTCCCCCTACCCCTGCTTTTTTCTCAATGCTCAGATGCTTTAGATCTCCTCTGGAGCCACTGTTGTAAAAGGAACCAAAATTACTTAATTTGGAAAATTAGCTTTGTAAGAAAAGCCAGTCACAGGCTTGAAATGCTTATAGGAATTCCTGTTTGTCACACAGCAAGGCAGCAAAGGAGCATGTGACTGCAAACAGCATAGCCCGTGGGCGAAGGCATCCACTGTTTACTGAGGCGAAGTAAGCTGAGACTCACAGGTGGATTATTTTTACTGCAAACAAGGACCTCTGATTTTTTTTTTCTTTTGCAAACATTTTTAAAATGTGCCCTCCTGGGTTTAGCTATATTATTTATCCCTCAGACGCCGTCACTAGAACAGTTGCCCGGTTTTCACAGAATGCAGATGATTGTCTGTACACGTTTTGACAGGGATTGTTAATTACTTCAAGAAGATTTTGTGAAAGGTTCTGTTTCTTTGCAACTGCAAGCTAGGCAGAGGTTGAATTTCCGAAGCTGGCTGGCCCACTATGTGCTTAGCAGAGTGAGCGGTCATAATTAGAATCCCTCGTGTGCTTTGTCTCACATATGGAGGCAGAGGAATGGATGCTATTTGATGTCAATGTAAAACATTTCTTAGCAGCATGAGGAGGGAAAATTCTAGTCTCGTTGTACTTCTATTTAACCAGAGAGACAAGGGCATTTTTTATTATCCACTCACATAACCTTGGTAAACTTAACATTGTGGAATCTTACTGGCCCCAATTAGCTGATTTCTTGAATCTACAGCAGAGGTTAAATCCTAATGTTATTGTCTCCAAGAAAGGAGTTTTATCTAAAGGATAACTCAGTTATCAATTATGATAAAGATCTATTGTCACTTGTTTTGTTTGCAGGTGTCTTTAATAAGGCCTCCCATAATCCCTTCAGGAAGAAATATTTTCTCCTTTTAAAAATAGTATTAGCTAAATATAAAAGCTCTGGTCCCTGCCATTGTTGTTGATTCTTTGAGGGACATTTCCCAACATTCATTGTTTAAATGGTTGTCAGGAGGAATCAAGTGAAACGTGGTAAACAATGCCGTAACTGGTTCATCTTACTTTGTGTGCCGAGCCTTTCTGCTGGGGATTTGCATTCGATGAGTGGGCTTTTGACTGAGGTATCGCCAGGATCATTTTGAAGTATTTGGGCCTGTTGCTATATTAGGAAGTGAAAATTTTTTATTAAAGCCACACACCCAAAAAAATGCATTTAACCTGCCCTCAAATAAAGGCCAACAAAAATCTAAATGTAATTTTTTTTTTTTTAAGTTGCCTGGGCCTCTGTAAGGATGAAAGCAGCCCAGTGGTGTTCTGGGACTCTTAATGGAATCATGTAAACTTAAAATAAACACTATTATGGTAAGCACATAGAATGAAAACTAATTTTCCAAATCAAATACATTATATTCAATTCATTTTCCCCAATCAACCAAATGTTTAAAACCTGTTAGTTAGAACAGCAATCTTCTGGAAATTAATTAGAAGCCTATTAGCTCTGCTAGCTGAGCCGAATGAAGGGGGTTGCTCAGTACATTTCTAAGTAGTCTCCTGAATTAAAGCAAAGCAAGGTCAAAATGACAGTTAGCTTTGTTCACCTCATGGCTTTGCTTGAAGTCGTTGATCTTTTTTGGGGGGAAGGAGGGGGGTGTTTTGTTTTGCAAAGGAAATTTTGTCTACTTTGACTCAGTTCTGTGATAAATTTTTAAAATTAATTTCTAGTACCAGTCGGGTGAGCCATACAGGGAGCATGATCTTATCTGTGTGAATAGTAGCCTTCTCCATTGCATGGGTATCTGAAATGAAGTTGACTTTTAGGCCTCTTGTCTACCGCATCAATTCTTCTACAGGGTTTATTTAGCCCCTTTCAAAATTCAGATAGTAGGAAATTTCCTGGATGACTTTGTGTTTAATGTCATTAGCAAAACGTACTTCGAACGTCAGGGCCCTGGGTTTTGATGGCTCTCATCAGGTTCAGTGGGTGATAATCACAGTGACTAGCAGTTCCTCCTACGCCCAGAGAAACTCACAGAAAGTGGGCCCTTAACCCAGCAGCTGAGATTGACTGAAACAATTGAGTTTAAAAAAACTGGGAATTTCTTTGTCAAGATGTTACCCTTGGTGTTATCTAGCTGACTGATCGACAGGGGAACTACGTATCTTCAGTACCAACTACGGATGGTATTCCTGAGCCAGAAAGAACTTTGGCAGGATGTATAGTAACAAACAGAATGAAGATTAAAATCCACAGAAAAGTTAGGTATCTTCATGAAGAGGTAGTTGAAACTTTGCACTTACCAGAAGGTTCAGGCTAAGACTGCTGAGTTGTTATTCTTACTAAAGCTGAGATTTAAAATCAAATAGCTATAGAAATAAATAATGTAGTTGCATTTATCCATGTGACTTTTTTTTTTGAGATGGTCTCACTCTGTTACCCAGGCTGGAGTGCAATGGTATGATCTCAGCTCACTGCAACCTTCGCCCCCACACCAGGTTCAAACGATTCTCATGCCTCAGCCTCTGAGTAGCTGTGATTACAGATGACCACCACCACTCTAAGCTCATTTTGTATTTTTAGTAGAGACAGGGTTTTGCCATGTTGCTCAGGCTGGTCTCGAACTCCTAACCTCAGGTGATCCACCCACCTCGGCCTCCCAAAGTGATGGGATTACAGGCGTGAGCCACTGCACCCGGCCTCAAGTGACCTTTTTAATCCAGAGCATTCATGTTTGATTACGTTTTCTGTATGATGGTGATCGTTCTATTGGTTTTATAAGTAGGAGTCTGGAACTGTAGACCATTGGGTCCGAACTGAACTGTTTCCAATTGAGTTTGCCAAAGACTGGAGGGGTAGATCTGAGAGGAGAACCCTCTGCTTGTGGCTCAATGTCTAGAATGTAGGCTCTGTAGAAGCAAGTCTGAAACCATGCACAGATTTTATTACTCCCCTGATGAAATTGCTAAGCTAACGAAATTCTGGTTTACATGTGACCAGATTTGCTGGCCAGATAGAGGCAATTAACCTAACTTTGATTTTTGGACTTCAATAAAATATTTGTATTTGCGAGTTTTCATTTGTTTTTATATAGTTAGCTGTTGGCATTCATTGCCAATGGGGAACAGTGACACCAGTAATTTAAAAGTGGGTGTCATTTGCT
>NW_012105587.1:551512-562119 GCF_000951045.1 Mandrillus leucophaeus
AGTCTTGCTCTATCACCCAGGCTGGAGTGCAGTGGTGCAATCTTGACTCACTGTAACCTCCGCCTCCTGGGTTCAAGCAATTCTCTTGCCTCAGCCTCCCGAGTAGCTGAGATGACAGGCACCCACCACCACGCCTAGCTAATTTTTGTATTTTTGGTAGAGATAGAGTTTCACCATGTTGGCCAGGCTGGTCTCGAACTCCTAACCTCAAGTGATCTGCCTGTCTTGGCCTCCAAAAGTGCTGGCATTACAGGTGCCAGCCACTGCGCCTGACCAATATGTCTCATTCTTATTACATGTCTTCCTTTTTGTTTTCTTCCCACCAGCTTTTTATTGAGCTCCTCCTGTATGCTCAGTATGCAGAGGTGGAAAAGATAGCGCCTTTATCTTCATCCACCTGAGAAGTATTTATTGAGTGTCTCGGTGTACTAGGCCCCATGCTGGGCTTGGAGATAGGGGACTAAGTGAAATTGAATTCCCTTCTTCTCTGAGTTTACTCTATTGGGAGGGACAGATAGAAAGCAGTTACCATGCCATGTGATAAGACTTACAATAGAAGGGATGCTGTAGGAGAGAATGGTTAAGGTCTCAGCACAAGACAAATTTCCAATCCTAGCTCTTTCACTTTAAGTTCAATTATGGCTTCCTCCAAGACTGGCCATGCAATACCTAATGCTACAGTGGGGCCTCGAACCCTCTTCTCACAGTGCAGCCATATGTTAGAATAAATATCTGAATAGACTGTTTTGCTTTGCCTCCCTTTGATTTGTGGCTGCAAGGGACATACAGAGAGCAAAATTCAAATTTTCTGGTCCTTAAATCTAATCTCTCTTTAAATTTTGGAGAGAAACTATGTGCATGCTAGACTGTTGGCACCCGTGTGTGTGTGTATGTTTGCACCCCTGTGGCTCACCCTCAAATGTACCCTCCTAATTCTTCATCCTTTAAGGACCAGAGAAAGTCTCTCTTTCCCATTAGTGACGCTTTTCTTTACCACTCCATTCTGTAATAAAACAATCTCTAGGTCCTATGAAAAAGAAGAGATCATATAACACCAGGCTGAGCACTGCTCTGAGCATATTTCACTTGCTCCATCTCATTTAAACATCACTCATAGTCAGTGAACCAATCAATATTTCTTGGACACCTCCTGTATGCCAAGTACTTTTCCAGGATCTAGAGCATGGAGCAGTGAACCAGATATCAGCTTCCAGGAATTGGCATTCTAGTGCAGGAGGTCGATAGTAAACAGACCAATAAACATAAATAATCTAAGTTAGCATAGTTCTAGTGTGTTCAGCAAAGTAAAGTGTTTGCTAATGACTGGACCAGCATGGTCAAGGAGGAGGTGACGTTGAGTTTGAAAAATAAGGAAACAGCCATGCAAAGTAGATACAGGCGCAGGTTGAGGGAGGGACACATTGTATGGAGGAGGAACAGGTTCCAGGTCTCCAGAAGGGAACAAAGTGGCATTTCCACAGGAAGAGAGATGCCAAGCATGAGCAGGGTACCTGTAGTCCCAGTTACTTGGGAGGCTGAGGCAGGAGAATCACTTGAACCCAGGTTGCGGTGAGCCAAAATCGCACCACTGCACTGCAGCCTAGGCAACACACTGTCTCAAAAAAAATAGAAAATAGGTTTAACGGGCTCACGGTTCCACATGGCTGGGGAGGCCTCACATAGTGGAAGGCAAAGGAGGAGCAAAGGCATGTCTTAAATGGTGGCAGGCAAGAGAACATGTTCAAGGGAACTGCTCTTTATAAAACCATCAAATCTCATGAGACTTATTCACTGTCATGTGAATACCATGGGAAAAACCCAACCCCATGATTCAGTTACCTCCCACTGGGTCCCTCCCACAACATGTAAGGATTATGGGAACCACAGTTCAAGATGAGATTTGGGTGGGGACACAGCCAAACCATATCTATCACTAGGTCTCTAATAATAGATTGTTTTGTCATCTAGTGCCCACCCATCTCCCTCTAGAAAGTTATATGATGCCATTTAATATGAGCCTATGATATTTTAGATATAAACCTTTCAGAAATTGTGGTACTAGCCTTTTTTTCTTATGCCCTGTGTTTTTAGAATTAAAGGTAGACAGACTTAGTTTCCTTTCCCCAAAATTCTTTTAGACACTTTGAGTGGTCTGTTAGATTCTCAACTGTGGAGACTACTCATTTAAAGAACTTTCTTCCTGGTTTTGTGATAAACCTGGTCTCAAACCCAGGTATCAGAGAAATTGTGACTGTTTTTTAGATATGAGCATCGGGAAGCTCAGGAGAGAGAGGACACTAGATTTTCTTTTCTTTCTTTCTTTTTTTTGAGACAGGGTCTCGCTCTGTCGCCCAGGCTGGAGTGCAGGGGTGTGATCTCTGCTCGCTGCAACCTTCGCCTCCCAGGTTCAAGCAATTCTCCCATCTCAGCCTCCTCCGCAGTAGCTGGGACAACAGGTGTGTGCTACCACGCCTGGCTAATTTTATTTTTTGTAGGTATTTGGTAGATACGGGGTTTCACCATGTTGGCCAGGCTGGTCTCGAACTCCTGACCTCAGGTGATCCACCCACCTCAGCCTCCCAAGGTGCTGGGATTACAGGATTGAGTCACCACGCCCAGCCTATGTCTTCACCTACAGTATTTTGATGCACCTTTGTTCAGGTTGTGACATATATAGCTCTGTGGTAATACTGTGTAAACAAGGAAGAAGAATTAACTGTGGCAAAAGCAAATGTACATTTCTCCAGTTAGTGTTAAAAAATAACTTTGCATTAAAACGTTGTAACAACTGGTGATTCTACATTGTACTAATATTATTCATTGGAAGTGCATTCTTTATAGAAAGTTACATAAGTATACTAAAGAGTTAAATTTAAATACTATAAATATATACACTACACAGCATAAATATTTTATTTTTGTGAAATAAAAACACCTTGTGGTTTAATTAAATGGAATGTTTCTACCGCAATTTATACTTTGAATACTCTAGTTTCTTTTGTTTTTTTTTTTGTTTTTGGAGAGGAGTTTCACTCCTTGTCGCTCAGGCTGGAGTGCAATGGTGCCATCTCGGCTCACTGCAGCTTCTGTCCCCTGTTACAAGGCTGAGGCGGGTGGATCACTTGAGGTCAGGAGTTTGAGACCAGCCTGGCCAACATGTGGAAACCCCATCTCTACTAAAAATACAAAAATTAGCTGGACATGGTGGCAGGCACCTGTAATCCCAGCTACGTGGGGGGCTGAGGCAGGGAGAATTGCTTGAATCCAGGAGACAGTGGTTGCAGTGAACCGAGATTGTGCCATTGCACTCCACACAGAGCGAGACTCCATCTAAAAAAAAAAAGTGACTAGATATCACTTGTAAGTAAGTAAATAACTTCAAAGTATAATGTAGGGGCCAGGTGTGGTGGCCCATGCCTGTAATCCCAGAACTTTGGGAGGTTGAAACGAGAGAATTGGTCAAGGTCAGGAGTTCAAAACCAGCCTGGGCAACATAGTGAGACCCCCCTTCTCTATAAAAATAATAAAAGACTTTGCCACAGATGGTGTCTCATGGCTGTAGTCCTAGCAACTTGGGAGGCCGACCTGGGAAGAACTCTTGAACCCAGGAGTTTGAGACCAGCCTGAGCATTATGGCGAGACCCCATCTCTACAAAAAATAAAACAATTAGCTAGGTGTAGTGGTGTGTGCCTGTAGTCCCAGCTACTCTGGAGGCTGAGTCAGGAAGATCCCTTGAGCCCAGAAGTTCGAGGTTGCAGTGAGCCACAATTGTGCCACTGCACTCCAGCCTGAGCAACAGAGCCAGACCCAGACTCAAAAGAATGAAAAAATAGTAATAAAAATTTTCAAGTGTAGTGTAGGATGGAATGGAAGAGCCTTGGAATCATCCTTCTTAAGTTTGACTCCCAGCTCCACCACTTACTTTCTCTTTCCTCACAAAGCCACATGCTACATCTCTGTAAAATGGAGAAAATTCTACCTATTCCATGAGGGCTATTGTGAGGTCACAATATTGACCTCACAATACTGAAATGAAGTCATTTCAATAACATTCTTAGCATAACATCTAAGCTCTCTAAATAAAAGGTAGTTATGTTTAAAATACCACGTATGTTTTTAAGTAGCAGAAATAGCCTGACAATGACATTATGCTGCATTAAGGTAATTGTCAGACAGTTACCAGATCCATCAATATCAGGACATGAGTTTGTATTCCAGATATTAGGTTTATTATCCCTGAAGGCTTTAATGGCTGTTTTCTCTTTTGGAATCACAGTATCAAAATCAGTTGTTTTCAGAATAGACCAGTGAGCACTAAGTCTCTCATAATAATGTAATTTTCATAATATTCCTGAAACTTCTTGGCCCTTGATAACATTAAGTATGGAGTCTTGAGTTATCTAGACTTCTGCTAGCTAAAATCTTTGCCTCTAGGAAGTCTTCCTACTACAAAAAACAAATGAAAAATGAAGGTAGGATGCAGAGATTGGATTCAGGCATTTTAATTTTTTTCTGTTTAAATTTGGGAGTGCTCTGAGTATGCTAACTTGCACACAGCTGCCCTCAGCAAACTACTGTAATTTATTGAGGTACACTGAATTGCAAAACCTTTCTTCCCTACACACCCCTCATCTAAAAAAAAAAAAAAATCAGCAGCTTGACTGAGCTTCAATAACTGACTTTTCATATCCTTTCATGCAACACAAAGGACTAATCCTGGGGCTACTTGAGCCACCAATGCAGGCAGCAGTGGAGACCACCACTGAATGTGCCAGTCCCTCCTCCCACAAACAAAACACGTTGACTGCAGCTTTATGGAGTGAAATGCCCAAGAAAAAGAAAATGTGAAGGAGGTGTCCTCAGTCATTTCTTCCCTCGGGGGGTAGGAGGGCAGGACGAGGGGCGGGAGAAAAAGCTGCTGCATCTGGATGTGAAGAACAAAGCCATCCTAAGACTTCAGTATAATAGGTTGGGTCACTCGCTTTTATAGAAGCCAAAGAGTGGAACTGCCTTGACTTGTCTCAGTGCCACTGACCCTTGCATTTCATTGTGTAGAGATGTCAGGGAAAGTGTGGAGAAAGCACACTGAACAATGACTTTGTCATTTTGAGATTTCTGAGGTTTGTTCACCCCTTCCCCCAACTCCTACCCTCAAATCCCCATGGGACAAAAGAGATCGTTAGTTAGGTCGCCTTGCCCTCATTTGAAAGATCTCTGTTTTACTGACTCTTTTAAAAGTAAACTCATCCATTTTAACTGAATCACAGCGTTTTCATGCTTTCAAAGTCAACAAAAGAGTTTTAGTCAGTGCATTTATAAGGATGGACTAGTCTGTGAAAATGCCAGCCCTAGAGATAATGATTCATGCCAACTGCCACATTAAAGTGGATTTCCTTGTTAATAGACAGGGCAGTTGATGACATGAGTTACTGGAAATATTTGCCAACCCTTGAACCCTGGATTTCGGAGATCAGGATGATAGGATCCACACAGGTCCACTCTAGCAATTCCTTTACCTTTTCTTTTTTGATGAAAGATGCAATGGTTGGGTTTTTTCCAGAGTGATAGCACATGTAGAAAGCAGTACTGTCACCATTAGCGTGCTGACAGTTAATCACTGGGGACCCTCCCAGGCTTTCAGGCTGGCAACCAGTGTTCCAGTTTTTCCTAGCATGTGTGCTCCAATGATAATGTGTTTGTAGTTTAACAAGAAGCTAATTAAGACCTAAAGAAAAAAATTAAGAATCTCAGTTTTATCAAGTCTGGTGGTATTCAGCAGGGCGTAGAACTTTCCATTCTGGCATATTGGATGATGTCCATTGCAAAACAATAGTGGCCATTCATGGTGCTTTCTCTTCTTGTCATCTCACCTCCTTAGTAATGATAAAATGGACACTTATTACCCGGGAGAGGAAAATGGCTAAATGTTTACTTAATTGAGGACCTTTAAATTCTCTCTATGCTATTCGTAATTGATTGCATTCATTTTGTCTGTATGCCTACTGAGTTTTCTTGATAAGAGGAACAAAAAAAGGTTTGGACTGGAGAACTTGCCTCAGTTTTATTAAAATCTTGCAGTCACTGTTTTATATATGGATCTATCACTTCCATCTGATGTGGGGCATGGGTAAGTGTAATCTCTTCTACTTGTGAGTTTCGACTTGTTTTCTTTCAGCCCTTTCCCTGGGTTCATTGACTTAGTGTTCTCTGTCATTTGCTTTGAGTCATGAAGCTGATAGTGCCGCTTGAGCATCTCAGCAAAGGGCCAGCCCACTATGGGACATGTGTCAAACATGGATCAGGAGCCATTTTTGTTCCAGGGCACACAGACTAGTTACCATTAGTTCTCACATTTGCCCTCTTCCCCACCCTCAGTGCACCTGAGGAGATCATCTCTTAGCGTTATGGTTGTGTATTGATACACTGCCCAACCTCTGCCTGAACATGGCCAAAAGGATGGGAATGGAATTCTAGTGTCATATTGTTTTTTACCCTATCAATATTTTTATTGAGGTATAGTTTATATACAATAAAATAAACAGTTTTTTTTAGGTTGAATTTTACTAATGGTGTACATTCCGGTCTCCATCCTCTAAAACAAGCTGTAGAGCATTTCCATCTCCTCAGAAAGTCTCCTTTGCCCCTCTGTAGTCAATTTTCACACTCCTACACCTCTTCCAGATTTCTGTCAACATCAATTCGTTTTCCTGTTCTTGAACTACATATAAATGGAACCAATAATTTTTCTGTGACTGGATTCTTTTGTTCACCATGTTTTTGAGTTCTATGTATGTTTCAGTGGTTCATTTCTTTGTTTTCTTTTTTTTCTGAGTTGTATTTCATTGTATGATGACATCAACATTTATTTATCTACTCTTTGATTAATGGATATTTGAGTTGTTGCCAGTTTTTAGCAATGAATGTTCTTATAGAAGTGTTTATGGGTACGCTATGTATGTTTTCATTCATCTTGGATAAAATTCATAGGAGTGGAATTGCTGGGTTTATAAAGTTCACTTTAAAAACCAAAAATCAAACTATGACAAGGATTTTTGTAATGGTTCTACTATTTCACACACGCAGCAGCAATATGTGAGCATTCTAGTTGCTCCACGTCCTTGCCAGCATTTAGTATGATCAGTCTTTTTGTTTTTATTCTTTTTAGTAGGGTATAGATGAACCATTTGCATTGCCTTAATGATTAATATTGAGCTTTTTTCATACAGGCTAATTGGCCATTCATGTATCTTATTTTCTGAAATACTGGTTCAGATCTCCTGCCAACTTTTTAAAACATTATTTTTAAAAATCTTGTTGATTTTTTAGGAGTTTTTAATATACATAAGTGTATTTATATATGTTTAATACTAGGCATTTGTGAATATTTCCTGTTTTGCAAAGTGTGATTTTTAATACATTTGCTTATTTTGTCTTCACTGGAGAACTTTTTACATGAAACTGTTCATAATCTCACATTTGTCCATTTAATGTCTTTATAATCTATAGTGAAATTTCTTCTTTTATTCCTGACACTGATAATTTGTTTCTGTCAATCATTTTAGCTTGGAGTTTATCAATTTTGATTTTTTTTCAGTGAATTCATGTTTGATTTTGTAATTTTCTCTGTAGTTGGTAGATTTCCTATTTCATTAATTTCTTGTATTTTTTTAAGTTACACTGATTTAATGTATCTTTTTCTCTAGCTTTTTAAGATTGAACATTAATCTGTTGGTTTTCATTTGTTTCATAATATATGCATTTAAAATTATACTTTCTCTTGATTTTGATATGTTGTGTTTTCATTTTCTTCAGTTCAGAGTATTTGAGTTGGCTCTTTTTTTTCTTTTTCTTTTTTTTTTTTTTTTTGAGACAGTATCTCACTCTGTCGCCCAGGCTGGAGTGCAGTGGTGCAATCTCGGCTCACTGCCACCTCCACCTCCCGGGTTCAAGCATTTCTCGTGCCTCAGCCTCCCGAGTAGCTGGGATTACAGGCGCACGTCACCACGCCCAACTAGTTTGTGTATTTTTAGTAGAGATGGGGTTTCACCATTTTGCCCAGGCTGGTCTTGAACTCCCGGCCTCAAGTGAGCCTCCCACCTCAGCCTCTAAAAGTGCTGGGATTACAGACGCCACTGTACCCGGCTCATGAGTTGACTTTCTGATGTAATATTTTAGTAATGAGTTATTATGGAGTATATAACTTCATTTCTAAAGATGTAGGGATTAAAAAAAAAAACCTTACTGTTACTGATTTCTAATTAACTTGGTTGTAATTCGATAACATATTCTGTAATATTTCTAACCTTTGAAATGTATTGAGACTTCTTTGATGGCCCAGCATTTACTTTACTTTGGTAAAGGTCCCCTGTGCACTTGAAAAAAAAAAAAAGAATGTATATTCTGTAGCTGTGGAGTATAGAGTTCTAAAAATGACAGGTCAAGTTGGCTTATAATATCTGAATCTTCAGTATCTTTACTGAATTTTTGTCCACTGTTCTATCATTTACTAAGAAGAGGGTGTTTTTGCATGGTCTCTCTCTCTCTCTGTGTATTTACAGTCTTTGTTGTAAGCAGCATCTAATTGGGTCTGGCTTTTTAAATGCTCAGCTGACATTCTCTGTCATTTTATGTAGAGTTTTATCCGTGTACATTTAATGTAATTATAGATATGGTTGGTTTTAAGTCTACCATCTTGATATTTGTCTTCTATTAGTTTCATATGTTCTTTTCCTTCTTTTGAGTGAACAGAATATATTTTGTTATCTCATTTTATCTTTTCTATCACATTTTTAGCTCTACCTCTTTTTGTTATTATTTTTAGTGGTTGCTCTAGAGTTTACATATGCATTTAAGTTTATTGCAATCTATTTTCAAATAATTTCCTACCAAATTTGCAAACAATAGAATAATCTTACTATTATATAATTTATTTCTCCTATTCTTTGGGCTTATGTTGTCATATTGTTTACTTCTGCATATGCTATAAACTTCATGATATACTGTGTCCGTTTTGCTTTAAATAACCAATGGTCTTTTAAAGAAATTTATACATATGTATGCATGTATGTACGTACATATTATAGAAAATTGTGTTTTATATTTATTCACATATTTGTCCTTTCCAGTGCTCTTTATTTCTTTCTGAAGTCTGAGGTTCCATCTGGTATCATTTTCCTTAAGCCTGAAGAACTTCTTTTCAGGATGGTCTGCTGGAAACGTTCTCCTAGCTTTTGCCCGTCTGAGCATGTCTTTATTTCAACTTCATTTTTAATGATCTTTTCAACAGATGGAAGATTCTAGATTGACTTTTTTTTTTTTTTTGCCTTTTCTTGGCATTGTACATATATCACATCATTGTCTTCTCCCTTCATTGTTTCTGATGAGCAACCATCATTATTATATAAACTTGTTGCACTATACACTATGTCTCTTTTCATGGCTGCTTTTTAAAACAATTTCCTCTTTGTCTTTGAGTTTTAGCTGTTTGACTAGATGTGTTTAGTATCCTTCTTGGGGTTAATGAGCTTCTTCAATATATGGGTTGGTATTTTTATTTAATTTTGGAAAATTATGAGTCTTTATATTTTGATACACTTGTCTTTTCTTTCTCTTTTAACTCCTTAACTTCTGGGACTGAAAATGATAGTATGTTAGACTGTTTGGTGTAGCTCCAAGATCTGGGGTGTTGCATTCCCGTCTTTTAGTCTTTTTTATTTTTGTCTTTCATTTGGATAATTTGTATTGCTCTGTCTTTAGGGTCATTGATTCTTTCTCTTATCCCAGTCTGCTGCCAGCCCATTGAATGTTTTTTTTTTTTTTTTCATTCATAGAGATGGGATCTCGCTATGTTGTCCCAGCTGGTCTCAAACTCCTAGTCTCAAGCAATCCTCCACCCTCCTCAAGCAAACCTCAGTGCTGGGATTATAGGCATGAGCCACTGTACCTGGCCAAATGTGGTTTTTTTGATATTCAATTTTTTGTTTATAGAATTTCCATTTGGTTTGCTCTTATAGTTTTCATCTTTTTTATGTTTATTGACCAGTTGAATATCATTTGGATAAACACCTATTTAAGTGTCTTAACAATTGTTCTATTGAGTACTCTGGGTTTTTGTTTTTTCTTACTTATTTGTAGAATTGTTTATATATTCTGAATTGCAGATACCTTCTTCTGTACTAGTGCTTATCTTTTCAGTCATGTAATACCATGTTTTCATAAAGATACTTATCAATCTTTTCCTTTATGGTTATTGACTTTTGTGTTCTGTTTCTAAAAAAACTGTATCTATTTCAGTGTCTTATTTCTTTATTTATTTATTAGTTTTCCATAAGTTACTGGGGTACAGGTGGTATTTGGTTATATGACTAAACTCTTTAGTGGTGATTTGTGAGATTTTGATGCACCCATCACCCGAGCAATATACACTGCACCATATTTGTAGTCTTTTATCCCTCGCCCTCCTCCCACTCTTCCCTTAAACCCCCAAAGTCCATTGTATCATTCTTATGCCTTTGCATCCTCATAGCTTAGCTCCCACATATCAATGAGAACATACAATGTTTGGTTTTCCATTCCTGAGTTACTTCACTTAGAATTATAGTCTCCA
>NW_012105587.1:563494-571966 GCF_000951045.1 Mandrillus leucophaeus
GATTTTGTTTGCTTTGCCAAAGATCAGTTGGTGGTAAGTATTTGGGTTCTCTATTCTGTTCCATTGGTCTGTGTGCCTATTTTTATACCAGAACCATGCTGTTTTGGTGACTATGGCTTTATAGTACAGTTTGAAAGCAGGTAGTGTGATGCCTCCAGATTTGTTCTGTTTGCTTAGACTTGCTTTGGCTATACGGTGTCTTTTTTGGTTCCATATGAATTTTAGAATTTCTTTTTTTTAATTCTGTGCAGAATGATGGTGGTATTTTGATGGGGATTGCATTGAATATGCAGATTGCTTTTGGCAGTATGGTCATTTTCACAATATTAATTCTATCCATCCATGAGCATGAGATGTATTTCCATTTATTTGTGTTGTCTGTGTCTATTTCTTCCAGCAGTGTTTTGTAGTTTTCCTTGTAGAGGTCTTTTGATTCCTTGGTTAGGTATATTCCTAAGTATTTTATTTTATTTTATTTTTTGCAGCTATTGTAAGAGTGGTTTAGTTCTTGATTTGAGTATCTACTTGGTTCCTGTTGGTGTATAGAAGAGCTACTGATTTGTGTACATTAATCTTGTATCTGGAAACTTTGCTGAATTCTTTTATCAGTTCTAGAAGCTGTCTGGAGGAGTCTTTAGGGTTTCCAAGGTAAACGACAGTTTGACTTCCTCTTTACCAATTTGGATGCCCTTTATTTCTTTCTCTTGTCTGAGTGATCTGGCCAGGACTTCCAGTACTATGTTGAAGAGGAGTGGTAAGAGTGGGCATCCTTGTCTTGTTCCAGTTTTCAGAGGAAATGCTTTAAACTTTCCCCCATTCAGTGTTATGTTGGCTGTGGGTTTGTCATAGATGGCTTTTATTACAGTGAAGCATGTCCCTTGTGTGGCGATTTTGCTGAGAGTTTTAAAGGGATGCTGGATTTTGTTAAATGCTTTTTCTGCATCTATTGAGATTGTCATGTGATTTTTGGTTTTAATTCTGTTTACGTAGTGTATCACATTTATTGACTTGCATATGTTAAACCATCCCTGCATCCCTGGTATGAAACCCACTTGATCATGGTGGGTTATCTTTTTGATATGTTGTTGGATTCGGTTAATGAGTATTTTTTAAGGATTTTAGCATCTATGTTCATCAAGGATATCGGTCTGCAGTGTTCTCTTTTGGTTATGTCCTTTCCTTGTTTTGGTATTATGGTGATGCTGGCTTCATAGAATGAATTAGGGAGAGTTCCTTCTTCCTCTATCTTGTGGAATAATGTCCAAAGAACTGGTACAAATTCTTCTTTGAATGTCTGGTAGAATTCTGCTGTAAATCTGTCTGGTCTTGGACTTTCTTTTTGTTGGTAATTTTTAAATTACCATTTCAATCTTGCAGCTTGTTATTGGTCTGTTCAGGATATCTAATTCTTCCTGATTTAACCTAGGAGGGTTGCATTTTTCCGGGAATTTATCCATCTCTTCTAGGTTTTCTAGTTTATGTGCATAAAGGTGTTCATAGTATCCTTGAATGATCTCTTGTATTTCAGTGGTGTCAGTTAATTTTTCTCTCTTTTTTTCTTGGTTAATCTTGCTAATGGTCTATCAATTTTATTTACCTTTTCAAAAAAACCAGCTTTTTGTTTTATTTATCTTTTGTATTTTGTTGTTGTTGTTGTTGCATTTCATTTAGTTCTGCTCGGATCTTGGTTATTTTCTTTCTTCTCCTGGGTTTGCGTTTGGTTTGTTCCTGTTTCTCTGGTTCCTTGAAGTGTGACCTTAGAATGTCAGTTTGTGCTCTTTTGGTTTTTTCAATGCAGGTGTTTAAGGCTATGAACTTTCCTCTTAGCACTGCCTTTGCTGTATTCCAGAGGTTTTGATAGGTTGTGTCATTATGGTCATTCAGTTTGAAATCGTTTTAAATTTCCAGCTTGATTTCAATTTTGACCCAATCCTCATTCAGGAGCAGGTTATTTAATTTCCGTGTATTTGCATGGTTTAGAAGATTCCTTTTGGAGTTGAATCATATGGTCTATCTTGGAGAAAGTTCCATGTGCTATGGAACAGAATGTGTATTCTGCAGTTGTTGGATGAAATGTTCTGTTTATGTCTGTTAAGTCCATTTTTTTCCAAGGTATAGTTTAAATCCATTGTTTCTTTGTTGACTTTCTGTCTTGATGATCTGTCTAGTGCTATCAGTGAAGTATTGAAGTCTCCCACTATTATTGTGTTGCTGTCTATCTTATTTCTTAATTCTATTAGTAATTGTTTTATAAATTTGAGAGCTCTAGTGTTAGGTGCATATATGTTTAAGATTGTGATATTTTCCTTTTGGACAAGGCCTTTTACCATTAGATAATGTCCCTCTTCATCTCTTTGAATGGCTGTTGCTTTAAAGTTTGTTTTGTCTGATAGGAGAATAGCTACCCCTGCTTGCGTTTGGTATCCATTTGCATGAAATCCTTTCTCTACCCCTTTACCTTAAGTTTCTGTGAGTCCTTATGCGTTAGGTGAGTCTCCTGAAGTCAGCAGATAGTTGGTTGGTGAGTTTTTATCCATTCTGCAGTTCTGTATCTTTTAAGCGGAGCATTTAGGCAATTTACATTCAATGTTAGTGTTGAGATGTGAGGTACTGTTGTATTCATCATGCTGTTTATTGCCTGTGTACTTTGTTTTTTTGTTTTGTTTTGTTTTTGTTTTTGCTTTTTAACTTGTATTTTTGTTTTATAGGTCCTGTGTGATTTATGCTCTAAAGAGGTTCTGTTTCAATGCATTTCCAGGATTTGTTTCAAGATTTAGAGCTCCTTTTAGCAGTTCTTGTAGTGGTGGCTTGGTAGTAGTGAATTCTCTTAGCATTTGTTTGTTTGAAAAAGACTGTATCTTCCTTTCATATATGAAGCTTACTTTCTCTGGATACAAAATTCTTGGTTGATAATTGTTTTGTTTGAGGAGGCTGAAGATAGGGCCCCAATCCCTTCTAGCTTGTAAGGTTTCGGCTGAGAAATCTGCTGTTAATCTGATAGGTTTTCCTTTACATGTTACCTGGTGCTTCTGTCTCACAGCTCTTAAGATTCTTTCTTTGGTCTTACCTTTGGGTAACCTGATGACAGTGCACCTAGGTGATTATTTTTTTTCAATGAATTTCCCAGGTGTTCTGTGTGCTTCTTGTATTTGGATGTCTAGGTCTCCAGCAAGGCTGGAGAAGTTTTCCTCGATTATTTGCCCAAGTATGTTTTCCAAGCTTTTAGAATTCTCTTCTTCCTCAGGAACACTGGTTATTCTTAGACTTGGTTGTTTAACATAATCCCAGACTTCTTGGAGGTTTTGTTCGTATTTTCTTATTCTTTTTTCATTGTATTTGTTGGATTGGGTTAATTAGAAGACCTTGTCTTTGAGTTCTTCCTTCTACTACTTGTTTCTTCTTCTTTCTTCTACTTATTCAATTCTGTTACTGAGACTTTCCAGAGCATTTTGCATTTCTATAAGTGTGTCCAGTGTCTCCAGAGTTTTTGATTTTTTTTAAGCTGTCTATTTCTTTGACTATGTCTCCCTTTACATCTTATATCATTTGTTGGATTTCCTTGCATTGTGCTTTGCCTTTCTCTGTTGCCTCCCTGATTAGCTTAATAACTAACCTCCTAAATTCTTTTTCAGGTAAATCAGGGATTTCTTCTCAGTTTGGATCCATTGCTGGTGAACTAGGGTGATTTTGGGGGCTGTTAAAGAGCCTTATTTTGTCACATTATCAGAGTGGGTTTTCTGCTTCCTTCTCATTTGGGTAGGCTCTGTCAGAGGGAAGGTCTTGGGCTGAAGGCTGTTGTTCAGATCCTTTTGTCCCAGAGTGTTCCCTTGATATAGTATTCTCCCCTTTTTGGTGTGGATATGGCTTCCTGTGAGCCAAACTGTGGTGATTGTTGTCTCTCTTCTGGGTCTAGCCACCCAGTGAGTCTGCCTGGTTCCGGGTTGGCACTAGGGGTTGTCTGCACAGAGTCCTGTGATGTGAACCTCACAGAGACCTCTGTGGGTCTCTCAGCCATGGATACCAGCACCTGTTCTGTTGGAGGTGGTAGGGGGGTGCAATGGACTCCATGACGGTTCTTAGCTTTGGTTTAATGCTCTATTTTTGTACTGGTTGGCCTCCTGTCAGAAGGTGGCACTTTCCAGAGAGCATCAGCTGTGGTAGTATGACAAGGAACCAGCAGTGCACAGGACCCTAAGACTCCCAGGATTATATGCCCTTTGTCTTCCACTACCAGGAGGCGTAGGGAAGGACCATCAGGTGTGGGGCAGGGCTAGGCATGTCTGAGCTCAGACTCTCCTTGGGTGGGACTTGCTGCAGAGTGTTTGGGGTGTCTCCCAGGTCCTGCAGTAGCAGTCCACTTCCTTCAAACGGTCTGTGGCTCCTCTTGGGATTGCTGGTTTGTTCTTGCAGTCAATCTGGAGCTAAAGTTCACAATGCGAGCCTCCGCACACTGCTCGTCAGTCCGAGTCAGAGCTGCAATCTAGTCCTGCCTCTCGTCTGCCATGATCCCACCTTTTGGGACTGGCTTTTTCTTTTCTTTTCTTTTCTTTTTTCTTTTTGAGACAGAGTCTCACTGTCACCCAGGCTGGAGTGCAGTGGCATGACCTCAGCTCACTGCAGCCTTCCTCTCCCAGGTTCAAGCCCCGGTGTCTTCTTGCCACTATTTATATAATCATGTGGTTCTTCCTGTTTCATTAACCTCATAAATAGCATTCATTGATTAATTGTCAGATCTTAACTCAGGCTTGCATTACTGGTGTAAACACAGCTTATAAAGTATAATTATTTTTTATGTTCTTAGATTCAATGTATTTAGTATGTTATTTAGTGTGTGTTTTTTTTCTTTTTTTCTTTTTCACCCAAGCTGGAGTGCAGTGGCGTGATCTAGACTTCTGGTTTCAAGTGATTCTCCTGCCTCAGCCTCCCAGGTAGCTGGGATTACAGGTGCCTGCCACCACGCCTGGCTAATTTTTGTGCTTTTAGTAGAGACAGGGTTTCGCCATGTTGGCCAGGCTGGTCTCAAACTCCTGACCCTGTGATCCGCCCTCTTTGGCCTCCCAAAGTGCTGGGATTACAGATATGAGCCACTGTGCCCGGCCTTAGTGTTCTTAAAACAGTTTTGTTTATAATTTTCCCTTCTTTGGTTTTTATATCAGGATAATGCTGGATTTCAGTTCTCTGGAAGAATTTGATAAAACTTGTGCAAAATCATCTTGTGACCCATCTTTGTTTTTTCTGTGGGAAATTTTTGTGTTGTGAATTCATATTCTTAAATTCAATAATAGAATTATTCAGACTTAGGTTTTTTATTATGTCAGTCTTTGCCCATCATTTTTCCAGAAATTTGCCTTTTACATCAAAATTTTTAATTTATTTATTGGAACAGTGTTTATTATATATTCTTTTTAATGCCTATAGTACCTCTTCTGTTATTCCCTGTGAATTCATGATAATGATAATTTTCCTCTCTTTTTTTCTTAATTAGTCTTTTCGAAGTTTATTGATTTCATCAGTTTTTTTATATAATGAGGCTTTGGGTTTGTTGATTTTTCTCCTTCAAATTAATTTTCTATTTAGCCATTTTCTCCTTCTTTCTAATTTCCATTTTTCTCAGATTTTAATTTATTATGCTACTATTTTTCTATCTTTGTAAGGTATATTTTTAGATCCTTTACTTTTAGCCTCTCTTTAAAAAAAAAAAAACAGTTTGAAGGAATAATTTTACTTGTAGACAGCATTAGTTGCAGTCCTGAAATTTTAATATTACTAGGTTTTCATTTTCTTTTATTTGAAAAGTTTCTAATTTTATTGTAATTTCTTTGAAACAGGTGTTATA
Source organism: Mandrillus leucophaeus (assembly GCF_000951045.1). Taxonomy (NCBI): domain Eukaryota; kingdom Metazoa; phylum Chordata; class Mammalia; order Primates; family Cercopithecidae; genus Mandrillus; species Mandrillus leucophaeus. The sequence goes on from NW_012105587.1 coordinate 569,331, forward strand.
TAGAAGTATATTGCTGAATTCCTAACATTTCTAGTTACATTTCTAATTACATTGATTTCTTGTTAAACCCATTTATGTCAGAATATGTTCTGTATAATTTTTGTCTCTTGAAGTTTGCTGATACTTGCTTTATGGCATAATAAAGATGCACTTGAAAAGTGTGTATTATGCAGTTATTGGCTATAGTATTGTAGCCTTTAGGTCATCATTAGGTCAAGTTTATTAACCATGTTTTCAAATTTTCTCTATCGATTTTTATGTGCTTGTTATATCAGTTATTAAGTGGGTTAAAACATATTTATTTCTACTTTTATATGCCTTTTTTTTAAGGTGTTTATTTTTAAGGTAGCATATAGATGGACTTCAGCCTTGAATTTCATAATAAACATTAACATGGAAAAAATGTACAAAGGAAACCATCTATTAGTGAGGTATACTGACCACAAAGGAAGGAAGAGGTGCACCACATTGCTGTAATGCCTCACACCATTCACTCTTCATTGGAATTAGCTGGGACTCAGGATTAAGCACTAACTGAAGTCCGACACAGGTACCAGCGCTGGATGTGAAAAGATCAGATCAGTATATTAGCGATGAAAGGAGTGATTAATGTATCCCAAGGGAAGGACAAGCTTAGAAAAGCTTAGAGAATGTTTGTTTAGACCTTGTCATACACAGAAGACATACCAACACTCCATAAAGTTCTGATATAAAGGCATTCACTGGGTTGGATGAGGTCAAACAAACAAACAAACAAAAACAGGTAATAAAGTAGAGATCTCCCCAGGTGGGACCTGGGAACCAGAGTTGACCTCTGAACTCCCTGAGGCAGGTGAGGTGCTACAGTAGCACATAATTTACATCTGCTGACTTAGTGCTGATGCTGTCAGTATTTGGGTTTAGGAGCTTACATTTAAGTGTCTTCCATATTGTCCCTTTTGCTTCTATTCATCCTGTAAATGAAGGTAATGATAATGACTTGACAGAATTACATTTTTATTTCTTAATATTCTTGTAGGTTTGTATACCCTGTTCATAATTTTAGTAGCTCCAGAAGAAATCCTGTATTAGCCAGGAGCACAACCTGTTATGTTAGTCATTTTATTGAGAAGTGGTTTCTTTTTTTTTTTTTTTCGAGACAGAGTCTTGCTCTGTCACCCAGGCTGGAGTGCAGTGGCATGATCTCGGCTCACTGCAACCTCCGCCTCCCGGGTTCAAGTGTTTCTCCTGCCTCAGCCTCGCAAGTAGCTGGGACTGCAGGAATGCACCACCACATCCAGCTAGTGTTTTGTGTTTTTAGTAGAGATGGGGTCTTGCCATGTTGCCCAGGCTGGTGTCGAGCTCAGGCAATCTGCTTGCCTTGGCCTCCCGGAGTGTTAGGATTACAGGCGTGAGCCACCACACCTGGCCAGTTTTTTGTTTGTTTATTTGTTTTTTGTTTTAGTCTCATGTGTTCCCAAAATAAATAAGTAGAAGAATTTCTTCTGCCACCATATCAGTAAACACCTTACTGATCAAAAATTAGCTGGCAATTTTTTTCTCTGTAAATCGGAAGAAAATCTTGCCATATTTCTCACCAAGAAGAGAACCCTGCTTTGTTTATTGCACCTAAGTTTTGTCTTCTGCAAAGTCAGTAATCGTTTAAAGCAATCTGGACGATTTGTACTCATCACAACTTAGAACACAATTCTTAAGTGGTTGACAGCAGAATTAAGAGCTTTCCAGTTCCTATGAGGTGTTAGCAATCTTAGTGATCATTATTTTATGTTTTAATACCATAAACAAATCATGAAACTACCATCTACTGATTAAGTGGCCTCATGATTAAATACATATTTCATCTTGTACCTAATAGAAGGATGACAGAGAGAGGGATAGTTCAAATAAGGAACAGAATGAGCCAGAAGGATGGACGGCATATTTATTTGCAGAAAATAGGAATACATTTTTACTGCTGTTTATAGAAAACATGTTCACTGGCACAAGCTTCACAAAGACTAGCTGGAACAGAATCCCACAGAATGAAGTTTAAAGTAAATAGTGGATAGATACCTAAAAATTTCTCCAGGACTCAAAGCAGTTTGGTGGTTAAATGCCAAACAGGCATTGTAGTTAAAATTATGCTTGTTAAAAGAATATGTTCCATTCTGTAATGTTTGGATACAAAATTAATTCTAGAAGAGTCTGCCTGAGGAAATGTTTTATTTTTCACTACCATTCAAATATAGATATTGAATATGAAATGTAGTCAACCTTCATTTTGTGTCCTGAGGTTTTATATATTTATTAAAATGTGGTTCTTTTTTTCTTAACTCATTTTGTTTTCTGGGTCTAGAACTCATCTTTTTATGACTTTTAAATGTAAACAGTAATTCTTAAATCAGTACGTGTTGCCATGTTCTATTAGCAAGTATTTTAAGACTTTTTAAAGATCAGCTCTTCTTTTGAGCTGAGAAGTCTGTTATATCCTAATTAGCTGGGAGCCTGGGAGTGGTCACCTCACTGAGAGACCAGATATAACCACACACACACACACCACACACCACACACCACACACCACACACCACACACCACACACACACACCACACACCACACACCACACACACACACCACACACAGACACACACACCCCCAC
>NW_012105587.1:572982-578992 GCF_000951045.1 Mandrillus leucophaeus
CACACACCCCACACACACACACCACACACACCCCACACACACACACCACACACACACCACACACACACACACACACCACACACCACACACCCCCACACACCCACCCACACACACCACACACACCACACACACACATACCACACAAAATAACCTAAAAAACTAGAAGATACAGAAAACAAAAATATAAAATATAAAAATATAAAAAATATAAAAATACAGGTATATTTAGGTATTAAATTTTTTTAAAAATATGAATCATGTATGTAGGCTATAGTGTCTTAGAAGAACAAGCGTAAGGTCAGTATGACTGAATTTTCTGTCTTTGAGGAAGTTACTGAATCACTCTGAGACTCAGTTTCCTCTTGTGTAAATGGAGATGATAATCCCTCCTATTTAGATTTGATATGAAAGTGAAGTTAGATAATGGATGTGAAATACATATGTACTACGATTTGGATATAAGCAAGCCTTATGACATGTTGCCTCTTCTTGGTTTTTGGGAGGGTAGGGCAATTGTACCTTGGCTGTCAGCTAGGTACAGAAAATTGTGGGTGGCCTAGTGGGCCAGATGCTGGGCTAGTGGGTCGAGATGCAGGTGATGGTGCTGAGAAGACACAACCAGAATTGCCTGTGTTCCCGCAGCAAGCAAACCGTGATTGCGACCCGCAAATGACTATTCATGCTGTACTTTCTGGTTGTCTGTTAAACCCGCCTGGGAAAATCAATTGTAAGTCTTCCTTAGAAACCTCTACAAAGTGTACATGTATTCCTCCTTATATTTCTTTGATTTTGTTTGTTTTGTTTTTTGAGACATAGTCTCACTCTCTCGTCCGGTCTGGAGTGTGGTGGCGCCATCTTGGCTCACTGCAACCTCCGGCTCCCAGGTTCAGGTGGTTCTTCTCCCTCAGCCTCTCGAGTGCGCAGCATCACACCTGGCTAATTTTTTTGAGACCAGGCTGGTCTCAAACTCCTGACCTCAGGTGATCCACCTGCCTTGGCCTCCCAAAGTGCTGGGATTACAGGCGTGAGCCACCACACCTGGCCTCTCCTTATATTTCTGTAGCACTCTGTACTTTCTGCTGAAGTCATGTACTTTTATGTAAGGCAGTGAACTTTGGAGGCCTCAGAGCATGTGTAATGTGAATCTGCATGCCCCTTACTGTTCGATCCTTCTCAAGAAGCAAGCGTTGTGGTTTCAGAGTAGGTAGGGACTAACTTGAGTTGCACTCATATTTCCTGAAGCCATGATATCACGTTTCCTAGTAAAGATGAATACTGAAATGAGCATCATCCAGTGTCTTGGGTTTTTATGCTTCTTGCTTTTGTTTTTGTATTTCACCTTTTAGACCAAGGTAATTTCCAAAGATAACGTCACCTTGCTGGGTGAGGTGATGGGTAAGTGAACATTCACAGACCCGTTAACACAGTGCCTTGCATCAAGAAACAACTCATAAATGTCATTTGCTATTGTCATCATCACGTGCCTCTGAAATAGACATTTGAAATACTCTCCTAATGGCGGAAAATTTAATGCATATCTAAGTGTTAAAGCTAAAAAAAAAAAGCACTGTTAGACATTTTAAGTTGTTTTATTGTTATCAAACCTCTTCCTCAATGCTACTAAACGTAAGATAAATAGAAGACAAAAATTTCTGACAATACAAATTTCAATATATTGTAATTTAAAAAGTCTCAGATCTTTTAAAACATGTAAAAATTTTATTACATTTCTCTTATCTGTTCTTTATTGGGCATGGTAATGAACTCTAATTTCTTATATAAGTGTGTTTGGAGGAAAAATTAAAGACAAATTCAAGGATTGTATCTTGATGAATAAAAAGCTAGCCGTATGCTGGGGACAAGCTAAAATGTAGTGGCTGACGATGCATGCTCCCCGGCTCTGTGACTGCTGCTGTGTGTTCTTGATCAAGTTACTTTTTTCTCCTTTTGCCTCTGTGTCTCCATCTGTAAAATGGTGTAGTAATACTACTTCATAGCGATATTGTGAGATTTCAGCAAGTTGATACATGTGTATTTAATATACAGCCAGATACACAATCAGCATTCAGTAAATATTAGCAAAGGATAGATACCAAGAGAGACGACTCCCCCCTTCCAAAGGTGAAGATTTAAATTACTTCCTTTTTTCTGAGCTCTGAATTTGCAGTTAGTCACTTCCTTATCCCGTGCATAGCTGAGGTTTCTGGGTTCCTTGTCTGTGATGCCTGCTTGCTCATTGCCCCGATAACGTCAACTGACTCATGGTAGTTTGGGATTCAAATTCTACTCTGAATCTCAGTTTTCTCATCCGTTAAGTAGGGAAAGTAATAATGCCTGACTCATGGGGCTGGTGAGTGTATCAAAAGAACTAATGGGGGCCTGGTGTGGTGGCTCACGCTTGTAATCCCAGCACTTTGGGAGGTGGAGGTGGAGGTGGAGGTGGGCAAATCACTTGAGATCAGGAGTTCGAGACCAGCCTGACCAATATAGTGAAACCCCCATCTCTACTAAAAATACAAAAATTAGTCGGGCGTGGTGGCAGGCACCTGTAGTCCCAGCTACTCAGGAAACTGAGGCAGGAGAATCACTTGAACATGGGAGCGGAAGGCTGCAGTGAGAGGAGATGGCACCACTGCACTCCAACCTGGGTGACAGAGCAAGACTCCATCTCAAAAAAAAGAAAAAAAAAAAAAAAACTAAGGGATAAGTTCATATCATAGTGTTTGGCACATGGCAGGTGTGTAATGGATATCATCAGGACCACCTATACTTTTGTTATTCCTTTGAATGGAAAAGCAGTCCCTGGTACTACAGTAAGTCTTTTGGGGAAAGGAGTATAATCCTAACAACAACTCATGAAAGCATTTTTGAAAAGAAGACATGATAAGGAAAACCTGCATCTATTTCTGCTGTTTCAGACATTGCTACAAGTGGTTAGTGTGGTCTCTGTGGCTGTGGCTGTGATTCCTTGGATCGCAATACCCTTGGTTCCCCTTGGAATCGTTTTCATTTTTCTTCGGCGATATTTTTTGGAAACATCAAGAGATGTGAAGCGCCTGGAATCTACAAGTGAGTATGGAAACTCGAGTTGGTATAGACATGCTAGCTAGCTTCCGTTTATGCCGTAATTACGGAGCGCCCCTGAAATTCGGCAGACTCTGTCTTCCAGAATTTCTCTAACGTTAGGTAATCGAACATATTGGCCATCATGAATTATTGTGTCCCTTGGAGCATATGGAATTGATAGCATGCAACGTGCAACTTCGCAGTTTGGAACAAGGAAGGAGTGAAGGACACATGGGGAATAATATTCTACAGGAATGTCAGCACCATGAAGACAGGGACTCTTCATGTCTTGTTTATGACATACTTCCTTACACAAAGCTGGCATTTAATGACACATTTTTCTTAGAAATAAAACATTTGATCATGGTGGAACTAATATAGAAGGAATATAATTAGGGTGTTTTTCTTTTCCTGAAGATGCTAAAATGACAAGGAAATGAGAAGGATGGAGAAAGGAAAAGAGGTGTCAGAAGCAATGTATTTGGTAAATTTATGACATTTGCAAACTCACAAAATGGCTAGTAAGTTGCAGTTTTAAACGTTTTGAAAAGATAAGCATTGTTATTTTCAGTTGTCCATTTGTTACCAGCGGTGCTTGTTCTAATGTCACTGTTTGAGGTTTTTCCCCCTCAGGCTGTTTATATATATATGGACACTGAAAATAATCCCCTTAGATCACAAGGAGAGATACCAGTTTAGAAAACATACAGTCTGTTGCTCTATTCAACTTCCTAGTTTTGGAATCATGAGGAAGACATTTTATGATTAATCACTCTATTCCACATGTAATCGCAGAGGCGAAATAATCCAGAGTTCATCTCATTATGCATGCACAAATTAACATATTTCATCATTGTTAAAACACAAACTCATAAGAAAAGTAGAATTGCTCTACTTTTTAATAAAAGGTGTAAGGATAATAGCCAAAAAGTAAAGAAGGAAGATATTTGTATCAGGAAAGCTCCACTGTGGATAGTTACTGCAAATGAATGCCAACTCAGCTCTCTGGAAGCCACACCTAGAAGAGAAACATTGAGTCCCATCATTTTCAGTATCTTCTACTGAGTGGGAAATAGAAGCTTATCAGGACAAAGCAGTCTTTTGTTGTGACATATATATGTTTCTCTTTTAACAATGAACTTTTTTTTTTTTTTTTTTGAGATGGAGTTTTTTTTTTTTTTTTTTTGGGATGGAGTCTTGCTGTCACCCAGGCTGAAGTGCAATGGCGCTATCTCGGCTCACTGCAACCTCTGCCTCCTGGGTTCAAGCATTTCTCATGTCTCAGCCTCCCAAGTAGCTGGGATTACAGGTGTGCACCACCACACCCCACTATTTTTCTATTTTTAGTAGAGATGGGGTTCCACCATGTTGGCCAGGCTGGTCTTTAACTCCTGGCCTCAAGTGATCCGCCCGCCTCAGCTTCCCAAAGTGCTGGAACTGCAGGCATGTACCACTGCACCTGGTCAACAGTGAACTCTTAAGAGGCATTTATCCTAAGTGTCTGCATGAAGTAGAATGGGTGACAGTCCATAAAAGTTGTAGAAAAACTTTTCAATCGTCAAGAAAACCAGCTAAGCTACCATGAGATCTAGTCTTGTAAGGTTTTCAGTGGGCAGGCCGAGCAGTGGAGCCCACGTGTGAGTAACACTCAGCCAATAGGGGACTTGCTAGGGAAGGTAGAGTATAATTGCTGAGAGACCTTCCTCGTGCAGATCACCGGCCCTAGCCAGCGTTGTGTGTGGACAGCAAGGCTGTGCAGGCATTTTATGTTTATGTTTGGGCCTGCTCATGAAATGAAGTTATCCGAGAGTCTTGTTTTAAGGGAGTCTGTGGTATGTTGAAGGAAGCAGTTGTTCCAGAAGAAACATCTTGACATAGACTTCTGTCTGTGTCAAGAGCCACATCTGATCCATGTGGATGTGCAGAAAAGGGACTTAGGAAGGCTTTTTGGGAAGTAGTGTAGGATTTTCTCTCTTGAATTTCAGCATGTACCCTAAAGCTTGAAAACATTTTCATGTGGAGATTCTGACAACTTTATCATGGCCCCTGAGGCATATTTGGGTGTTCCTGTGCCCCGCTTGGCTGTAACAATGAGTTAAATATGCATGTTTCTTTCTCCATGCCCTCAGATCACCAACTGTGGGGGCTGGTTGGTTGGAACTGTTTATTGTTATCCATCCAGGGTGGTGGGTCTCTGCCATAAATCACAGTTCCACTGTTTCTTCTCAGCAGCAGTGGATCCTGTTTTTTGAGACCACTGCTGGAGTGACCAGCTGAAAGCAGGATGCCTGATTGCCATGGCAGGGAGGCATAACCCAGCTTCATCCTTGTGCCCTCAAGGATTTCCAAAGCCTCAGTCGGATTGCCACACTGCCTCTGGAGCCATAGCTGGCATTTAAGGAATCTTAATAACAAATTTGGGCCAGGCGTGGTGGCTCACGCCTGTAATCCTGGCACTTTGGGAGGCCGAGGCGGGCGGATCACCTGAGGTCAAGAGTTCGAGACCAGCCTGACCAACATGGAGAAAGCCTGTCTCTATTAAAAATACAAAATTAGCCGGGCATGGTAACACATGCCTGTAATCCCAGCTACTCAGGAGGCTGAGGCAGGAGAATCACTTGAACCCGGGAGGCAGAGGTTCAGGTGAGCCAAGATCACACCATTGTACACACTCCAGCCTGGGTAACGAGAATGAAACTAAAAAAAAAAATCTGCAGTTGATCATTTTATTTTTGCAAAAGTGACCATATCAACAGTCAGTCATAGAGAAGTGCATAAAAACCGGAATGGCATTTGGTTGCATTTCTCCAGCCACCTCCACTCATTTGGCAATGCCTGAAATGTGAAGCCATATCAAATTTCTGTTGGTAAAGATATTGTGATCCGCTAGCAACGTCTGCCATGAGCGTGAACTCATGTGTCCCATGTTTTTAGACTGTAAGAT
>NW_012105587.1:579042-602239 GCF_000951045.1 Mandrillus leucophaeus
AGTGCAATGGCGCTATCTCGGCTCACTGCAACCTCTGCCTCCTGGGTTCAAGCATTTCTCATGTCTCAGCCTCCCAAGTAGCTGGGATTACAGGTGTGCACCACCACACCCCACTATTTTTCTATTTTTAGTAGAGATGGGGTTCCACCATGTTGGCCAGGCTGGTCTTTAACTCCTGGCCTCAAGTGATCCGCCCGCCTCAGCTTCCCAAAGTGCTGGAACTGCAGGCATGTACCACTGCACCTGGTCAACAGTGAACTCTTAAGAGGCATTTATCCTAAGTGTCTGCATGAAGTAGAATGGGTGACAGTCCATAAAAGTTGTAGAAAAACTTTTCAATCGTCAAGAAAACCAGCTAAGCTACCATGAGATCTAGTCTTGTAAGGTTTTCAGTGGGCAGGCCGAGCAGTGGAGCCCACGTGTGAGTAACACTCAGCCAATAGGGGACTTGCTAGGGAAGGTAGAGTATAATTGCTGAGAGACCTTCCTCGTGCAGATCACCGGCCCTAGCCAGCGTTGTGTGTGGACAGCAAGGCTGTGCAGGCATTTTATGTTTATGTTTGGGCCTGCTCATGAAATGAAGTTATCCGAGAGTCTTGTTTTAAGGGAGTCTGTGGTATGTTGAAGGAAGCAGTTGTTCCAGAAGAAACATCTTGACATAGACTTCTGTCTGTGTCAAGAGCCACATCTGATCCATGTGGATGTGCAGAAAAGGGACTTAGGAAGGCTTTTTGGGAAGTAGTGTAGGATTTTCTCTCTTGAATTTCAGCATGTACCCTAAAGCTTGAAAACATTTTCATGTGGAGATTCTGACAACTTTATCATGGCCCCTGAGGCATATTTGGGTGTTCCTGTGCCCCGCTTGGCTGTAACAATGAGTTAAATATGCATGTTTCTTTCTCCATGCCCTCAGATCACCAACTGTGGGGGCTGGTTGGTTGGAACTGTTTATTGTTATCCATCCAGGGTGGTGGGTCTCTGCCATAAATCACAGTTCCACTGTTTCTTCTCAGCAGCAGTGGATCCTGTTTTTTGAGACCACTGCTGGAGTGACCAGCTGAAAGCAGGATGCCTGATTGCCATGGCAGGGAGGCATAACCCAGCTTCATCCTTGTGCCCTCAAGGATTTCCAAAGCCTCAGTCGGATTGCCACACTGCCTCTGGAGCCATAGCTGGCATTTAAGGAATCTTAATAACAAATTTGGGCCAGGCGTGGTGGCTCACGCCTGTAATCCTGGCACTTTGGGAGGCCGAGGCGGGCGGATCACCTGAGGTCAAGAGTTCGAGACCAGCCTGACCAACATGGAGAAAGCCTGTCTCTATTAAAAATACAAAATTAGCCGGGCATGGTAACACATGCCTGTAATCCCAGCTACTCAGGAGGCTGAGGCAGGAGAATCACTTGAACCCGGGAGGCAGAGGTTCAGGTGAGCCAAGATCACACCATTGTACACACTCCAGCCTGGGTAATGAGAATGAAACTAAAAAAAAAAATCTGCAGTTGATCATTTTATTTTTGCAAAAGTGACCATATCAACAGTCAGTCATAGAGAAGTGCATAAAAACCGGAATGGCATTTGGTTGCATTTCTCCAGCCACCTCCACTCATTTGGCAATGCCTGAAATGTGAAGCCATATCAAATTTCTGTTGGTAAAGATATTGTGATCCGCTAGCAACGTCTGCCATGAGCGTGAACTCATGTGTCCCATGTTTTTAGACTGTAAGATCCTTGAGTTTGTTCATCCTAGATTCCCAGGGACTTTGTTCAATGCAAGGTGGTTAATAAGCGGCACAGGAATAGGGAAGGCTGTTGGATATTAGCTAAGTAAGATTTGGGGATTTTTAAAATGTGGGCTACGAAGTCTGGAGAAAAATGCCCTCAGGGTGCATGAGAATCTTTGACTCTGATTATTCTGTCTCTGAGATACTGTGGCTCAGATTAAAAGCACAGCCTTGGAAATAAAACAGATATGAGTCCAATGCCCGAGTCTACCACTGGCATGGCTTACTTTACTTAACCTTGGGCAGTGGTTTTGTTGTTGTTGTTTTCTTGTTTTTGCTTTTTTGAGATGTAGTCTCGCTCTTTCGCCCAGGCTGGAGTGCAGTGGCTATGATCTTGGCTCACTGCAACTGCCACCTCCCGAATTCAAGCAATTTTCCTGTCTCAGCCACCTGAGTAGCTGGGACTATAGGCACATGCCGCCACACCTGGCTAATTTTTGTATTTTTAGTAGAGACTTGGTTTCACCATATTGGTCAGCCTGGTCTCAAACTCCTGACCTCAGATGATCCACCCGCCATGGCCTCCCAAAGTGCTGGGTTTACAGGCATAAGCCACTGCACCCAGCGTTGGGCAGCGTTGTTGATGCCTCAAGTCTGTTTTTCCCTCTGTCAAGGATATAATACTTTCCCTGTTGGGTTCTTATGAGGGTTGCCTGAGACTGCTTGGAAACCTTGAACATACGGGAACTACCAGAGGCACTATAGCCTTGAGAATTAAAACCATAATAACCCTCAAAGGTCCCACACAGCATCAGTACCCTGCAGCAAGACTGGTAGACCAGATCTTTGCATGCAATTCCTTTTCATGTTCTTTTTCAGAGAAGACAGAAAATCTCTGTAGAGTGCCACCTAAAGAGTTCTCTGCGTTGTGGAAAACACAGCTGTTGATCTTGTGAAATGGCAGGTTGTGTCAGCCGGAAACTGCTGACTAGTGCATTAGAGCTGAGGCTTGGCATGTGCTCTCCCTCGGTGCTAGTTAGTTGTCTTTGCAGACCTCCCAGCTCACCCTCACTGGCAGCCCTCTCAGCCCTAAGTGGGGTGTGAAAGAGAAAGGACTATCTTTTCAAAGGTTGCAGATTTCTGCTGTACCTTGGTAACTTGGTGTGAATTAAAGTGTGTAGCTTGATCTTCATGATATTCCCGGGTGTTCAAAACTGGAATGGTACCTACTTTCTCAAGTTGACCCTGCCCTGAAACCCAGTTGGAGATAAAACAGTGGCAGCTTGGATCTCCTGATAAGGAAAGCAAATGACAATAGCCATGTTGAAGGATTTCATTCCAGAACTCTGTCCCCCTGACTGCCACATCTCCTTCCTTCTCAGCGGCATTCTCTATATGATGGACGTGTTCAGTCACAACACTCCCTTGCTCTGGAAGTAAGAGCATGGTTCTAGTGATTTCTCTGAATACTGGGAGCCAAACTCTTTGTAGAGAAATGGAGCTTGGAATTCTCTTGTGTTATTTCCAATACCACCCTGTTTCCAGATTGACCAAGTCCCAGGGTGCAGGCTAGAACATCTGGGGTGTGCAGAAAAGACCTGTGTAGAACATCCAGCCTCTCTTACAGAAGCACCAGCTCAGTCCTCTTATGGTCATATCACCTGCCACCTTCCCAGTGCAAACTTACAGGTTATACGAAGCTGACACAAAACAAGTAAAAGGTTACTGTGCGTGTTGAAGAGTGAGGACATTGTGGATGCCAGAGATAGAGAAGAGAGAGAACCCTGTGGACTCGCGGGAGGCTCTCTGCCTGAATTAGATGTAAGGGAAGTGCCAGATCACATTCTGGTGGGGAATATATGCTCAGGGAAGGTCTGGTTTGTTAAAGCACTATCACAGGAGAGGGCCCCTAAAAGACAGTGCCCCCAGTCAGATGTATCAGCCAGGAAAGAGCCCCGAGGATGGGTGGACAGTCAGTAACCTGCAGCTCCATCTGCCTTCCCCGACCCAGGGCTTCCCACTTTCTCAGAACCCCAGTGTCTCATACCTGGCAGCCTGCTCCTTCTTCACTTCCAGAACTGTGGACTCTGGACTCTTGATGTATGTGGAACCCCCTTGTCTTGACACACTGGTACCCCAGCACCTCCAAATGTGCAGTACCTGTGTGTACAGTGTGCACACCGGTATTGAGTCAGCTGTAGCACAGATGGGCATGTGGGTGCTGGAGGAGGCTGGACTAAGAGTCCGACCCAGAAAATGAGTTAGAGTTTTTCTCTTAAATTTTCCATTCCCTCCATCCCTTACTCCCACTCTACCCCCTCATCATTTTATAAAACATATGTAACCACCACCTGTAAGATAGATTGGGCAGGCGCGGTGGCTCACACGTGTAATCCTAGCACTTTGGGTGGCTGAGGCAGCCTCATTGCTCGAGCCCAGGAGTTCGAGACCAGCCTGAGCAACATGACGAAACCCAATGTCTACAAAAAATACAAAAATTAACTGAGTGTGGTGGCACACCTGTAGTCCCAGCTACTCAGGAGGCTGAGGTGAGAGGATCACTTGAGCCTGGGAGGTTGCAGCTGCAGTGAGCCAAGATCACACCACTGCACTCTAGCCTGGGCGACAGAGTGAGGCCCTGTCTTAAAAAAAAAAAAATTCTCCCAGACACCCCATGTTTTACTAATAGGGTCTTCTCTGGGAGCTTCACAGGTAACAAAGTCAGTGTTTGCTAATTATAAAGCATAAATTGTGTATCCCAGTAAAGAATGTTAAAGACATGGTGCCAGGTCACTTGTCCCCAACATGCACCTGCCCCAGTATGGCCTCATTCATGGTGGACAATTGAAACTCTCAGGAATTCATCCCTGCCCAAAAGTAGCTAGCCTGCATGTCCCCTGCCATGCAGGAGGGAGGTATGTCCTGGTAGTCATCAAACTGTGCTTGAAACACAATGGCCTGCTGGAAATGGTGGCTCACACCTGCCTGTAATCCCAGCACTTTGGGAAGCCAAGGCAAGAGGAAGACCCTCATCTCTATGAAAAACTCAAAAATTATCTGGGCATGGTGGTGCGCACCTCTCATCCCAGCTACTTGGGAGCCTGAGGTGGGAGGATCTCTTGAGCCTAGGAATTTGAGGTGGCCATGAGCTATGATCACACCACTACACCCAGCCTGGATGACAGAGTGAAATCCTGTCTCAAAAAAAATAAACAAAAAAAAACCACTAGCACTTTGGAAGGCCGAGGCTGGCAGATCATCTGAGGTCAGGAGTTCGAGACCAGCTTGGCCAAGATGGCAAAACCCCATCTCTACTAAAAATACAAAAAATAGTTGCAAGTGGTGGTGGATGCTTACAATCCCAGCTACTCGGGAGGCTGAGGCAGGAGAATCTCTTGAACCCAGTGCAGGGCGGGGAGTGGGTGCGGAGGTTGCAGTGAACCGAGATCACACCACTGCACTCTAGCCTGGGTAAAAGTACAAAACTCCATCTCAAAAAATAATAATAATTAAATAAATAAATAAATAACACCACACAAACACAATGGCCCAAGGTAGAGCAGCTGGTCAGTGAACCTCGCGGGACATCCAGCTCCCAAAGAAAAAAGAAGTCACACAAAAGAGAATTCACCTTTTAAAATTCTGTAGAGGCAATGAACCCACTGAGACCACAGTCAGATTCTGAAAAAGGCAATGGCATATGCCATGGAGACCTCCAGACATCAGGACAAGTTCTCAGCAGTCATAAAAACATCCATCAGGTTCCTGGAGCCAGTGTTAAGACCATTCAGAGATATCTTGGCTGGGCAGGTTCCTTGGGCACGGCACAAGGGCATTGCAGCACCCAGGTCCATGGAGTTCATAAAGGACTCTTCCAGCATGAGTGGGCACAGAAGATTCCCCAGGATGCAGGGACGTGACTGTCTGTCTGTTCAGCTTACTTACTGAGTGCCTGTCCTGTGCCAGGTACCGTTCAGTTACCAGGATGCAATGGTTATAGCTGACCCTTGAGAAATTAACAATTTAAGGTGGGGAGAGACACATAGATGGCTAATTGTAATTCAATATGGTGAGTACTTGTAACAGAAAATTGTTTTTAAAAATCCTACTGGCTCAAAAATCAGAGAAATACCATTTCTGTCTAAAGAGATGTCAGGGAAGAGTACGGAGAGGAGAAGGACCTGCAAGACTGAGTTAGGAAGAAAAGAATTAGAACTAGATTTGAATGTGGTCAAAGATAAAACATTTATTTCCAGGCCCCTTATATGAGGTGTGGTTTGAGCAGGAGCTTGAGATTAGAGTGGCAGGGCCCCCTCAGGCTACTGGGAGCATTTATTTCTCTTTGAAACATGAAGCCTCCAAGGAAGCCTGCATGTGCTGTTTGGTAGATGCGTGACCATGGAGCTGGGGAGGCCACTGGTTTCCCTGCATCCAGCCTCACTGAGCGGTGTTCTCTGTCTCTGTTTCCCCAGCTCGGAGCCCAGTGTTTTCCCACTTATCATCTTCTCTCCAGGGCCTCTGGACCATCCGGGCATACAAAGCAGAAGGGAGGTGTCAGGAACTGTTTGATGCACACCAGGATTTACACTCAGGTCTGTCCATTTCTGGAAATGGTTTCAAAGGACAGGATCTGCTGCTTTTTCTGTCTTAACTTCCCTGGTCCGATGAGCTTGTTGGCTGGCACCTCAGGGCCCAGCCCCACATCCTGCTTTTTTGCGCATCTTCCTCTCCTCCACCGCCCATCCCCTTCTTCTGGGCTGGGACTCCTCTCGGAATCGCTGCTGCCGGTTTCTTCTTTGTGCCTCCTGACTGGCTTGCAGGGTCCTTCTCTCACCATGCATGGCCTGTGGCTTTGTCAGCAAATGTCTTCTGCAAAAGGCCACCTAGTAAATGTTTTAGGCATTGTGTGCCATTATTGTCTTTGTTGGAATTAACCACCTTTGCTGTTGTAGCACAAAAGCAGACGTCAATACATCAGCAAGCGGCTGTGACTGTGTTTCAGTAAAACTTTATTTACAAAAATAAGTGCTGGCTCACATGCTGTAGTTTGCTGACCCTTGCATCAGCGAAGATTTTTTCGATTTGGAAATTTCAGAATTTCCACCAAATCTACAAAACTTGGATCCATCATTCCAATCTTTATTTTATCTTGCTGATTAAATGGCATTTTAAAAACCACATGCTAAAAGGAAAAAAGTAGCAAACAAACAACAAACAAAAAACCACATGCAAATCTTGTTAGTGAGGTCATTTTGATACAGTCCCTGAGCAATAGTGTGCGCGGGCCTTCTGGTAAGTATGGAAGGTGGGAGAAGTAAATGGGGACTACACTCTGCTATTGGAGAACTGAAATAGTCAATCATGTGCGTGGGTGGACTTCACGTGAGATGCACTTCACATAAGTACCTCTCAGCACTGCAAGAGATGTCCTTATGAGACTGTTTTTCTCAGTTCTTTATTAGGATCATATTCCTGGGTTTCATATTTGCATGCATCTTCACTCAAAGCCATCATATACCACTGTGTATGTGTATCGTATAGTGCCTGTATCACTTAGCTTTCTGGAATCTACAGGTTCCTTGGGTGTGCAACTTTGCCGCCCAACTCCATGTAAACATCTTCTGCAGCTCAGCTGAGCAAAACGCACTCTCGCATCCAATGCAGTGAATACGGTTCTAGTTATTCATCATGCTTGTTACCGTTCTCAAATTCAGAGGCTTGGTTCTTGTTTTTGACAACATCCCGCTGGTTCGCCGTCCGTCTGGATGCCATCTGTGCCATGTTTGTCATCGTCGTTGCCTTTGGGTCCCTGATTCTGGCAAAAAGTAAGTGCAGATGTGAATAACTATGTATGGTATGATTACAATTTATAGCTGTGTTTACAGTTATTAAATTATACTCTTGCCACCTTGTCTAATACTACATAACTGTTTGGTCCTAATGAAGTGTATTTAAATCATTTACGGTGTGTCAGGTTGGATAGGGTTCAGCAGTGTGACTCGTCTGAGGAGTCATTTGGGTCTTGAGGGGTTTCTTTTATCTTTCTTTGCATGGGTTGAGGTGTGCGCAGTTGAGATTCTGAACATTCCTGTTAGCGTCTGGTAGTTGCGAAGAGAGAACCAATTTATTCTGAAGCATTTTGTCCAGCTTATGGTGTTAGCTTTCCAACTGCTTGTATCTGTTGTTTGTAGTTGCCTGGCGCATGAGGTTGAGAAAAATTCTCAGCAGGAAAGAGTATTATCTTCACTGCCACATGGGTGCCAGACAAGCATGGCATGAGTTCACCACCCCAGTAACAACGGTGCATTACAATACTTATTAATGGAACAAGGAGAGTAGTATTTTAGTCTCAAAAGCGTTGGCACTTACAACCTATTGCTTTGTTTTTAGTGGTTTCCAGCTGTGGTTGCATTGCACGTAGAAAGTGGAATAATGTAATGGGCTTTGAAACCATAATAATGAATGTCTGAATAATGACATTATTTCTTGCATATATAATGCGGTTAATTAAATGTATGTCGATCCTGTTGGAATTCATAAAATCATCTAATAATTTTTCTGAATATACAGTGTTGTTTTCCCCATTGTCTCTTGATCTCAAGCAACAAACGGTAAAAGTATAGCTATAAATGTCATTATATGAGAATTGTTTTGACATCATGAAGGGTTCCTCTTGCTAAGTGGCAGAAGGAGCCAGGCCTAGGTGTGAAGTGAGACTGACTTTATTCCCTTCTTCCTCCTTATGTAGCTCTGGATGCCGGGCAGGTGGGCTTGGCGCTGTCCTATGCCCTCACACTCATGGGGATGTTTCAGTGGTGTGTTCGACAAAGTGCCGAAGTTGAGAATATGGTAATATTTATCTTCACGTTCTTTGCTTTTTCAAGTCTCCTTGCCATTAAAAGGTATAAAAGCCATTCTGATGTGAAATACTAAAACTGTAATTTTTACATCTTTGCTAACAGATTTTTGAAAGATCCATCCTCCATCTGTTTTAAGTTAATGTAAAATAAAATATATACATCTTTTTCTGAGTCTCATGGTTGCTATGTCAGCAGGTTTTATATTTATCACAAGCTTTTTCAGATGTAATAAACGTCTCTGTAGGAGGGAGGTTCAGAAATTCTGGAGAGGATATAAGCTAATTTCTTAGAAGCCTGTTTATTTTTGTTTCTTAATGGGTAATTCCTCATTCCTGGTAAAAGAAGATTTCAGGATTTTGAGGTTGTTTATATTTAATTAATGGGTCTCCTCCTCTCCCAGTTCCAGTGTTTACTCTCTTATGTGATGAACAGAAGGAAGGAAGGCCTGAGGTTTGCTGGTGTGCCTTCGTGGTACAGAAAGCCACCTCTTGGAAGGTGTTAGTCAAAGGGTATTAGTTTATGGTGGTATAGGAGGCTTTAATCAATGTTTTAAATATTTGCGCCTTCCCCTAAAGGGAGAAAAGCAATGAACTTAAAAATCTTTTCATTCTGCCCATAGAGCAAAAGTTGAGTAATTATTACAGTGAGGTTTCATGATCATCCAATTTAACCAATCTATATCAGGTGATCCTTCTATAGCAAAAGATTCTTTAATGGGGGTGGGGGTCAGGGGGCAGAGTTTTGCTCTTCTCGCCCAGGCTGGAGTGCAATGGTGCGATCTCAGCTCACTGCAACCTCTGCCTCCCAGGTTCAAGTGATTCTCCTGCCTCAGCCTCCCGAGTAGGTGGGATTGCAGGCATGCATCACCACACCCGGCTAATTTTTGTATTTTTAGTAGAAATGGGGTTTCACCATGTTGGCCAGGCTGGTCTCAAACTCCTTACCTTAGGTGATCCACCCACTTCGGCTTCCCAAAGTGCTGAGATTATAGGCGTGACCACCGCGCCCAGCCAGCAAAATATTCTTGATTGGTGGCTGTGAGTATTCTTTTCCTTTACAAAATTTTCTTGCCTTTAATACAGATGTGAAAAGTGGATAAACAAAATCTAAGCATTCATTTCTCTCATTCTTTTAACCTGATGTTGAAGGAAGTGGTTGTAAGTGAAGGTGTTACACAATGATGAACCAAATTTGTACGTCATCAACATCCTCGTCTGTCTCCTGCTTCTCTCCTTAACCAACTATGTATGAAAGAAGAACATTTCATTGACAGTCTCTTAACATCCATAAATGACACCCTCCATTCCTAACCCCTGGGGATGTCATATTTCTTTCAGATGATCTCAGTAGAAAGAGTGATTGAATACACAGACCTTGAAAAAGAAGCACCTTGGGAATATCAGAAACGCCCGCCACCGACCTGGCCCCATGAAGGAGTGATCATCTTTGACAATGTGAACTTCATGTACAGTCTAGATGGGCCTCTGGTACTGAAGCATCTGACAGCACTCATTAAATCACGAGAAAAGGTTTGTTTAAAGCATCTTGCCTCTTCTCAATTTCAGAAGATTTAGTGCTTTGTGTGCTTGCTGTCTTCCTTGTGGATGTGTGAAGGGGATTAGTGGTACATAGGTTAACGTGTCTTGGAAACTGACCATGGAATGTGGATACCAACATTCTTTCTTCATGCTATGAACTGCTTTATTGTGGTTGGTGGGCCCCGGGCCTCAGGGCTGGAGCTTAATGTGACCCAGGATATTCTGTTTGACACCTAATTACTCATGGGTTTTTCCTGGAAGTCAACTCTGGCTTTGTGTCACCAACACTCCCATGTCTAATTCTGTTGATTTTTACTTTGTTGCGTTTCTCAAGTCCTTCTCTTCCTCTCCATTGCTGCAGCTTCTGTTCCAGCCTTTCTCCTCCTCAGTCCTTTGGTCTTGTGTTAGTCTGTTTTCACGCTGCTGATAAAGGTATACCTGGGACTAGGCAATTTACAGAAGAAAGAGAGGTTTGATGGACTTAAAGTTCCACGTGGATGGGGAGGCCTCAGAATCATGATGGCAGGCAAGGAGGAGCAAGTCACATCTTCTATGGATGGCAGTAGGAAAAGAGACAGTTTGTGCAGGGAAACTTCCCCTTATAAAACCATCAGATCTCATGACACTTACTCACTATCATGTGAACACCACGGGAAAGACCTGCCCCCATGATTCAATTACCTCCCACTGGGTCCCTCCCATAACATGTGGGAATTGAAGATGAGATTTAGGTGGGGACACAGCCAAACCATATCAGGCCCTTTCGTTAGTCTTTCTTGCCTTCCTTTAACCTGTGTTTTGCTTTCCCTCCCCATCCCTCTCACTGCAAACTCTTTCTTTCTGAAACAGTTTGATCACAGATCTGATCCTTACATGGCCAGCTCCTGGCCTGGGTGACCAGCTGCTGCAACCTTACTGAGCCCCAGGCCCACCCCGACAGGACCTGTGTGGCTCTCATCCCCCAGGGAAGACCCAGATCCCATGACCCCATCAGTGCTCAGAAGTCAGACCCCCAAGCTGGAGGCAGTAAGGGCACCAGAGACTCACTCAAAGTCAGTGAAAGGAAAGCAAGGAGAGGCTTGGGAGGCTGTGTGGAGGTTTGTGAGCTCATTCTGCAGGCAACTAAGTCTACCAGCAATGTCCCTTTCATATGTGGCCTGGGGCCCTTGGCTAGGACTAGGACAGCCTCTTGAAGGAACTAAATCAGAACAAACAAGACAGTAGAATCTCTTCCCCTTCCCACCCCTCTCCTTACAACTCCCAATATGGACACACAGCCCTTGTCCTCAGGGTGCTGTCCTTCTCTCCAAGCACCTGTCTGCCTTGCTCCTAGTGTGCACCCTTTTTCAGTCAGTTCAGACATCTCTGCCTCTTTGAAACTATGTTCTCCACATTGTCTTATAGATTCTTTTTCTGATACAGAGTCTTGCTCTGTCACCCAGGCTGGAGTGCAATGTCACATTCCCGGCACACTGCGACCTCCGCCTCCCAGGTTCAAGCGATTCTCCTGCCTCAATCTCCTCAGTAGCTGAGATTGCAGGTGTGCACCACGGCACCCAACTCATTTTTGTATTTTTAGTAGAGACCGGGTTTTGCCATGTTGGCCATGGCTGGTCTCGAACTCCTGAGCTAAAGTGATCCAGCCACCTTAGCCTCCCAAATCATGCCTAGGATTACAGGCATGAGCCCCCATGCCTGGCCAGATTCTTTAATATAACATTTGTGGTCCACCCGTGTTCATAACACCATTATTTGCAGTGAGCAGTAGGTGGAAGCAGCCCAAGTGTCCATTGACTGAGGAATGGAAAAACCAAATGTGATACACACACATAATGGAATATTATCCAGACTTAAAAAGAAGGCAATTCTGACACATGCTGTGACATGGATGAGCCCTGAGGACAGTATGCTAAGTGAACTAGGCCAGACACCTAAGGACGGTGCTGTAAGATTCCACTTACAAGTGGGTACCTGGAGTAGCCAGTCATGGAGACAGAAGGTAGGATGGTGGGTGGCAGGGTAGGGGAATAGGCGTTAGTGTTTAATGGGTATAGAGTTTCAGTTTTATAAGATAAACAGAGTTTTAGAGATGGATGATGGTGATGGTTGCCCAACAACATGAATGTATTTAATATAATTGAACTGTACATTTTAAAGTGATTATAATAATCAATTTGATGTTATTTTACTACAATTTTAAAAGTACATAAAGTACTTTTGTGTATTTTACCACAATTTTCTTTTTAAAGAAGATAGCACGATGGCATGATTTATAATTCCGAGTCAGCATCTCACAGTACCCTGAGTCTCTTAAATTCAGGGAGCATTTTATGTTCATCTCTGTGCCCCCAGAAAATGGCATGCTGCAGGGCACATGGTGGGTGCCTGTGAGAGTGAGGGATAGGCACGTATGAAGAAATCAGTAACAAAACACACACAACAGCTCCTCCAACAGCCCATTCTCTGGGTGTCAGTGTCACTTTCAAAACTGCTCTTTTTCTTCTCAGCGCTTCCTACCACAGACCCATTTAATGGGCTATAGTCATAATTGAATGAATGATACCCTTGTGCCATGAAAAATAAATGTACAGATTCATGCCCAGATAATACCCAGGGAAGCAGCAAAAGCTGATTCGTCATTATCTACCCAGCGACCTTGTGAGTGTGAAGAGGGTGGAGACCACTCTGCAGGCAGCATCAGCTGTAGCTCTTGCTGAAGGCAAGGTTTCTCAGATTCTGTTCTGATGGTGCCGGGGGATGTCTGCTTACTCCCAGACAATGTGTTTATTAGGTCCTACCTGATCAATATCATTCTGTTAGTTTGGCCACGTTGTAAATTTCCCTTGAAGCCATAAAATATGAATTATCTACAAACCTCTGTTGTGCAAGTTAGAAAACAACCTATATCCCCACATTGATAGTGTTCCATCTTAAAACCATCCCAAATCATAGGATTACCTGAGATCTAAAATGTGGGAGGGTAAATTGAATTTGAAGACTGGATTATAGCTGCAACCACTTGGCTTTTGAGACAGAGTCTCGCTGTGTCATCCAGGCTGGAATGCAGTGGCGCAATCTCGGCTCACTCTGCCTCCCAGGTTCAAGCGATTCTCCTGCCTCAGCCTCCCGAGTAGCTGCAATTACAGGCGCCCGCTGCCACACCTGGCTAATTTTTGAATTTTTAGTAGAGATGGGGTTTCACCATGTTGGTCAGGCTGGTCTCGAACCCCTGACCTCAAGCAATCCACCTGCCTCCACCTCCCAAAGTGCTGGGATTACAGGCGTGAGCTACCGCGCCCAACCCCACTTGGCTTTCGATTTGTGTCCTGGTTCACTCACAGTGTCACCTTTAGCTTCATTTGTGTATTCAGAGATGGCATTCAGGCAGCATCGTGGTAAGTTGGTTCCACTTTGCCTGTGTATGTTCAGGGTGTGTCTCCTCCACACCTGCCTGCGGCCCCAGGATCTCAGGCAGTCCCTTTGCTGTTGGAGCTGATGGAGAGGGGCATTGTTTCCGGCGGGGATATAGGAATGTGTCTACACAGCAGAAACAGGGCTTCATTCTCTTTCAATTGCTTCATCTGCTCAGATTTCCTGGACATTATAATAAATAGGCAAAAGTAATAGGTGCTAAGTAGGTTTCTAATTCATGGAAGAAATAGCGAGTAAAAAAGAAAGCACTAAAATGAGGTATCTACCACCCTAAGCTTCCTGGTTACACTCCAAACACTGGATGCATTTTTCATTTAGATGATTTTGTGGTTGATTTAATCATTTTAGAGAGTACTGGGCCATTTTAAAGCATTTTTCATCTTTAGAGGTAGATTGATTTTGGTTTGTTATTTTTTTTTCCCTTGCTCAGAGCTATTACTTGGATAATACATTTTTACGGATGTGTACTAGACCTTGCTATAATGTGCAAAATATTAGTTTCTTATATTCTCTCCTTTTTTACATTAATGTTTGCTGAGAAACCCCTCCTCTCACAGCCAGATTGTCCCACTTCCCCTGCCTACTTGCTCGTCTCAGGGGCCGGGATCAGCATCACCTGCCTCTGCTGGAAACATGTTAGAAATGCAGACTCTCAGGCCCACCCCACCCTTTTGATTAAACTTGCATTGGGACAAGAACCACCCCCACTCCCGCCCCTGCAGTAGAGCCATCACTCTCCGCTGAACAATTTTTGATGACTAATAATCTGTGATTTCCGAGAAACTTCCTCTGATAACCTGAAGTTGAGCTCATGGATTTCCCCAGCCCCTCTTATGACTAAACATGAGACTCTGGATAGTCCTGGGCCAAGTGCCACCCGACAGGTTTTTTGTTTTTTGTTTTTGTTTTTGTTTTTTTTACTTTTATATTCTGCAAATTATGAATTTACATTACAATTTAATTCTGTGTGATTCCATGTTTATGCATTCATTTGCACCTTTCCAGTCATCTCTGTCTTCTATCACAGTTTTCATCCCACCATACAGCCTTCCCTGAATAGCAGTCTCTGTCCTCATACCAGCTCAGCACAGCCATGTGTTTGAGTTCCCTTCACTACTGATGGGATCAAAAGGAGTCTCACTGCCCCAGACAGTACACTAGGTCTGTCTGGCCTGTTTCCCAGTTGCCCCATGTCCAACGTAGCTGCAGGCTTTTCTCCCAGCCTCTTCTGTGGGTGCCAGTTCTTCCTGTCAACAGCTGTAATCCACCCTAATACAGGTACCGTCTTGGCTCAAAGTAGTCATCTTCTTGTCCCAGCCACCTTTTTATACTCATCCATGTCCACAGCATGCATTAAATGTGTGACAATAGGACCAGTGTGGCAGGCCAGTGCCTTTAAATACAACCACACTTCTCCCTGCTGTATCCCTTCTAGCTACACCAAGGGAATACAGAGCCAGGCTATCCAAGTGATTGGGAGGCCATCAGCAGAATGGGCAAGAGGCAGGCAGACCTGGGTTTCAGTCCCATTCCGTCACTTAGGGGCTCAGTTATTTCAGACGGTTTAATCAATCTTACTAAGTCTCTATTTCTCTCTTTTGCAAAATGCAAGTGATAGGGCCTAACCATTAGAGTTGTATACTTAAGCAAGATAAGAGGTGTAAAACACCTAGCTTACTGTATACCTGAACAGTATGGCAACAGATTTCCCATAAGTGTTTCAAGTCTCAGTTAAATGCTCAACTCTCTGGGGGATTTCTGCGTTTTGCAGGACACCACAGGTGATACAAATAATACAGAGCTAATTCTAATATAAGTCCTGCCCACAGCACATACCGCCTAGTAGAGGAAACAAAGGAGCATATAAATGGCTGCTCTGTAAGACAGAAGGAGTTCACAGATTTTATGGCTGTTTAGAAAAGGCGTTACGACAGCCATTAAGTGTGGGCGAAATCCACATGGGGACAGGTGGAGGATTTTAATGCAATTATGCATTTGAAACAGACTTTGGAAGGTGGTTAGAATTTCAGCAGGTCGAAATTCATGTGAAAGGCACAATGGCATATGCCAAGGCTCGATGCCGTGATTCGATGTGAATGAAGAATTAGGCACCTCTGAGTGTACAGGGACGTGAACTACCAGGTGAATAACACACATGTGCACGCTTAGTCCTCACAGCCACCCCGCCAACTCAAGCCAGCTCATGGCGCTAAGGATGGAAAGGTTAGTCGGGACCGTTTTGTAGAGGAGCTTTCCCAGTGTGGAGTGCCAGGCAGAGAGCTGTACTTCGGAAGTTTAATCTGAGAATTGAGTGCACGGGGAAGACGCTAAAGGCCTGAAGCCAATTGATTTTATGTACTACTGGCAAGATGTGATGAGGCAAGTGATTTCACTTTGTAGAATCAAACTAATGTTGACTAAAACAAAGCTGTAACACCCTGCTTAGTGAATTTGCAGGGATACAGGTGGGAGTAGAAATTGGTATCATATTTCTGGAGGCTAGTTTGGCATCACTTAACAGCCTCCTTTGAAAATGTTCATACCTGTTCCTCAGCAATTCCACATCTAAGAATTTATTTTAAGAAACTAATTAAGGTTGTTTGCAAAGATGTAGCTTCAAGCATATTTAACATGGTATTATTTACAATAGTGAAATATTGGAGCCTAAACATCCACAAATAGGGGATTTGTTGAATCAATAATCATATACTGTAATATGTAGCTAGTGAAGTAAGTACTTTTATTAAATAATAAATGAAAATAGATTACAATAATCTGTTCATATTCTCATTTTGCCTAAATGTATGAGATTATATCTTTAGGAACGTAGATAACTCACACTCAAGTTCAGAAAGAAACGGTATTAACATGTGACAAGGATTCTGTCAGATTGCTGGGGTTGTGGCCAGCATTTATTTATTTTTCAAATTCACTTGCACTGATTATAACTAGCAAAAGCGTTTTTTTTTTTTTTTTAAGATGTTAAGCAGCCTTGCACTCAGGTAATGGTTGCAGAAATTAAAATGAGGATACTGAGTCAAAAAACAGAACAAGTAATATTTTTAGTGCTTGGAGTTGGGGAAAGCTGGGAGGTGCATGTTTTGAGCCTGTGAACTTGAGGAAGAATTTATTGGATTAAAATGGAGGAGTCAGAAGCAGCAGCTGTTTTGAGGGGAGTGTTGGGTATTGATCATATATGTTGATCATATATTGATCATATATGTTGAGTTTCATATATGAAGAGAGACCCACGTACAAATGTCTAATGTTTGCCCAAAGAGACCGCTCTTGGCCCAGTTGGGAAAACAAAAAGGGTCAATTGCAAAGCAATTAAAATAAGACTAAGTGTCTTTTTGGTGTTATGAATGTAAACTTACTGGTATTAGTGATATTCTCCATAGGATTTGGTAAAACCCATTGGTGACTTGTGAAAGACTTGGAGACTATAATTTTGATGACTTTGAAAAGAGAAATAACCAGAGCCAGGTTTTGTTTGGTTGCCTTTTGCTGATTATATCCTCACCTGAGTGTGGAGTGCCTAGTCTTATGGTTGTAGGCAGCCCTCAGTGTCCCTACCTTTAAGGAGTCCATCCTGGCCATCTACCAGTAATAGCCTACAAATGTCCAGGTTTGCACAGATGGATCAGTTTCCCATAGAGCTGATAATGTGAGTGTCCACACATTCTCACAAACACAGCATTTGTCTGTGTCTAGGTATGTGCTGATTTACTCAGAAACACACATGAGCCACACGTGTGTGTGTGTGTGTGTGTGTGTGTGTGACAGAGACAAAATATAGTCAGGTATTTAATATTTGGAAGTTTCTTTACCAAAGACTATGTCATCTTAAATGATAGAACTCTGGAAAAATGAATACTCGTTTATGTCACTTCTGACACCTCTGTCTTGAATTACTATTCCTGTGAAATTAATATCCCTGTGACATTATCTCAGAAATTCAAATTGGTGTGTATACACACACACACACACACACACACACACACACACACACCCCCAGATGTACCTATGTGCAGAAAATGGGCCACCTATAAAGTATAAACTAGGATTTACCATAAGGTAGAATATGACTCCAAAGGTAATACAATTAGCTAAAGCCACTTTTTAAACATTTACATTTTAATATTTTGTACACGTATCTCTTTAAAGATAAAATTCCTTGTGGAAATGCCATGATTGACTTTACAGATGTGGAGGTGTTCAAATGAGGTAATATGTAACATTCCCAACACACACCCAGTGCCCAGTAAAGTTCTGCGGTGAGTTTTAAAATTTATTTAAAATCGACAAATCATTGAAGGCATCTTTTATGTCCTTCGTTGACTCCAGATTCCTAAATAAGGAGGATGTCATTTCTTGGGAAGTTCCCACCAGGAAACTTGCAGGTGGGCAAGGTCCTTGGCGCAGAGGCCAGTTTCTGCATACAGATTTATATGCACACATGTGAAAGCCAGTTTTTACAATATAGAGGTATTGCCCCCACCTTTTTTCCTGCATTTTATTGATTCTTTGATCGTATTGGCCGTGCACTTCATTTCTCTCTCTCTCGGCTTTAATAGAGGGGTGATACTTGACACAAATGTTTCTCAAGGGACAATTGTAAGTATTAATTAGTTTGTAGAATGCCTTTTGAACTGTGCAGATGAAAGGCCTTACGTAAACAGCAAATGTTATTTGTGGTGGTGTTGATCTCATTATGTGTGTTTTGGCTGCTAGTGTCTTTTAAGACACTGCAATCTTCACTTCAGAATTTTAAAACATTTCCTTTTGAGACAAAATATAGTCAGATATTTAATATTTGGAAGTTTCTCTACCAAAGAATATGTTATCTTAAATGATAGAACTCTGGAAGAATGAATACTCGTTTATGTCACCTCTGACACCTTTGTCTTGAATTAATATCCCTGTGAAATTATCAGAAATTCACATTACTCAGATCCTGCAAGTAAAGCTAATTTAAAAGTTGCCTTTTCATGGGCCACTTAGGAGACTGTTGACTTTTCAATGCCAGTAAAAGAATTCGGTTATTTTTAACTCTTATTTAGAGCAGTGGATCTCAACCAGGGGCAGTTTTGCTCCAGAGGACATTTGTCAGTGACATTTTCGGTGGTATCATTCTGGGAGTGTGCTCCTGGCATCTATGCAGTAGGGCCCAGGGATACTAGCAAACCTCCCACAATGCCTGGGGCAGCCCCCAAAATGAAGATGTATCCAGCTCAGAAGGTCATCAGTGCTGAGGTTGGGAAAGTCTTAGACTACACTCAATATAGAATGTCCTTAATTCTTCTTCAAAAACCGAAAGTTTTCTCCTAGTTTTGCTGCATCTTGTGATTCTTTTTTTTTTTTTTAATCCTGCCTCCTGGATCTCTCTGTAGGTTGGCATTGTGGGAAGAACCGGAGCTGGAAAAAGTTCCCTCATCTCGGCCCTTTTTAGACTGTCAGAACCCGAAGGTAAAATTTGGATTGATAAGATCTTGACAACTGAAATTGGACTTCACGATTTAAGGAAGAAAATGTCAATCATACCTCAGGTATGCAAGTCATAGCGTCCTTACCTGCCCCTTTTATAAGAGCTACTATGTTTAATTGCTTTTACTTTTATTGCTTTTTTTTAATTGGATGAAAGGATTGTTTTTTTTTTCACCCAATAGAGCATGTTTTTATGAGCAGATATTTTCAACAGGTATTTTCATTAGATATCTGGCTTCGTTCGTTCGTGTGTGTGTGTGTGTGTGTGTGTGTGTGTGTGTGTGTGAATAACTTACCCAGATAGGTTTCTGTACTAAGATCCCACAATTTTATCCACTGATAACCATAAAGAACAAAATGATGCATGGTTTGTTTAGCACTGGGGAGGTTTCTATGGGGAGATGTGGATTTTAAGTGTCTTGATGTTGGAATTTTGCTGTAGGAACTAAAGCTACCTTCTCAAAGGTGATTACCTCCATGAAGGGCTTTCTGTGAAACTGTGGGCTATGAGAATTAAAAAACTTTTAGTTGCTTTGCGGTGACTTTTAGAATCTAGCTCTTGGTGAATGATTTTAACCGGGAGGTTGTTACAGACTAGCAAGGAAGAACATGAGAGAAGGAATTCCATCTCTCTGCACTTCATCTTCATCTTTCTTACGATCACTGTTGTAAGAGTGCGTGGTGTTCTTCACACAGACCCAGTGAGTGTTTGCTCCGATGGGGGAGGGTTAAATTGGCCATCCCTGTCTGGACTCTGATTCTATTTTCTTTTCTTCTCCTTTGCAGAAGTGTGACTCTCAAGGAGTATTCTAGAGATTGGATTCTTTGTACAATAAGAGCTCCTGTCATTGCTTTGGTTCATATTAACATAAATTCAGAAAGTATTCATTGAGTACTATTCTCCAGGTGTATAGGCATGAACAACACAGACCTTGTCCAAGCCGGTGGGCGTGGGATCTGCAGCTGTGGGGCCTCATGGCTTCCATCGGGCCTCACAGTTCCATCCTGTCCTTCACTTTAACATTTCCACATATTCAGCTCCACACATGACTGGGTTGTTTTTTTTTCTTTTAATGTGGGTTTTTTTTTTTTTTTTTTTTAAACACTCTGTAGTCATTGGGGGGAGCTGAGGAGCGCGCGCGCACACACACACACACACACACACACACACATTCTGGAGAAGAGAAACACAGAGGAGACAAGTGTAAAACCCAGGCAGAAATGAACTTTCTGGGCATGTGGATATAAACAACTCTTCAATGCCCGTTGATTAGGAAGCATAGAGAACATGCCACTGGAAGGGAAGGAGAATGTGATTTTTATCTTAGACCGACTACAGTTATGGCTATCCTAGCACTGACCTCTAAAACAACTGGAATTACTCTTAAGTAATTTTGAGGATGTGAAGAAATTGGAGCCCTGTGCACTGTTGGTGGGAATGTAAAATGGTGCAGCCACTTTGGAAAACAGTATAGAGTTCCCCAAAAAATGAGAACTAACGTGATCCAGCAGTTCCACTTCCAGAAAGAGTTGAAAGCAGGATTTCAGAGTTTCGTACATCCACAATCATCATGGTACCCAAAAGGTGGAAATAGTTCAAGTGTCCGTCACCAGATGAGTGGATGAACAAAACGTGGTCCATCCATACAATGGGGAATTATTCAGCTTTAAAATGGAAGGAAATCGTGACAGTCTATAATGCAGATATACCCTAAAGACATTATGCTAAGTGAAATAAGCCAGTCACAAAAGGACAGACACTAGATGGTTCCCCTAATATGAGGTACCTAGACTAGTCAAATTCACAGAGACACAGAGTAGAAGGGTGGCCACCAGGGGCTGAGGGAAGGTGGGGGATAAGGAGTTACAGTATTTCACAAAGGACTTCGGTTTTGTCAGATGAAAGGCATCTTGTGAATGGATGGTGGTGATGGCTACAAAACAATGTGAATGTCTTTAAGATCACTGAAATGTTTACTTTGAAACGGCAAAAGCGATACATTTTATGCTATGTGTATTTTACCACAATTTTTATTTTTAATTTAAAGAAGAAAAAGTATCCCTTTCAGGATAAAAAGGGAAGAAATGTTTAGCACGTTAGATTCCCTCTGGCTGTTAGAAGCATGACTTCGTGCTTACAGTAGAAAATGAGAGTATAAATTCTCAAGTTTTATATTTTGGTTATGCCCATCTCAAAAATGGGCCAAATGAGGTTTTCTCAGCAGAGATAATGCGCATGTCTGTAAACTACTTTTATATCCTTGGATGAAAGGTTCTAGGAACGTGCCCTGCATTACTTTGAATGCTTCTTAATAAGAAATAGTTGTGTGCTTGTGCACATAAAAGAACTCTAAATAAAGAAGTAACATTAGATGATTCTTGGCTCTGCCAGTAATGTTTTGGAAGCACATCTGAGCAAAGACTAAATATACCTTGACATCACCAGGTTTTGGTTCAGTTCCATAAGTTTCCACCCTACTTTTGAGCAAATGCTCTATGTATGTAGTCCAGAAAGCATGCTTACAAAACACTGCTAAGCTTTGTATCCATGTAGATCCTGATCTCCAAGCATTGTAAACATAGAAGCTTTCTTTTTTAACTTTGTATGGCTTTGTCTCCAAGGCTCAATGTTGGTTGAAAAAAAGTAACATGGTCTAGAGCGACTGTGCAATGCTTAATACGACCCAGGAAATCATTCAGCAGACTACCTGGGATAGAATCTTTCAGAGCATGTTCTAAGCGTCAGCACGACCCACATTTTTATTCCAGCACTGCCTGATACAAGTGTGACCTCAATGAAGTCACTTAGCCTCCAAGCTTCAGTTTCCTCATCCTTAAACCAAGCCTAGTAATTACTAACTCACAGATTTGCTG
The DNA here is from genome assembly GCF_000951045.1 of Mandrillus leucophaeus. Classification (NCBI taxonomy): domain Eukaryota; kingdom Metazoa; phylum Chordata; class Mammalia; order Primates; family Cercopithecidae; genus Mandrillus; species Mandrillus leucophaeus. The sequence continues at coordinate 600,957 of NW_012105587.1, forward strand.
TGAAGATTTTACTGGATGAGAACATGTTTGTGGTCCTACTCTGGGTTCTGAGGAATGCTCAATAAATAGCAACTATTTCTAATTAAGGATTGGGGTAGAGGCCTTTAGGGTATTATTGCTACTCACTATTCTAGAAGGACTTGGCTCATTAACTTCTGTTTCTATTTTTGTGATCCTTGGTGAATTCCTTTAACCAAATTGTTTATGTAAATTTAAATAGTGAAGCAGCAACAAACAAAAAATGCACAATAAAAACCTAAGAGAGAAATCTAATATTTTTTTCACAAGGAACAAAAGGTGAGGATTGCTTTGTTTTCTGGCTTTCCCCCACCCCGGTCTTAACGGCATTCCTGACCACTGTCAGTACCCCACTAATGCTTTGCATTTCCTGAGCAGGCAACTGACACTGGTTCTCAGCCCTGCGTGAGAACAGGGGCTTGTCCCTCTTAGATCCAGTGCTTTAGTGATAGTTGCGTGCAGACAGGTTACACAGGTAGTGAGAATTCCTAACATTTGCGGAATCCGTAACATGGTTAGCTTCTTTCCTTGCCATCTCCCACTTCATCCTCACAGCAATTCTGTGTCATCCTCATTTGACATATTTTCAAACAGGCACAGAGAGCTTAACCCACTTAACTAAAAGTAAACAGCAGAGCCAGGATTCAAATGGAATTTACAGCAAATCCCATATGCCAGATCCTGAGTTCCTGAACCCTCTCCTAGGGACTTTAAACCCATGTTGGCCGGCGCAATCCCTGATTGGAACTCTGCTTTGCAGCATGATTTAGTGTGGGCTTGTGCGGGTGCACACACATGCACAGAAACAAAAGTCTCACAAATCTTACTCCATGCTTCTACGCCCTGATATTTTCTATTATATCCATTCTATTCTGGTTCATCTAAAAGACATAATGATGGTCACGAGCCACAAAAGTGATTTCATGATCCATTGGTTGCACCTGCTGTTTGAAGAATAGCACACCTCACTGTCCTGCCCTACTTGGCCAGGCTTTTGCTGCCTGGCAGCACCATGCAAGGAGCCTCATGACATGGTGATTGTCACCGCAGCCCTGTGGGGTGTATCAAGTTAGTCCCATTCTCCAGGAAGGAAACTGAGGCTCGGGGAGATTCATAACTTACCTGGAGATGAATAGTTAATAAGTAGTAGAATCAGAACTCAGAATTATCCAACTCAATTTTTTTTCAGTAAATGTTTGTTGGACAGCATGATTTCTCATCAAACATTTTACTCATTCTTTTTCTTTTCTTTTTTTTTTTTTTTT
>NW_012105587.1:603571-605048 GCF_000951045.1 Mandrillus leucophaeus
AAAAAAAAAAAAAAAAATACTGAATTCTTAAGAAAGTACCCCTCAATTTGTATTTAAAATTTCAGGAAGAAGCAAACAGTGAAAGTAATTCCTAAATAACTACCCTAAACAGAATAGTTAGCTGAAATGGATGCTTCCTTTGTGTTCAGGACACAAGGTAGTTAATTGCCCTTCCCAAAGAGAGCACCAAGGTGATACTATAACTCAGACAAGAGTTTGCTTAACTGAAGGATCTGGAAAAATGGATTTCAAAACTTTTTTTTGGATGGATTATTTACTCCTAGAGCCCTCCAATCCTATGGACACAAATAAATGTTTTCAACTAAAGAGTAACTTCATGCAAATTCAACATTTATGATAGCACCCTAAGGGTTGGCATATATCAACAGCTATAATCTTTGTTAGCATTAAACAGATTCATTTTTCATATTTATTGGACTTTTTTGTTTTTCTGTCAAAGCAAAAGCTAGGTACTTTTTAAGCAGCCCACTGCTCAGACTTCTGCTATCTTGGTATTTCTACTCCCTGAATTTTCTTCAGTCGGTTGAAAAGGTTAACCAGAGTGTGTCTCTTTAAGACTTCCTTTTTATTACCTGATTTTCTTTCCTTTTTTTTTTTTTTTTTTCTAAAGTTCTTTTTGAGAACAAAACTCAAAGGGAAAAGAGGTAGGTATGCAGTTACTAGTAAAGAAATACAATTGGATTCTGGCCTAATGCAGTCGGTCTTTTGTTTCTGCACACTGAAGTCTTCATTAAGGCCATGGAACTGCTCCCTGGAGCTGGTGACCTTTTTGTATGTAAAGAAGACTTTACACGACTTAAATTCTTTTTCCTTTGTTGGCGAACAATGTTCTTTTCTTCTGAAAATGGATGATGATCAGTTCATTCAGAGGCTACAGGGTTTTTTTTTAAAAAAGAAGGGAAACCAAGATTTAAAGTGACTTCAGGTGATTCCCTCATTCTTGGCACAGGGAGATGAGCTGCCCTTAATCAAGGTCTTCAGGATTTGAAATGCGCACGTAGCTCTGAGGAGACCAGGCAGCAGCAGTCGTGGCTAGCTACTGTGCAGTGTATTTTTTTAAGAGAGGGAAGTTTCCTGGTTTGGGACACGATTAGGGTAAAGTATTGTGCTTTGTCCTGCTGGTTTGTAACTCCCTATGCGATTTTTGCCTTGGTCCCAGGTCGTTTTAAGTGTCTGAACGTTGGTGGATAGAGTTTCTTCTTGAGATAATGAGAGGCTTGTCTTCCAGAAGTTTATACGAAAGCTCCAGGAAGACTGTAGTTTTCAGTCTTGCAGTCCTGCTGAGGGATTATCAGTTTACTGCACTAAATGCTTTGATTCAGAGTGGTCATTTTTAGGTCACATGGTGGGTTTTTTTGCTGCTGTTGTTGTTGTTTTGAGACAGAGTCTTGCTCTGTTGCCCAGGCTGCAGTGCAGTGGTGCTATTTGGCTCACTGCAACCTCCGCCTCCTGAGTT
>NW_012105587.1:605098-606250 GCF_000951045.1 Mandrillus leucophaeus
GGCTGGACTGCAGTGGCGCCATGTCAGCTCACTGCAATCTCTGCCTCCTGGGTTCAAGTGATTCTCCTGCCTCTGCCTCCCGAGTAGCCAGGATTACAGGTGCGTGCCACCACACCCAGCTAATCTTTGCATTTTTAGTAGAGACGGAGTTTCACCACGTTGGCCAGGATGGTCTTGATCTCCTGACCTTGTGATCTGCCTGCCTTGGCCTCCCAAAGTGCTCATTGTTTTTCTGTCTACCCAACTTAAAAAAGGTTCCCAGAAACCATAACCAAAGAGAGCAAATATGCAGCAAAGTCAAAAGGTATCTTTTCTTTGAACTTTGTCATTTGGACAGTTAGGTCATTTTGAAAGACTAAATTGTTTGTGATTTTTTTTATTTTTTATTTTTTCCAAAACCTTAAGTGATGCTAAGCACTAAAAGAAAATCCTTTTGGAAACAGAGTGTATTCACTTATGTGTCATGGGCTAATGAGCGTCAGAAGATCCTCTAAGCCTTACCTTGTGGGAGCTCAGAGCCCTTTGTCTTTCAAGGCCTCACTGGCTGCAGAGGGTGGAGAAGGCCGGAGACTTGAGGTTACATGAAGGTTACTGGTCTGCAGTGCAGAAAGCATACGCCCCTCATCCTAAAAAATGAGTGGAAAGCCAAATGGCTTGTGTCGCCACACCCTGATGTAGGGAATCTAGGAAGTTTGGAGCAAACACAGCAAAAGCAGAACCAAGTGCTGTTTCTTTGAATGGCCATGTTTAGGCGAGTCTGGCCTGCATGGCTTCCCGGGTTGTGTGGAGCACGAGTTTCTGTGTTCTCTCTCTTCCTGGCTTATCCCTTTCATTTATGGCTCAGGGTCATCTGTCACTCTTGACCACACCATGAGCAACTCAAATTCGTGGTTAGGAGTAAGCAGCAAGGACCTGGGAAAGAACAGAAATGATGACATACACAGTCGGGGGCCAGTCCTGGAGTCACTTTAAGAAACAAGTACTGCGCTGGGTGTGGTGGCTCACGCCTGTAATCCCTCCACTTTGGGAGGCCGAGGCGGGTGGATCATGAGGTCAAGAGATCGACACCATGATGGCCAACATGGTGAAACCCTGTCTCTACTAAAAATACAAAAATTAGCTGGGCGTGGTGGTGCATGCCTGTAGTCCCAG
>NW_012105587.1:606300-609443 GCF_000951045.1 Mandrillus leucophaeus
GTGTCCTCAAAGAGTCTCTGGGTTTTGGCCGCTGACGGAATCATGCCCTCAGTTTAGGGCCTTGTCAGGAAAAGGAGGAGCATCAAAGAGAGAGAGAGGAAGGAGTTGCAGCCACACCTCTCCTGGCCACATTGTTTCTGAATACCTCATTTAAACAACGAAAGGAGGAGAAATTACCTAGTTAGTTGGAATCTTAGAGTTGATCATTACAGAGAGTAAGTCAAGTTTTTATCTTTTAATCTGAAATAACCAGAATGATGGTTATTCCCCTCACGAGAAATTCTCACCCTTGTGTAGATGGAGGTTCAGGTTTTGGTCTTCAGTTGGGTACTTTTAAGACAGGCCTTACATATGACTCTTGGAATTTTTCAGTTCCATCTGGTAATTTGGAAGCATCATGTGACCAGTGACTTTTCAGTGCTTTTGGAAGGATATTGGCCACTTTATCAGCTTTGTACACAGACAAAGTGCCCATTTTACCATCATTTCCATTTTTGCATTTTGCTGAGGACTTATGTTTTTGGTGGCACTCTGTCTGCCTTCTACATCCATTTCTTCCTCACCAGCCTTAAAACGGAGACTGTAGGGAAAGGGATGAGAGCCTCCCTGGGTATCATTTTTCTTCACGGCTGGTGAAAAAAGAAGTCTACCTCCTTCATCTCTCTTCTCAGGCTTTTGGGAAGTGAGGAGGAACAGTCCTGCCCCAAAGCCAGGTGAGATTTGAGGCCAGTGGTTCCCTTGAGCATTTCTCCAGTACCTGTGGAAGAGTCTCACCTTCTGTTGTTTCCACATCTGTGCATCCGCTTGTTCTGCCCCCATCCTTGAAAGCAGCTGATGGGGCTCCTATATCCTTATGGCCTAGCTTATTAGAACCTTCCAGAGGAAAACTTTTTTTTTTTTCTTAAGATGGAGATTTGCTCTGTGGCCCAGGCTGGAGTGCAGTGACGCGATCTCGGCTCACTGCAACCTCTGCCTCCCAGGTCCAAGTGATTCTCCTGCCTCAGCCTCCCAAGTAGCTGGAACTACAGGTGCCTGCCACCCCACCCAGCTGCCAGAAGAAAACTTTCACACAGCCTACCTAAGCTTATGTTCAAGAGTCTCTCTTAAAATCTAGGAAGAGACCGATATTCCAAGAGTGATTTAATTGTGGGCTCCTCCTGAAGTAGATGAATAGGAACAGCTATTTAAATTGATGTAATTTTATTGCGACCTCCTTCACAATGGTTTTCAGGTTACCCTGCTCTTGTAGTTGATAAGGAGGTTCTGTGACCCAGGTAACCGTGATGCACAGATGAGATAATGTGGGGATTCAGTGATGCAAAATCAGAGGCAATCCCTTCATAAATAGAGGTGCCTCTGGCCCCGATCGTTTAGATCTCCTTTGACCAAACAAACAAACAAAAAAAAAGATGTCCCATTCTGACATTGGAGAGGTTTATTTTTATTTATTTATTTTTTTGAGATGGAGTTTTGCTCTTGTTGCCCAGCTGGAGTACAATGGCACGATCTTGGCTCACTGCACCCTCCACCTCCCAGGTTCAAGCGATTCTCCTGCCTCAGCCTCCCAAGTAGCTGGGACTACAGGCATGTGCCACCACGCGTGGCTAATTTTTGTATTTTTAGTAGGGACAGGGTTTCACCATGTTGGTTGGGCTGGTCTCGAACTCCTGACCTCAGGTGATTCACCAGCCGCGACCTCCCAAAATACTAAGATTACACGCGTGAACCACTGTGCCCAGCGAGAGATTCTTAATCCTGGAAAACTGTTTTGCCAATGGAGAAAATATCCTAATTTATTCTTTAGTGCAAATTAGAAAATACTTAATAATTTGGCTTTGAAGCACAAACTCTAATCATGCTGTTGGTATTTTCCAGTATTACACAATTGATGTTAATTTCTACAGCTCTCTTGATGTAGACCTTCAAATAATTATATCCTTATATTTTGTGTTAAGCTAATATTACCAGGAAAGCAGTTTTAAACATCAGGCCTGTCTTTTTCGTTTTCTTCTAAGATAGCACGTTGCAACAGTTTTGTTAGTGTTCAGTGGTCTGGAAGGTATTTTCGAGCATGCTTTGTACAGTGGAAAATTAATAGACTTTTTTTTGTAAACAGGCATTTGTAATGCTGTAATTAATGATTATCATGAATTTTATTTTTTGGTATCTTAATTCTATTGTTGATGTTAGCATTGGAATAAAATGAAAAGAGTCTGTGGTAATGACCTTGACTGTTTTGAGCACTTAGGAACCTGTTTTGTTCACTGGAACAATGAGGAAAAACCTGGATCCCTTCAATGAGCACACGGATGAGGAACTGTGGAATGCCTTACAAGAGGTAATTGATAAAATGTAATTATCTCTAATTTTTTAACATCAGTATGTGTATATGTACCTTTACAGCATTGCAGGAAATTAAGGGGAGCTTAGTGGTTTAACTAACTTTGTTCACCACCCAGGAGATCATTGAGGATGTGGATATGCTAAAATGTGTATACTGATGGTGATGAAAACCAAAAATAAAATTTCACTTGTTCTCATTTTAATTTTCTTCCTATAGTCCAAAACAGTTTGGTGTTGTTTTATTTGTCTTTAGCAATGAGTTAAACTAGAAGTTGTATTTATGAGTTGAGATCCTGTTAGTAACTAAGTTACTCTGCACCATTTATTTTAGTGCTGTATTCTTAGGGAATTTCTAGTAAGGGAAGACGTCTCATAGTTGTTTTTCATTAACTAAGAGATAAATGAGATCACATTTATGAAATGCTTTGAAGTTTTATAAGAAAGTGTTTATAAAGGTAAATTATACAGTTGGAATGGGATAATATTTATTGGCAAACATGTAATTTTAATGCAAGTAACAGAACCCTGCAACCTTTGCTAAGTTTTTATACTAATATGTTGATTTCTAGAGGATTTTCTGTTATTTATGTGGTTCCTGTTGGGCCACTTCTTGAAATTTTCTCACCCTTGCATGAAAAGGGCTTTGACTATTAAGGTGCTGTTGGTTTGTATATTTTAACACTGATTTTCTATGTTCAGCCTAGTTCTTTTTTTTTTTTTTGAGACGGAGTCTTGCTGTGTCGCCCAGGCTGGAGTGCAGTGGCACGATCTCGGCTCACTGCAACCTCTGCCTCCCAGGT
>NW_012105587.1:611218-613704 GCF_000951045.1 Mandrillus leucophaeus
TGGGTGACAGAGTGAGACTCCATCTCAAAAAAAAAAAAAAGAAAAAAAAAAACAGGTTTGATCTAGTGCTTCATTTAAAATAATACGTTGAACAGAGCATTGGTTTTGCTAACTATGGAGGTTAAAATAAAACTCGTATTAAATGACATTTTAAAATATATACCATCAAAAAATATGTACTTAGACTAATAAATCTTTTATATTTTACATGAAGATTGTATGTCTACCATAAATCTCTACTCTGAAATGTTCTGCCTGCAAACATTTTTACAACACTTATTTATGAGATTAGTTTACTAACTTCATTACATGGAGGAGGGTACTTTAAATAATAATATCTATCAGAAATGATAATTAATTTGACTCTTATCTACTCTTGCAGTATGTGACTACTATGAGCACTTTTATTACCTTTTGAAGATAATATAATTGTTTCTTATTTGGCAAGTGGATGAAAGCAGAATTAGAAACCAAAATGAACACCATGGATAAAACACATTGGCATATTAAAACAGACATTGTTAACAAATTACCTGCTGGCTTTAAAGAAAAATATAGGTTCAGTCAGTTAATGTTTTATTAAATCATTCTCATTCAACAAGTTTTGATTGAAATTTTCCTCATTATGAAAAATATATTTGGCATGTCATAACAAAGAAAAATATTCTTATTTACTAAACTGTTTTCTTCTGTGTAATGCTGCTAACTAAACATAAATAATTGCTTAATATTTTCTTTTAAATTGATAGTATGGATTTAAGCAGGAACCTCTATGGCAGTGGGAAATGCTTAAACTTAAATTTTGGCTTTTTTAACCAAAAAAAAAAAAAAAAAAAAGCCAAAAATGATGGTTGGTGATCATTAGCAGAGCTTCCATAGGTCCTGCAGAGTATCTGAGGTCAGGGTTTAGAGCTCAGCCTAAAGCAGCTGCAGACATTGTTGGCTCAAATTGAGCAACTCAGGGTCCTGTGAAGAATCATGCTTTAATCCTTCCCCCTGGTCTTTCGAGGGATTCATCCATTTAAAGGGGTTTCCCTCCTAAAGGGAAGAAAGTAAGGAAGGGACAGGCAAGGGGCCCTGGATTATGGAAGACAGGATGATTGGACTTGAATTGTACACTCACATGCCTGTTCTTTTGAGCCACCAAAACCGCTATTCCGAAACGTGCTAATACCATGAGCCCTTCCGTCACTCAACAGAGGCAGAATAATCAGTCTTTAAATGCAAAGAAATGTGTTCATAAATTAGCTTCGGTATCATCTCTCTAGAACCTACTGTGAAAACCTAGGCGGACACTCAGTCAAATCCTAGGCCTGGGAAAAGCGGAGGATTTTTCTCTAGGAGAGGAACCTGAAGGAAAAAATGTTCAGGTAACACAGGCTGTCACAGACAAGGTAATGGACTTGTTTAATATAAGCAAAGAGCTGCGTCTTACAGCTCTAAATGGGCTGAAAGCCCATTTCTTAACCCATTCCCCTCTTAGCCCCCTCATCTCCTCAAACATGTGTCCTCAAAGAGTCTCTGGGTTTTGGCCGCTGACGGAATCATGCCCTCAGTTTAGGGCCTTGTCAGGAAAAGGAGGAGCATCAAAGAGAGAGAGAGGAAGGAGTTGCAGCCACACCTCTCCTGGCCACATTGTTTCTGAATACCTCATTTAAACAACGAAAGGAGGAGAAATTACCTAGTTAGTTGGAATCTTAGAGTTGATCATTACAGAGAGTAAGTCAAGTTTTTATCTTTTAATCTGAAATAACCAGAATGATGGTTATTCCCCTCACGAGAAATTCTCACCCTTGTGTAGATGGAGGTTCAGGTTTTGGTCTTCAGTTGGGTACTTTTAAGACAGGCCTTACATATGACTCTTGGAATTTTTCAGTTCCATCTGGTAATTTGGAAGCATCATGTGACCAGTGACTTTTCAGTGCTTTTGGAAGGATATTGGCCACTTTATCAGCTTTGTACACAGACAAAGTGCCCATTTTACCATCATTTCCATTTTTGCATTTTGCTGAGGACTTATGTTTTTGGTGGCACTCTGTCTGCCTTCTACATCCATTTCTTCCTCACCAGCCTTAAAACGGAGACTGTAGGGAAAGGGATGAGAGCCTCCCTGGGTATCATTTTTCTTCACGGCTGGTGAAAAAAGAAGTCTACCTCCTTCATCTCTCTTCTCAGGCTTTTGGGAAGTGAGGAGGAACAGTCCTGCCCCAAAGCCAGGTGAGATTTGAGGCCAGTGGTTCCCTTGAGCATTTCTCCAGTACCTGTGGAAGAGTCTCACCTTCTGTTGTTTCCACATCTGTGCATCCGCTTGTTCTGCCCCCATCCTTGAAAGCAGCTGATGGGGCTCCTATATCCTTATGGCCTAGCTTATTAGAACCTTCCAGAGGAAAACTTTTTTTTTTTTCTTAAGATGGAGATTTGCTCTGTGGCCCAGGCTGGAGTGCAGTGACGCGATCTCGGCTCACTGCAACCTCTGCCTCCCAGGT
>NW_012105587.1:613992-614606 GCF_000951045.1 Mandrillus leucophaeus
GACATCTCACAAAATGAGGTGTCCTTGTGGCTTCATACATTCAACAGGTATGTGTGGGGAGGTTTTTACATTTACAACAGGTATGTGTGGGGAGGGGCTGAGACAAGAGAATTGCTTGAACCCAGGAGGCAGAGATTGCAGTGAGCTGAGATCGCACCACTGCACTCCAACCTGGGCGACAGAGCAAGACTCCACCTCAAAAAAAAAAAAAAAAAAAAAAAGGGCAGTATTTCATTGTCCAGGAAGGAGCAAAATAAACAAACAAAGAAAAAAGAATAGATACTATCTATTGATCTCTTATTTGGTACCAAGCACTATTGTAAATGCTACACATAGTGACTCATTTTATGCTCCAACAATGTTAGGAGATAAGCATCTTCATAAGAATCTTAGTATGGTCTTATTTACAAGTTAATTAGGAAGCTAAGATAGAGAAAGTTCAGGAACTTGCCCAGTTGGCAGAGCCAGGCAGGACTCACACCCATGCTGTGTGTCTTCAAGGCTCCATTTTTTATTTTGAAATGTCCAGATCATGGAACAGTCAAATGAACAGTGTTATGAACATACACATACCCTTCTCCAAGGTTCACCATTTGTTAATACAGTATTTTGCT
>NW_012105587.1:615461-624713 GCF_000951045.1 Mandrillus leucophaeus
GCCTCGGCCTCCCAACGTGCTGGGATTACAGGCTTGAGCCACCGTGCCCAGCTGTTCAGCCTAGTTCTGCAAATTTGTGCCAGTCTACTTGATGGCAGAAACCATATCATAAAACTGGTAATCCCTCACAGGACCTAGTTCAGTTTTTTGCTTTTAAAAAGTAAACATTTAAGGTTGGGCGCAGTGGTTTACCCCTGTAATCCCAGCACTTTGGAAGTCTGAAGTGGGTGGATCACCAGAGGTCAGAAGTTTCAGACCAGCCTGACCAACATGGTGAAACCCCACTTCTACTAAAAATACAGAAATTAGCTGACCATGGTGGCGTGCGCCTGTACTCCCAGCTACTCAGGAGGCTGAGACAAGAGAATTGCTTGAACCCAGGAGGCCAAGGTTTCAGTGAGCCGAGATTGTGCCACTGCACTCCAGTCTGGGCGACAGAGTAAGACTCTGTCTCAAAATAAATAAATAAATAAAAATAAATAAAAATTGGCCAGGCACGGTGGTTCATGCCTGTAATCCCAGCAATTTGGGAGGCTGAGATGGGTGAATCCTGAGGTCAGGAGTTCCAGACCAGCCTGGCCAACATGGTGAAACCCTGTCTCTACTAAAAATACAAAAATTAACCAGATGTGGTGGTGCATACCTGTAGTCCCAGCTACTCGGGAGGCTCAGGCAGGAGAATTGCTTGAACCTGGGAGGTGGAGGTTGTGGTAAGCTGACATTGCGCCACTGCACTCCAGCCTGGGCAATAAGAGTGAAACTCCATCTCAAAATAAATAAATATTAAAAGTTTTTTTAAAAAGTAAGCATTTAATAGGTATGTATTAACATGTTTGATCTCTTCATTTCAAAGAAGTGTGGAGCCTGGACAACATAGTGGACTTTGTCTCTACTAAAAATAAAAAAAAAAGAATTAGCTAGATGTGGTGGCATGTACCTGTAGTCCCAGCTACTCAGGGAGTTGAGGTGGGAGGATCTTGTGAGCACTGGAGGTTGAGGCTTCAGTGAGCCATGATTGCACCACTGCACTCCAGCCTGGGTGACAGAGATTAATTTCTCTCCATTGTTATTGTTGTTGTTTTGAGTTGGTGCATTTGTCATTGTTGCCCTTCCAGGGATAGCTCTGAAATCTTTAATTTATAGATGGGTTTTGACTGTGAGCAAGTAGACTTGGAGGCCTGACAGTTTCCTGCCAGTAATTCTTGTTTCTGAAGGCATGTCATTGCCGAGTCCTTACACATCCACCCTGCTTTCCAGCAACTGTGGGGATTTTCTTTTTCTAAATTAGGTTGGTTACTTCACCTCCTGATACTCGATAAGCAATTGACCTCTGATTTCATTTAAATTTGTGAATCTCTGTACAGTGAAATTCTAGGAGAGAAGAGGTGGGTACAGTTAACTGTCCAACGTAAAGAAAGATAAGGCAATCTCCTGCCCCTAAATTCTCAGGACAAGTTTATTAGTGAAATTGTGACATACCCTAAAAGAGCAAGAATTACTCATAAAGTATTTTTCTATTTGTTTCAGAGCTTGAGATTTCTTGTCACAGATTCTCAGAGAGTAAAATTACTTTTTAGAAACACATTTCTCTATGAACAGTGAAGAAATGTTAATTGGGAGATGATCCTATCAAAAACCATCGTGGAACATGGCTGTAACTCATACTTATTACATTTGTTATAGCCAAAATTAAAATTTAGTAGTCTCTCAAGAATTCTAGAAATGATGAGGTGGAAGACGTGGTAGGTCCCCCTCAGAAGTGAAAAATTATCCCATCGTTGTCTTTTCTCTGGAAATTACTTCTTTATGGCATTGTAGGTTTCTCTAGGAGTGATTTGGAAGAGTTTCTAAAAATTAGGGTACCACATTGTATTTCCGGTGTGATTCCAGCTGTTTTTCATCATTCATATATTCCGAAACCTGACCTAAGAAAGACACCAGAGCATTTACGCTGCTTGCTTGGGGGTAATGAGACAAAGACTGGAGGAGAGTGTTTTCTTTTCTCTTTGGTTTTTCTGAATTTTCCAAATTTCCTCTGGGTGCTTGTGTGCTTTTTACCTTCTGGATGGTTGGGGGAAAGGCTGAGCACTCCTCATAGATGAAGCATTGTGAGTTTTTCACAGCAAGTTTCATGACTACCAGTTGATGGAGGCTGGGGTCATTCTGATAGGTCAGGGATCTTCCCCTGGGGTCCATGGAGTCTGAGGGTCTTCTCGTAGAGAATTCTGAAGCTCACTTCCTGGTGATTGTAAACATGAAGTTGTGTGTGTGTGTTTATCTTGAGAGATGTCACACAAGGGATTCAGCACCACGACTCCGATGCCATTCAAGTTTCTCTGGATTTCTCTGTCACATTCTATCTCTCTGCTGTCTCCATGGTTTTCATCTTTCATTGATATCCAGTTCAGAACTGGATAACTCATCCTGCTCTTTAGTAGGAAACCTGGTATCATTTGGAAACTCCCTTTAAAGCAGACAAAAAACACAGTCACTTGGTTTATAAATGAGGCCAAACTGGAAATGGGAACCCAAACTCATAGGGTTGGCTCGAGATTAGGACAGCACTGTCAGTTTTTTCCTCTCTAACAACTTTACATAAAAAGGAAAGATGCCTTTTATTTCTTTGAAGTTTTTTTTATTTCTTCTCCATTCTCCCTTGGCAAGGGTAATACCAGACATGCAAAAGAAGGTCTGGCATCCGGAGGGAGACAGTCCTATGAATGTGGTTGTGTCATCTTGGCTGTATGTATATATGTATGTATGTATGTATGTGTTTATTTATTTATTTATTTGAGACAGAGTCTTGCTCTGTCACCCAGGCTGGAGTGCAATGGCGCAGATCTCGGCTTACTGCAAACTCCGCCTCCCAGGTCCAAGCGATCCTCCTGCCTCAGCCTCCCGAGTAGCTGGGATTACAGGCACCCACCACCATGCCGGCTAATTTTTTTGTATTTTTAGTAGAGACGGGGTTTCACCATGTTGGCCGAGCTGGTCTCAAACTCCTGACCTTGTGATCCACCTGCTTCAGCCTCCCAAAGTGCTAGGATTACAGGCGTGAACCAACGCACCTGGCCTATTTTTATTTGTTTTTTTAGACAGAGTCTTGCTCTATGGCTCAGGCTGGAGTGCAGTGGTGTAATCTCAGCTCACTGCAAACTCTGCCTCCTGGGTTCAAGTGATTCTCCTGCCTCAGCCTCCCAAGTAGCTAGGATTACAGGCACGCTACACGATGCCTGGCTAATTTTTGTATTTTTAGTAGAGACAGGGTTTCGCCATGTTGGCCAGGCTGGTCTCAAACTCCTGACCTCAAGTGATCTGCCTGTGTCGGCTTCCCAAAGTGTTGGGATTACAGACATGAGCCACCACACCCAGCCAGTTTGTTGTTGTTGTTGTTCTTTTTTTCTAATGCTGAAAGTTATCGTAAATACTGAAAAATAGTCAGCTGTAAATGGAAGAAAGTTTACTAGAATTAGTGCCAGTTTTGGCCCCTAAATAACAGCAACTCTATAAATATAGCATAAGTAATGACTAAAGATGGAAGTCGTTTATGAGAAAAAAGTCAAAAGATCACAGTGGTACAACTAAGAAAATGAATCAGCAGTATGTTATTTCTGTTAATTAAAAAACGACTTTAATACCGGGATCTACAATTAAGACTAGGTTATATCATGTTGGAATAGTGGAGAAATCATCTAATCATGTTCAACATTGATAGAATCAGTTAGAATACAAGGATGTCTTGTATTCGGGACCCCATAAGGCAGAAATCTGCACACGAGCAGTATCCACGTCCTCTGGGCCTTCGTTTCCCCAGACCTTGCACCTCCATTTTTCCCCGGCCATGTATTGCCCAGAATGAGCTTCCGCTCACTTCGTTCACACTTAGCTGTGTTCTCGTTAAAGCTTGTTCCCATCTGTTGAGTTGCTGTTTATCACATTTCAGCCTCTGGCATCAGAGACTTCCTTTATGAAAAGTCAGAAAGTTCAAAAAAACCTGGAAACAGAATCTGACATCCACGTGAATCTCCTTGAGGCTTTGAAAATATTTGTGATGCTAGAAATGGGCTGTCTTAGAAAGTTCAGTTCATTATTTGCACTTTTCCTATACTTTCCTGTTTTTTCCAAGCTTCAAAATAATCTGATAGACTGTGTTTGAGATGTATAGTTTCAAATATTATGATTTGATCTTGTTTTCCTGAAATTACAACCTTTATTAAATGTAGAAAACATTAAATTTTCTATATTTTAAACTATAATATTATGATATCGTGGAGCCAATTAATTTTATAAGGACTATGTTTCTTTTACAATAACATTTAGTAAGAAAATTGTATGCAAATTCTATTTCTGTGTGGATTTATTTTGTAATTTATAAGAATAGACATCTCACAAAATGAGGTGTCCTTGTGGCTTCATACATTCAACAGGTATGTGTGGGGAGGTTTTTACATTTACAACAGGTATGTGTAGGGAGGTTTTTACATTTACAACAGGTATGTGTGGGGAGGTTTTTCCACAGGCATTGTAGACTCTGGAGCGATAGCAGTCATCAAGAGAGATAAAGTCCCCATCCTCTTAGAGCACACATTCTTGTATGGAAGATAGAAAATAAGAAAAATACTTATGTAATATAATCTTAGGTACTGGTAAATGCAATGAAGAAAACTAGAGCAGTGCGTGAAAGGAATTAGTTGACTGCATTATTAAAAATAGGCGGCCGGGCGCGGTGGCTCATGCCTGTAATCCCAGCACTTTGGGAGGCCGAGGCAGGTAGATCACGAGTTCAGGAGTTCCAGACCAGCCTGGCCAACATGTTGAAACCACGTTTCTTAATACAAAAAAAAATTAGCTGGGTGTGGTGGCATGTGCCTATAGTCCCAGCTACTCAGGAGGCTGAGGCAGGAGAATTGCTTGAACCCAGGAGGCAGAGATTGCAGTGAGCTGAGATCGCACCACTGCACTCCAACCTGGGCGACAGAGCAAGACTCCACCTCAAAAAAAAAAAAAAAAAAAAAGGCAGTATTTCATTGTCCAGGAAGGAGCAAAATAAACAAACAAAGAAAAAAGAATAGATACTATCTATTGATCTCTTATTTGGTACCAAGCACTATTGTAAATGCTACACATAGTGACTCATTTTATGCTCCAACAATGTTAGGAGATAAGCATCTTCATAAGAATCTTAGTATGGTCTTATTTACAAGTTAATTAGGAAGCTAAGATAGAGAAAGTTCAGGAACTTGCCCAGTTGGCAGAGCCAGGCAGGACTCACACCCATGCTGTGTGTCTTCAAGGCTCCATTTTTTATTTTAAAATGTCCAGATCATGGAACAGTCAAATGAACAGTGTTATGAACATACACATACCCTTCTCCAAGGTTCACCATTTGTTAATACAGTATTTTGCTACATTTGCTTCCTCTCTTGTATCCCTTGAAAGTAAGTTGTAGCATTTCCATGAAGTTGCAGTTCATCCTTAAATATGTATATGTACCTCCTAAGAACAAGAATGTTCAACTATATAACAAAATACAGTTATTTACCTCACTGAAGAAATTGAAGAGTAATGTAATACCATTGTCTAATATATTTTCAATTTCCCCAGTTGTCACTCTTGGTCACTGTGTTCCACTGCCTCCGTTGTCTTTTTCTCAGTGCTGATACTTAACCATAACTTGAATGTATGATAACACTACAGAGGGCCTTCACATTCATATCATTTTTTTAAATTGAGACAGAGTCTCGCTCTGTCGCCCAGGCTGGAGTGCAGTGGCGCGATCTTGGCTCACTGCAACCTCCACCTCCCAGGTTCAAGCGATTCTCCTGCCTCAGCCTCCTAATGGGATTACAAGTGCCCACCACCATGCCCAGCTAAATTTTTTTGTATTATTAATTGATATGGGGTTTCACCATGTTGGCCAGGCTGGTCTCAAACTCCTAACCTCAGGTGATCTGCCTGCCCCAGCCTCCCAAAGTGCTGGGGTTACAGGCATGAGCCACGGCACTCAGCCACACATTCATATCGTTCTCATAACCATCCCTGATTCAATCATGATGGCAAAGACTCAGAGGACACTGTTTTCTGGGAAATGTGTTCATTGTTCTTCACCTCACAACCCTGTTCTTCATCAAGTCAATGTGGATAACCTCAAGGAAAGTCAAAACCCTGAAAAATGATGGGATGGCACCTTAATCAAGGGCAAGTGTGAGATTATTTCTTCAAAGTCTGGCTGCCAGTCTTAGGAAAGACCTTTTTGCACTTACCAGTATTATCAAAATCAACTCAGAAGGAAAAGCTAATAAAAACTTCGCCAACATCTACTTTTGATCAGTTCCATCACATGGGGTATAGGTCTCTGAATATGTTTCATAAAAAGACTACTCAGTAAGTCCTCTTCCTTGTAATGGAGAGGGCTTGATTAAGCTGACATATTCCATCCTATAATTTTCAGGGCAACATTTTGCACCACGAGCCAAATCTTACACTTCGGATTTTGTTTAATTTCCAACTTTTCTTGGTAATGCCAAATATCAATACCATATTTAATCTTAACTCAAAATTCCTGTTTCTTGGAGTTGGACTTCCATCATGAGTACAACTCAAGATCACATTCATAGAAGTGTGCTTCCATATTTAAGGTACATGACAGTGTTGCCCGTTTACTCTTGGCTTTTTGTTTTTGGGCATTGTAGTTCCGTACACCTGCTTATTGGCCACCACTCATCTATCTGCTTGCTGATCTCTTAATTGGAGGTGTATTGACTCTTTGTTCCTCTATAGCTCTCAAATGTCACCTGAGTTTGGCTCTTGTTCTATAAAATTTCTCCAAAACACATCAGTGAACTGAACCACCACCCAATGTAGTATCAGATCATCTTATAGCTATAATTTTATAACGATACATTAATATCAACATCATCTATCCCCATGTCTGGGGCAAGATGTTATTGTGTGCTGTTTTTCGTGAGTTTTCATTCACTGCAAAACATTTATTAGACTGAAGAAAATGCACTGACCTGGTTTGGCAATCGGGGCTTAAACTTGGGAAAGGACCAGCCCAAGAATAAGCTCCTGATTTCCTAACAAATGAGGCACAGTTTTCCATTGTTTGCATTTGTATTTTTTTAACTTTTCCAGTTGATTAAAAAAACCTTCCAAAATGGTAAAGTGCCTATAAGATGATATCTTTGGAGGACCATACTTCCAGCAGTAATTTTCTTTTTACATTTTCCCTCGAGTTATACTCACTCCTCTCCAAGATATACTTTGGGAAACTTGACTCAACCAGAAAGATCCTTTTACCTTTTCTTCAGACTCTACATTGGGAGCATGAGCTTCATTTTTTGAGAAACTTCCCTCCTTCCCTGGAAGAGGGGTTCTTGGCGGCTGTCATGTTGGTTTTTGGTCAGGGAGTTCAGGTGCTGGGGGACACTGATATGATTTTTTTTTCCACCAACTCTATCAAGGTCTAATTTACATAGCAGAAAATACTCCCCGTAGAAGTGATTCAGTGATTTTGGTAAATTTATAGAGTTGGGCAGTCATTGCAGGTATCCAGTTTTAAAATGTCTCTGTTACCCAAAGAAATTTCCTTGTGTCCATTTACAGTTAATCCTCCAGCCCTTGGCAACCATCACTCTTTTTGTCTCTAAATTTCTGTAATCTTTTAACTAAGAGTTAAGAAGGGATTTTTTTTATCTTTCTGTATTTTACCTACAGAATCATTTTATTGATCATGCTAGGTTTTTCTTAATGAAACTGGCCCAGGCAGTGTTAACACATGGCCCTGCATGAACAGACTGTGCTCGCTGATGGTGATAAAGGAGCGTCTTGGGTTCCATTGTTTGTTCTCTTAAGTCAGAATATTTCAGTTTTGTGTTGACTCTACCATCTTTCTCATTGAACATTAACTAAAGGTAACTCTCAGCCTCATGTGCATGTCCACTTAAGTTATATCTTTCAAGAGAAGGGACCTGAAGGTTCTAATGTCTATGAGGCTTGGCTACTTCCATAGCAGCTTGAATGATAGCAGTCATTCTTCTTTGTACATCTACAGGTACAACTTAAAGAAACCATTGAAGATCTTCCTGGTAAAATGGATACTGAATTAGCAGAATCAGGATCCAATTTTAGTGTCGGACAAAGACAACTGGTATGCCTTGCCAGGGCAATTCTCAGGAAAAATCAGATATTGATTATTGATGAAGCGACGGCAAATGTGGATCCAAGGTATAAAGCTGAAGTCCATGTAACCTTGAGCCTACATCTTAAGTGTGTAAATGGGAAACACGGAATGATTCTGAGAAATGTTTCTAAGCACACTGTTTGCCCCAGAGATCACATTTTAACATGGATAACATTCATTCTGAAAAAACAGAAGAAGAAACCCAAACGTGTTTTCCAGTGTCAGTGATGTTATTCAGTATTCCAGGAGAGCTAGATTCCTAAAATCCACTCCCAATAATCAGTTTTAAGCAATTTGGGGGGAAGATATTTTTCATTGTTTTATGAAAATTAGTAAATTACTATATAGATTTTTTATAGAATAAGATTGTCCTAGAACATTTTAACATGCTTTTTAAAACATTGAATATATGTGATCTTTTTTTAAAAAAAAAACTCTATTGTGTAGGAGAGCTTTTTAAGTCTTAAGTCTACTTTTCCCATCTTTACGGAATTAAACTTAACTTCTTTGATTGCAGAACTGATGAGTTAATACAAAAGAAAATCCGGGAGAAATTTGCCCACTGCACCGTGCTAACCATTGCACACAGATTGAACACCATTATTGACAGCGACAGGATAATGGTGAGTCCTTCACCTGCAGAATTCCAGTTGCTTCCAATTATGTTCACTTTTTCAGTTTGTTCCTTCCTTGTAAAACTTGATAGAAACCCCTAGTAAGTTAATTTTCTGTTAATTTTGGCTCTCATTCCCAACAGTAATTCATATGCTTAACTACACCATCAGTGCCACTAACAATATATCCAATGTATCTCTCTGCATATACTCATATGCAAAAATCATATGTTAAAAGTTTACCATGAAAATATTCCAAATCTAAGATTCAGCTTGTGATGCTAACTGTCGTACTACAGAGTAGTATCAAATAGAAGATCACAGTCATCGTCACTGTCACAGTTGTTTCAGCATGCTTGATCCCCTTAATGACAGACTTAGGTTTTTATATACTGCAAGGGGCTCGTTGGGTAAGGTTGCAGAACTTCTCAGCTGTTGGGACGTTCACAAGAT
>NW_012105587.1:624763-631588 GCF_000951045.1 Mandrillus leucophaeus
TAGAAGTGATTCAGTGATTTTGGTAAATTTATAGAGTTGGGCAGTCATTGCAGGTATCCAGTTTTAAAATGTCTCTGTTACCCAAAGAAATTTCCTTGTGTCCATTTACAGTTAATCCTCCAGCCCTTGGCAACCATCACTCTTTTTGTCTCTAAATTTCTGTAATCTTTTAACTAAGAGTTAAGAAGGGATTTTTTTTATCTTTCTGTATTTTACCTACAGAATCATTTTATTGATCATGCTAGGTTTTTCTTAATGAAACTGGCCCAGGCAGTGTTAACACATGGCCCTGCATGAACAGACTGTGCTCGCTGATGGTGATAAAGGAGCGTCTTGGGTTCCATTGTTTGTTCTCTTAAGTCAGAATATTTCAGTTTTGTGTTGACTCTACCATCTTTCTCATTGAACATTAACTAAAGGTAACTCTCAGCCTCATGTGCATGTCCACTTAAGTTATATCTTTCAAGAGAAGGGACCTGAAGGTTCTAATGTCTATGAGGCTTGGCTACTTCCATAGCAGCTTGAATGATAGCAGTCATTCTTCTTTGTACATCTACAGGTACAACTTAAAGAAACCATTGAAGATCTTCCTGGTAAAATGGATACTGAATTAGCAGAATCAGGATCCAATTTTAGTGTCGGACAAAGACAACTGGTATGCCTTGCCAGGGCAATTCTCAGGAAAAATCAGATATTGATTATTGATGAAGCGACGGCAAATGTGGATCCAAGGTATAAAGCTGAAGTCCATGTAACCTTGAGCCTACATCTTAAGTGTGTAAATGGGAAACACGGAATGATTCTGAGAAATGTTTCTAAGCACACTGTTTGCCCCAGAGATCACATTTTAACATGGATAACATTCATTCTGAAAAAACAGAAGAAGAAACCCAAACGTGTTTTCCAGTGTCAGTGATGTTATTCAGTATTCCAGGAGAGCTAGATTCCTAAAATCCACTCCCAATAATCAGTTTTAAGCAATTTGGGGGGAAGATATTTTTCATTGTTTTATGAAAATTAGTAAATTACTATATAGATTTTTTATAGAATAAGATTGTCCTAGAACATTTTAACATGCTTTTTAAAACATTGAATATATGTGATCTTTTTTTAAAAAAAAAACTCTATTGTGTAGGAGAGCTTTTTAAGTCTTAAGTCTACTTTTCCCATCTTTACGGAATTAAACTTAACTTCTTTGATTGCAGAACTGATGAGTTAATACAAAAGAAAATCCGGGAGAAATTTGCCCACTGCACCGTGCTAACCATTGCACACAGATTGAACACCATTATTGACAGCGACAGGATAATGGTGAGTCCTTCACCTGCAGAATTCCAGTTGCTTCCAATTATGTTCACTTTTTCAGTTTGTTCCTTCCTTGTAAAACTTGATAGAAACCCCTAGTAAGTTAATTTTCTGTTAATTTTGGCTCTCATTCCCAACAGTAATTCATATGCTTAACTACACCATCAGTGCCACTAACAATATATCCAATGTATCTCTTTGCATATACTCATATGCAAAAATCATATGTTAAAAGTTTACCATGAAAATGTTCCAAATCTAAGATTCAGCTTGTGATGCTAACTGTCGTACTACAGAGTAGTATCAAATAGAAGATCACAGTCATCGTCACTGTCACAGTTGTTTCAGCATGCTTGATCCCCTTAATGACAGACTTAGGTTTTTATATACTGCAAGGGGCTCGTTGGGTAAGGTTGCAGAACTTCTCAGCTGTTGGGACGTTCACAAGATATGTGTCACAGGGGAAGAGATGAGAAGATCTATCACAAATTATTTTCATAGAGGGCCTAGCCAGAAAAACAAATGAATCCAACAGAAAGGATTTAACAGGAAATTTGTTACATAGGAATTGGAGGGCCTAGAAAATGAAGGGAAACAGTGATAATTTTAGGAAGCAAGGCCAGGCACAGTGGCTCACACCTGTAATCTCAGCACTTTGGGAGGCCAAGGTGGGCAGATCACTTGAGGTCAGGAGTTCGAGACCAGCCTGGCCAACATGGTGAAACCCTGTCTCTACTAATAATACAAAAATTAGCTGGACGTGGTGGTGGGCGCCTGTAGCCTAAATGTATCATATAGACTTCTTGTTGGGATTTGCTGTTACAGCATTGATGACAGCTACTCCTTTTATTATCTAATGCTTGGAAGTGCTGTCAACTTAGAAGGTCTGATTAGTTAGGGAGACAGCAAGCAAGGACAGAACTTGGCAGACAAGTCAGTTGGTCACTCCTAAATCTGATCAGTCAGCATCAGACCACATAAATGCCTAGTTCACAAGCATCCCCTTGATCTATCAGCACTGTTACCATTATTGAAATGTGCCCATTAGTTTATTGCTTTATATACCAATCCCTCCAGGTAGCTTCTGAGAGCCTTAATTTTCTTCTCTCTGGATTAATGTCTTTATCTAAACTCTCAACATGGTTCTACAAAGCAATTTACAGTTGGCCCCTCCCTACCTTTTAGCCTTTCCTCACTCTGTTCTCTCTCTTTCCTTTGTAGTAAAAGCCACAGTCCTTTAGTTATTGTCCTTCAGTTCATCAAACGCAGCATTCACTGTTGTGGTCTTGCCCTCTCTACACTATGCACAATGGCGGCTTAGACTATGGTGTGAGCAGTGAAGATGGTGCAATGGATGGATTTGGAGTAAATAGCAAAGTAAAGCAACTGGACTGTGATGGATTGAATGTGAGATTTGAGGGAAGACAGGGGGAGTCAGTCCTGGTTTCTCTGTTTGGGACCTGACTATCTGGATGAATGGGGAAGACCTGGAAGAAATAAATTTGGAGAAGGGAAAGGCGAGCGTTCCCTTGGAGGATGTAACTGTTGAGATGACCTTACATTTCAGCATGGAACTTGCCTTCTCACTCCCAACTCCATTAGTGTCTCCATCTATGGCGATCTCTCCAGTGATATTGGGAGATCTTCCATTTAGGGCTTCCTGGCCATGAGGTCATCAGTGACATCACAGGAAGTCCTACTAGGAGGTGTAAATTTAAGTAAGGAGTCTTATTACAAGCTCTGAATTCTTCGTGAGAACTATTTTCCAATTTTTCTTAACAGGCAATGGCAGAATTCAGCCTCAGGGAACCCAGGAGACATGCATTCTGTAGTTTGAGATTGGGAACTGGCCTCTATGTTCCCTTGACCCCTAGCTGAAAGCTTCTCCCATATTCTAGAGCTTCTGATCATCAGCCACCTTTCAATTCAGGGGAACACCATAAATACTGTTCTTTCTCAGATCTTTGATTTTGGAGGTGTTTTTTTTCCCCCCCTTGCTTGTTTTAGAGATATCTTTACAGAAAACATGTGTTCTGTTCTGTTATTCTGAAAGCTGTGAAAACATAGAGACAAGTGAATCAGCTGCAAAGCTCAATGCTCCAGAGGGCAGGCTCAGGGAGTGGCTGGGGAAGTGACAGATGTTAATGAAGGACATAACCAACACTATTGTCATCGTGCAGTCATGGAATTGCACGTGCTTAAGGTGTAAATAATTACATTTTGTTGCATTGGTGAATACTTCTCCACAAAGACGGATGGATATGGTTTCGTTTACTGTAAGTAAATCAAACAAAAGGCTTGTTGGGAAACAACTGTGACCTAATTAATAGCTTTGTTTATGTGTTGACTCTCCAAAGGGATTTACCCAGTTTTGGTTCATTAAGTGCCATTAATGAGTTAAGCTTAGAATTTTATTTTATGAAGATGTTCTCTCAATTTTAACTTTATTAAACATGGTGTAGTCTTAATGACAGCTAATTTAATCTTCATTTGCTCAGTTGCCACAAAACAGTAGAGCAAGACGGACAAATTAGAAATCCTCTTTTTTCTAGTACGCACCACTATCTCCACATTAAAGACAGCTTCCTCCCTGTAGTTTTTAGGATTAGCTGGTTACTTGTGACCTGTTTTCCTTTCAGCCAATAGCACAGCCTTTTCCTCCAGTCCCTGCACACCTGTCCTTACAGCACTCTGGATTCTCCCTGGTAGCGTGAGTGAACAAGGAATAAGCGAATCTGCAGTTAGATAATTCTTCGGGAGTGAATTACAGAGAACCAAAACCAGGACTGAGAAATTCAGATTGTAGCTCTTTTCTTTGTAGGCAGTCTTATGGGTTTATAATGTATGTCTTTCTTTCTAAACCCAAATCTCTTTTTAGTAGAGTTTTCTCAGAGAAAACAAATGAGAAATCGTTCTAACAGAACCAGCTGGAGAAACACAACTCAAAGCTAACTTGAGTTTTATTTAAATTCTATGTTTCATCTTCATGGAACTTCTCTTTAAGAAACCGACAACGGCCACAATTAGAACATTTCAGAAGAGGAAAAATTACTTCTTAAAAACTATGCTGAGACATTTAATTAAAGTGTTCAGGGGGACAAAGAACTAATGTGAAGGAAGAAAGCACAAACTGGGGCTGGGTGTGGTGGCTCATGCCTGTAATCCCAGCATTTTGGGAGGTCGAGGAGGGCAGATCACCTGAGGTCAGAAGTTCGAGACCAGCCTGGCCACCATGGTGAAACCCCGTCTCTACTAAAAATACAGAAAAATTAGCCAGGCATGGTGCCGTGTGCCCATAATCCCAGCTACTCGGGAGGCCGAGGCAGGAGAATCTCTTGAACCCAGGAGGCAGAGGTTGCAGTGAGCCAAGATCACGCCACTGCACTCCAGCCTGGGCAACAGAGTGAGATCCATCTCACAAAAAAAGAAAAAAAAAAAGTACTAGGAGAATAAATACACACAATTATAGAGCTTTGGGGAAGTGGCTGAGTGGGTCACTGGGACCTACCCTTCATTTTCCCCAGGTGAGAAGAATCATTTACTGTTTTAAGACCTGGGACAGGATTTTGAGGAATCTTTGCCACATGCCATAGTACCTTGTCCCAGAGAAGAGTCACAGGCACCCATTTTATGCGTGAAGGAACCAATTTCTAACATCAGATGACTCTCCATACACCCCTTTCATCATGGCAGCCCAGAAGTGACCTCTGAAATGGAAACCCTCCCAACCTCACTCTGCCTGTTGCTAAATGGGGTTTCTCTGTATTGCTTGCTGCCATAGTGAAAGCTGTTTCGAGCTTTTCTTTTCCTATGGTCAGGCTTTTTTATCCTTCACCCTGTCCTGCCCCTCCCCTGTTCCTGAGGTCACCCCACTATCAGCGATGGCGTCCTGCCAATTAAATGGATTAAATTGTTTTGCAGTTGGTTCACTTAATTTTTATATCTAGGACAGCTACCTGGAATATCTGCAGATATGCAGGCCTGATAAACACATCTTCGTTGAGCTTATGTAACTGAGGAACTGACTAATGCATTCCAGTATAATGTGTTTTTCCTTGACCTTCTGGAGAGTAGCAGGTGATTTGAGGTTTGCATTGCTGGAGAGATCCTGGGGCAGCAGGACCGACATCAATGTGTGGCTTAGTTTATAGTTTTACTTGGGTAGAGGAAAGGTGAGGACTGGGCAGGAGAGTTCAGGACTATTTTCATATAGGTACAAAAGATATGAAGATACAAATTCGAGATTATACCCCTTTTTCTGTACAAAAAGAAAATTCAGAGTCACTTTATTTTGTTGTAAAAGCTCCAGAATCTTTGGTCAAATCGGTAAATACAGATTGAGTTCCCTAATCTGAAATCTGAAATGCTCCTAAATCTGAAACTTTTTGAGCTCTGATGTGAAGCTTGTAGGAGACCCTCATTGGGGCATTTCAGATTTTGGATTTTCGGATAAGTATGCTGGATCTGTAAGTATGTATAATGCAAACATTGCAAAATTCAAAAGTATCTGAAATCTGAAACACTTCTGGTCCCAGGCATTTCGTAAGTATACTCAACATGTATAAAGGCTAAGCGGGTAAAGTTCTATTCTTAGCATTGTTTTCCATGTGCATCCTAACTTGGCCCTTGTAGCATTTGATTGTTCTTTATTTTCTCTTTTCCAATATTTAATCTGGAGTCAAGCCTTAGCCCTCATTCCTGCTGTGTCTCCTTTTCGCTTTTCTCTCTCTTCTCTATAGCCATCAACTTGAGGCATGTGGTCCTCCAAGGCTATAGCCTGAATCCTGGCATCCCTATACCTCCTTCCTTATCTGTTTCCCAGGGCCAGCTAGACTCTTTCTCTGCTGGACCTCACTCTGTGGTCTTACCAGACTGCACCACTGGTCAGTCACTCAATCGTGCCCCGAATTTCACTTCCTTTGTATTTAACTTTTAGCCAGTGTGCATGGAGTGCCTGCTCACACATCATGTGCAATGCCAGGCCTTGGAGATGCAACAGTGAACCAGAGCAGTCACATAACCCTGCCCTTGAGGAAGTGATCAGTGGGCTGTCAGACCTCTTGGTGTCTGGAATGACCACTGTCCTCCCATCCCTCACCTCCACCACCATTTCTGTGTGTCCAAGTGTGTCCATTCCTCAAGGGCCAGTTTGCTATCTTCTCCTCCCTGAAGCTCCTCCTCAGAAATTTTGGCCAGTGGTGACTTCTGCTGCTGCTGAACTCCCGCTTGTTTTGCCTTTTTTCTGGCATTCTAGTCACTTGAGTGTTTTCTTCTGTCTTTATTTTTTATTTTTTATTTTTTTTGAGTGTAGGCTTCCTAAAAGCGGGGGCTGGTACTTACCCATTTCTGCCTCTTCCACAGCATCTAGCACAATGACATGAATGCAGAAAGTGTGCAATAAATGTGTGCTGAATAAATTCAGCAGTTCATGAAAGTTCATTTTCCTCCAATGTGTTCTGGCCGAGTGTCACTTGCTCATTATTAATCCTGAAACTTTAATGAAGTTTGTTTTCTTGGGCC
>NW_012105587.1:635298-635858 GCF_000951045.1 Mandrillus leucophaeus
AGGCAGATCACCTGAGGTCGGGAGTTTGAGACCAGCCTGACCAACATGGAGAAATCTCGTCTCTACTAAAAATACAAAAATTAGCCAGGAGTGGTAGCGAATGCCTGTAACCCCAGCTACTCAGGAGGCTGAGGCAGAAAAATCGTTTGAATCCGGAAGGCGGAGGTTGTGATGAGCCAAGATCACACCACTGCACTCCAGCCTGGGCAATAAGAGCGAAACTCTGTCTCCAAAAAAAAAAAAAAAAACAAAAAAAAAACAAGATGTTATTGCCATCAGGACAATGATATGTTGCAGTTATAGCCTGAATAATCCTTGAAGTATGTTTATAAGGCATTAAAGACACGCAGGCTACATGATCTCTTTCCAACAATGGTGATGTGGAAGTATCTCATTCTACAGATGTGATAACCGCAGTTTGATTTAAGGGACTTAGCCAGATGTCACGTGGTCACCTGTAATTCTTTCTTAAAATTCTGTGAGGTAAGAGTTGTATTGATGGAGGGAGGGAAGGAACATCTGATGTTCTTGGCTTAGGGTGGAATGAGACTTCTAGCAGT
>NW_012105587.1:638283-640762 GCF_000951045.1 Mandrillus leucophaeus
TGAATATCAAAAAAGTATTAAAGAGGTCGGTTTTATTTTATATTTTTTAAGTGTGAAACCTTATAGAAGTTAAAATTTTAAGTTCTAATAAATTATTAAGGTCGTGGTTCTATCACCCCCAAACTCAAAAACTCTCCTAACAAATAAAATGCCATTGCTAAGTTGTTGATATTTATAAGGCTTAAAGTATTTTGACCAAAATGATCTTTGTCATTTTTATTATTACTCTAATAATAATCATGCTTTTTCCTGGCTCTGCCTTTTTAGATTCTGGTCAGTTTTGAGAACTCCTGGTCTCGGTGGCATTCATGTGTTTTCAGACAATGAGAGGGAATCTGGAAAGATTTACTAGTCACTCAAATGTGAATAAATTTAGTAGGAATTTGGACAAGGACCAAATAGTAGTAGGACTTTCTTTCCATTAAACATTATGTAGAGTCTTTACAGAGAACTCACTCGCTATCAACTCTGTGGGAATAATTTTTAACAGTTTACTTGTTGCTTTTGCAGACTAAAACTTCATCACTTTAGAAAGTAATTTGATTCACTTATCTATTTAGTCTTTAGTGTTAGAGAGACCTGTATTTTTAAATTGCAGATTTTTTCCTTCATCATCAGGAGGAGTGGTTATGCTCTGTAATGCTATGCTTAAGGAAAATTACACATTTGGGGTATCTAAATTGGCATGCCAAATTATAGGACATTTTAATTATTATGTGGATGTGACAGATTCAATTATTCTCGAACTCTTTTGAGAAAGCTGCCCTTAGCAGTGATTCACAGTAGTAAACAAAAGATTAACAGGAAAATGCCCTTTATGAGGCTTAATAAATGTGTCCGATTAAATACCATGGGACGGAATTAACTGCAATGTCTACATGTAGAAAAACATCCTGTGTCCTGCTTGGAGGTTCAGCATATTCTCTTAAGATAAATTTACTCTAAATGTGGCCTAAATGAAGAACTAAGTGCCACTTAACATCAGAACTGTTTTCTTAGGTACGACATTTGGGCCAATTGTTCAGACTCTTTCTTCCCTCTGAAACCATTAACCAAAGCCACTAATAAGTAGAAATGCAGAGTTAAGAGCCCCTTCCTCCCTCTTTCAATTTCCAGTGGACATATTAATGAGCAATAAAGCAGCTAAAAGGCAAGCAGCTAAAGAAAGAGAAAGAAGCAAAGAAAGGTGATTGGGAAAACAGATATTCCGCCCTCAGCAATGCAGATTGGGCTGCCTCATGTGTCATGTGGGCTGTGATCACAGGAATTTGGAGCTCAATTTCTTAATCGCTTCTTTAGTCTTATCCAAAGAGAAAAGTGGATTTCTAGAGATTTCTTCTGTGCAGAGAGCAATTATGCTAAAGCTGCTTAGGTAACAGCTTTTTTGGCCAGCTTTTCTCTCGGAATAATAAAGTACACCCAGAGCCGATTTCAGAATGCACCTTAACCTCACCATCCAGAGTTTAGCCCCTCTTAGCAGCTGACATGTTCTAGAACCTTAAAGAAATTCCAGAAGCATTTACCTCTTTTCCAAATATTGCTTAGAGTCTATGAAACTGGCTCAGCAATTAATTTACTGTCGGGTCTTTCCCATCTGTTTTTTATGACATTACCCTACCTTTTAGATAAACTGAATTTGACTTTCTTAAATCAAGAAGTTTCCCAACTCTGATCATATGTATAAATACCCTTCAATGCTGAGAGTCTGAGAGTTAAAAGCACTAAGTAATGATAAGAACCCAAAATGCCTTTGGCAGAATGTAAAATGCCACAGGACTGCTGAGTGCCCAGAATAATAGTCTAGAACTTTCATTTTCTTCCTTTCCTATAACATTATAGTAATAAAAGGTCAGGTTAGGCCTTTCTTTGCGTGGTAAAACAGGGTAATCAAACCATTTAAACACCATCCAGGCCTACCACCCAAACAGATTCTCTCCCTCTCCTGCCCCTTTCGGAAATATTGTCTCTGTTATAATATGTTACTGCAAAACATCGTGTTTCAATGGGTTTCTTTCTGCTGATTAACAGGTTTTAGATTCAGGAAGACTGAAAGAATATGATGAGCCATATGTTTTGCTACAAAATAAAGAGAGCCTATTTTACAAGATGGTGCAACAACTGGGCAAGGCAGAAGCCGCGGCCCTCACTGAAACAGCAAAACAGGTGAGCGTGCTCCAGGGAGTTGTAATTAAAGTTTGTCTCAGCAGCTCCTTCCGCACAATTTGGCACCGTGGGTATGGTAACAAGCACTGTGTACCCTTTTCAATTATAAGCCTGCAGAGACAAAGCTTCACGACTGGGCCTTAATGGCACGTCCCGGGTTGAAGTCAGGTCTGCAAAGAGTCGGCAGAAGCGGGTAGGGGTTGGGGGGTCAAGTGTGTGCACATACGTGTGCGTGCCGTGTGCCCAAGCAGAAAGGTGTTAGACCAGACTTTTTACACATGTAGACTCTATGGGTTCAGATTCTCATAGAAAAAGG
>NW_012105587.1:642027-650248 GCF_000951045.1 Mandrillus leucophaeus
CATGGTGAGGCTCCCATCAAAACTGTTCATCTGTAGGCATTATAATATGGGTGTGATTTTCCTTCTTCATTGTTTTCTATATTTTTCAGGTTTTCAATACTGTAGGTAGAATAAAGTTGCTTGTTTGTATGTAATATTTTAAATATCTATTACAAACAACAGAATAAGAAAATAGGGGCCAACATGGTGAAACCACATGTCTACTAAAAATAAAAAAATCAGCTGGGTGTAGTGGCGCACGCCTGTAATCCCAGCTACTTGGGAGGCTGAGGCAGGAGAATCACTTGAACCCGGGAGGTGGAGGTTACAGTGAGCCAAGATCGTGCCACTACACTCCATCTTGGGCGACAGAGAGAGACACCATCTCCAAAAAAAAAAAAAGTCCAGTCATGGTGTCTCACACCTGTAACCCCAGCACTTTGGGAAGCCAAGGTGGGTGGATCACAAGGTCAAGAGATAAAGGCCATCCTGGCCAACATGGTGAACCCCATCTCTACTAAAAATACAAAAATTAGCTGGGCCTGGTGGTGTGCGTCTGTAGTCCCAGCTACTCAGGAGGCTGAGGCAGGAGAACTGCTTGAACCTGGGAGGCGGAGGTTGCAGTGAGCCGAGATCGTGCCACTGCACTCCAGCCTGGCAACAGAGCAAAACTCCGTTTCAAAAAAAAAAAAAAAGAAAGAAAGAAAAAGAAAATATGTTCTCATATCTAACAGTATTTCTGTATTAAAGATTTATCCAAGTAAAACCTAGGTAGCCTTCAGTTCCTATTTCATCTCATTCTCCATAGAAGTGAGGAACTGTCCTTTCCACTGTCTGTAGGACATTTCTTTGAATCCTGCATTCATCCTCAAAATGGTTCTGTAAATGCCTTTGTGTGCACAGTATTACGCTGGGCACTAACAAATACGTTAAACATGCCCCTAGTCATTGATAATATAAACCAAAGAATAGAGCAGAGCAGAGATTTGATTGATGTACTGAGCCCTGATGGTGATGATGATGATGATGATGATATGTGGCAGACAGGCACTGTGCACTTCTCATTATGCCTGTTTAAGAGGCTGAGACATAGAGAGGGAAAGAAATTGCCCACGATCTCGTAGCTAGCAGAATTATAGGCAGAGTCCAGATTCAAGCCTGGCTTTAGGGTCGACAAAACTGTGTTCTGAATTTTCGTAAGAATCACATTGGGGGAATCACACAAGGGGGAAGCTGTACTTGGAGCCCTGTATTTCTTTTATACCTGAAATTTACAGAATACTTTTATCTTCTAGAGTGTCTCCCAGCCAAAGGTTCCCTCATAAAACCCGATAAATCATTTGGGATTCCCTGTATAATCTAGTCACAAAAGAGCCAGGAACCTCAAAACCCCTTTTTGTTCTTTGGTACCTTAGGCATTTCACATCAAAGAGATGTGTCCCTATCTATATATCAAAATACCCATTTAAAAAATATGTTATGTATTATCAAGACATGGAGTAATAAGAAATAGGTCATAGAATTTTAGCATGTTCCAACTAACATAAGATAATACAGTTCACCTTTGTTTTACAGATGAGGAAACTAAGGCCCCAAGAAGTAAGTGGGCCCAGACTAATTTATAGCAGAGACAGAATTAGGAATCTTTTTTTAAATCAATGTTTAATGCAAGCATAACATACATGTAGAAAGGGACATTGGTCATAGAATTTGAAATCTCGATTACTGGTCCAGTAATCTTCCATCTAATTCAACAATATTAATGATAACTTACATTCGTGTAGTTTTTATAATTTATTTTACATTGTTTACATAGTTCTTGTATGTATGATTCTACTTAATCCTCACAGCAGTCTGTAAGTCCTACTGTATTGACGAGGATGTTGGGTCATGAATCCTCATGTGGACACAGAGCTGGTCTGTGGAGAACAGAAGGCAGAAGGCTGATGTTCATGTTCTGTGTCAAGCCTGAAAATGCTGCTCCTTGTCTCATTTGGTATCCAAGATGCAGCTAGTCGCCCAAATTCACACAGTGGCAGAATTTCCTTCCTGGATTTTAGTCCTGCCTAACCGCTGGCTCAGGTCACCTCTACAGAAAAACATAAGGAAATACACAGCTTGATTCTCATCCAAGTTGAGTATCTTCTTGACATTTCTGCATACACTTGCTCCTCTTAGGAGAACAAGCTGTCAGAGTGTCAGCCTTTTAATTGTGCAAGCATCAAATATCAATGCATCATTCACAACTGTAACACCATGAGGATTAGTCTAAATCAACAAGCTTTTCGCTCTCACAGATTAGAATTCATTTGTTGGAAAGAAAACTCAACATCTGGGAAAAGGTACTTCCAAGTCACGTATTCTTGACCACGTAGCTGTTTTCCTGAAAATGCTGGTGCAAGCAAAGCTGAGTCTCTGTTTTGACTGACCTTTGCAGATGACTCAGGAAGTATTTTAATATTTTAAATTAAATTAAAATTACATTTTAAATTACAATTACATAATTACATTTCAGGGTGCTGAAGGGTGCACTGGTTTGCTCAGGCTGCCATAGCAAAGTAGCACAGACTAGGTGGCTTAACCCACAGCAGTTTATGTTCTTATACTTCTGTGCTAGATTCAAAGAAATGTCCTACAGACAGTGGAAAGGACAGTTCCTCACTTCTATGGAGAATGAGATGAAATAGGAACTGAAGGCAACCTAGGTTTTACTTGGATAAATCTTCAATACAGAAATAGAGAAATACCGTTAGATATAGGAACATATTTTTTTTCTTTCTTTCTTTCTTTTTTTTTTTTTTGAGATGGAGTTTTGCTCTGTTGCCAGGCTGGAGTGCAGTGGCACGATCTCGGCTCACTGCAACCTCCGCCTGCAGATGGCTGTGTGTTCACGGGGTCTTTTCTCTGTGTATGCCTGTGTCCTAATCACCTCTTTCTGTAAGGACACCAGTCATATTGGATCAGGGCCCACCCTAAAGACCTCATTTTAACTTAATTACACCTTTAAAGACTTTCTCCAAATACAGTTACATTCTGATGTACTTGGGGGTTAGGACTTCAACATAGGAATTTAGGGGGATGCAAATCAGCTCATAACACAGGGTGAATGTCAATCATTGTCTTCCCTGATGAAGCAGACCGAATTTGAGGTTCCCAGTGAGTAACAGAGGTACCATTTTATCCACCTATGAAATCCCCAGATAAACTCAAAAGTTATGAAATCCTGGCCAGGCATGGTGGTTCACACCTGTAATCGCAGCACTTTGGGAAGTTGAGGCAGGTATATCACTTGAAGTCAGGAGTTCAAGACCAGCCTGGTCAACATGGTGAAATGCCGTCTCTACTAAAAATACAAAAATTAGCCAGGCATGGTGGTGCACGCTTGTAATCCCAGCTACTCGGGAGGCTGAGGCTGGAGAATCACTTGAACCCAGGAGATGGAGGTTGCAGTGAGCCTAGATCACACCACTGCACTCTAGCCTGGGCGACAGAGTGAGACTCCATCTCAGAAAAAAATATGGATGGAGGGAGGGAGGGAGGGAGGGAGGGAGGGATGGATGGATGGATGGATGGATGGATGGATGGATGGATGGATGGATGGGATGGGATGGATGGGATGGATGGGATTGGATGGGATTGGATGGGATTGGATGGGATTGGATGGATTGGATGGATTGGATGGAAAATCCTGACATCCTGGATCCTAGGAGCCTGGGGCCTGTTTGAATAGGTAGAGGAGATGCTTAGCAGTCAATGGCCTTACAGAAGCCACCCAAGGCCTGTGAGCCTCAAAGGCCTCACCTGTCATGCCAGGATTGCAGTACTGCTCTGGTTTCTTCACTGTTAACATGTATTAAATGAGATAGTGTATGTTTAAGTGATTCAAAGAATGTAAGACATTTTACAAATATAAGCAAATTCTGGCTATTGATGATAAAAGCTCAGTAATTTTTTAAGACTATAGACTGAACTCTTAACTCCCAGTAATAGCAAAAGAAGTATCCAAAGTTTTGTAGCTTTATAGACTAAATAATTACAAATTATTTTTAAGAATCAGCTTACCAAGTGATACATGCTCATGTTACAAAATTCAAAGCATTGATAGTTTTGCAAAAAACTTTAATAAGTAAAAAGTAAGTCACTCTGCCACTCCTGCCCTTCATCAGGCAGTTCCTCTGCCAGGTTTCAGCCCTGGCACCATCTTCTCCAGTTTTGTTGATGTATTCTGTGCATAAACAAGCACATGTGCATATATAGCTTTTCTGGTTTTTGAGCACAAATGATAGCTATTTTTTATGTTTTTTTCACTTAATATTATATTCCATATTATATCAATACATATAGTTACCTCATTTTATTATATATGTATATTTTTTATTAGCGGTGTGTGTGTGTGTGTGTGTGTGTGTGTATGTGTGTATGTATATATACACATGTATATATATATATTTAAAGCAGTTTCACTCCTGTTGCCCAGGCTGGAGTGTAATGGTGCAATCTCAACTCACTGCCATCTCCATCTCCTGGGTTCAAGTGATTCTCCTGCCTCAGCCTCCCAATTAGCTGGGATTACAGGTGCCCACCACCATGCCCAGCTAATTTTTTTGTATTTTTAGTAGAGACGGGTTTTTACCATGTTGGCCAGGCTGATCTTGAACTCCTGACCTCAGGTGATCCACCCGCCTTGGCCTCCCAAAGTGCTGGGATTACAGGGGTGAGCCACCGTGCCCGGCCAGTTACCTCATTTTTTTAATGGCTACCTAGTATTTATACTTTTTCCACTCTGTACTTTTCACTGTTCCCAATTAACTTCCAATTAAGTTAGCTATTGTTTTTTTCCTGGTGAATGACTTATCAGATTTATTTACTAGTTTATATTCTGTTTTCCAATTGATCAGTTCCTGCTTTTATCTTTACTGCCTTCGTTTTTTGGTTTTTCTTGTTGCTTCTTCTTGAATGCATTTGTATTCGTTCTTTTTTCCTTAGTATTTTAACGCTGTGAATTTCCGTATTCTATAGGTTTTGATATGTAGTACTTTCATTCATAGTTTATTCTTTCTTTATATATTCTGCAATTTTGGATTTTAATTTTCTCTGCCCCAGAAATTATTGAAGAGGGAAGTTTTTAAAACTTTTTGGTGGTTGGGATTTGTTTTTTCTGTTCATTTTTTTTGTTTTACTCATCAGTTTCATTTTCATTGTATGTCATCCATACCCTTTCTATCCATTTCGAATTTTCTTTGTGTCCTAGTTTTTCTGGATGTTCTTTGGGCATTGAAAAGATGATGTTATCTGTTTAAGGTATAGAGTTTAATAAGGTTTAATTAGTTCTACTTTGTTAATTACATTCTTATTAATCCTTATTTGTATTGGTCTATTTTCTGTGACTTGGATCTAGAGGTGAATTAGTTTCATACTGTACATATTTCTCTCTGTATTACCTGTTGTTTTTGTTTTGGTAATTTTGATGCTACGGTTTTCAGTCCACAGATGTTCATAACTTAGGTTTCCACTATGAGTTATATTTCCTGCCATTTTAACATGCCTGTCTTTGATTCATGTAATGGTTTTGGTCCTAAATCCACGCTGGTTCAAAACTAGATTGGGTCGCATGCTTTTACTTTTCTTTGTCTGGTATATATGGGATTGTCTTTGAATAGCCAAAAGTGTGTCTCCTGTAGATGACGTGGTTAGGTTTTATGCTGAGATTTAATCTTAGCCTTTGTTTTTAACAGATGATTTAGTACATTTACATTTGTTGAGATTATAAGTATGTTTTGTCTTAGTTCTGTCATGTTATGCTTTCAGTTTTTTTGTATTCATTTTTACCTTTTAATTTGTAGTAGATTATTTTTGCTTCTTTGAATATTGTTTTGTATGTGTTCCTTTTGTTTCCTCTAACTGCTGTTTCTTTATTGACTCCCCATTATAAACAATGACAATTGTTTATATTCTCTCTCCATCCTACCCACCAAATTTTAGCTTAGTTTTTCTTCTATTTTCCTTCAAGCCTCAAATATACTTAAGCCTCTGTTTTTTGACTTTTCTTTAACTGATACTTTCTCTATCTTTCAGTTAGCTAAAGTTTATCCTTCAGTACTTTTTAAACTTCAGGCTATAACCCATTAGGGGTGCTGTGAAATCAATTTGGTCCTTCATGACTAGCGTGTTTTAAGATGTAAAATAGAATAGAATGGAATAGAAGAAAAATAACAATGTATCTTTCATAGTAGTGGTAGTATTTTTTGAAATGCTTTTCAGTATAGATACAGATATAGATAGTGGATGTGTACCAAGTCCCCGTGTACAGGGAAATGTGCCACCCATTACTGTGGGTGGCAGTTTAAGAAAAAAAAAGTTGCAAAACAATGCTCTATACCATCTTAAAGGGAAAGTTTCCTTGGAACTTAGAATCCCTGACTTATTGCATGTCTGAAATCTTTGTTCCTCTCTGATTTAAATGTGGTGGTTATACCATGGCACACATTTACCTAGGTGACAAACCTGCATGTTCTGCACATGTATCCTGGAATTTAACATAAAAATAAAAATTTTCAAAAAGTGGTAGTTATAAAATTACGGGGTCACACCTTCTTTCATTTAGTATGTTGCAACCTTTGCTCTAAGGTCTTCTTGTGTTGTCTATTCATATGGAGACGTCTATGACCACGTTTGACATAACTCGGCCTTTTTTCTTTCTTTTTTTCTTTTAATTATACTTTAAGTTCTAGGGTACATGTGCACAACGTGCAGGTTTGTTACATATGTATACTTGTGCCATGTTGGTGTGCTACACCCATCAACTCGTCAGCACCCATTATACCTCATTTACATCAGGTATCACTCCCAATGCCATCCCTCCCCCTTTTTTCTTTTTTGAGACAGGGTCTTGCTCTGTCGTCCAGGCTGGAGTGCAGTGGAATAATCATAGCTCACTGGAGCGTTAACCTCCCTGGCTCAAGCAATGCTCCCTTCTCAGCCTCCCTTAAAGCTGGAACTAGAGGCACATGTCACCATGCCTGGCTAATTTTTTTTCTTCCCCCATAGAGACGAGGTCTCACTATGTTTCCCACGCTGGTCTTGAACTCCTGGGTTCAAGCCATCCTCCCACCTTGACCTCCCAAAATGCTGGGATTACAGATGTGTGCCACTATGCCCAGCCAGATCTTTTTTCTTGTATGCTAAAAGGTCATTGGTTTTCCTGGGACATTATTGTGTAGTCTTTCAGACTTTTGATTCAAGTTTACTTTTGTTTCTCGAAGTTTACTTGAATTATCCTTGCATTTTTTTAAATTAGATTATATTCTCTTCTTTACAAATATCTATCGTGTATACGTTTTCTGTCCCTTGTCTATTTTGTAAAGCTATTTTCTCCTTAATCCTTTTTAGTGCTTTATTAACTTTTAGTTATTTCGTTTATTTGCTCAATCCTATCCTGTCTCATACTGTTTTTTCACCATTGGCTAATCTTCGTGCTGCCTTCAGTAGAAATGTCATTTATTTTTTATTTTTCCTTTTTTGAGACAGAGTCTCCCTCTATTGTGCAAGTTGGAGTGCAGTGGCATGCTCTCGGCTCACTGTACCCTCCAACTCCTGGTTCAAGCAATTCTCATGCTTCAGCCTCCCAAGTAGCTGGGATTACAGGTGTGTGCCACCACAACCAGCTGATTCTTATAGTTTTAGTAGATACAGGTTTTCGTTAGGTTGGCCAGGCTGGCCTCGAACTCCTGGCCTCAAGTGATCCTCCCACCTCAGCCTCCCCAAGTGCTGGGATTACAGGTGTGGGCCACTGCACCTGGCCCATTTCTTTGATATTTTCACTTTTCTCTTCCACTTCACTTTTGACCACTGTCAACTCATATTTCAGCATCTTCTGTTGCTCTGCCATGTTTTCCTGTATTTTTGTATCTCTGTTATGCACAGCCTGATCATTCTGCTGCATTTTCTTTGAATATATTATATTCATAAAGTTTATGTGCTCAACATTTGTCCTGTGTTTATCTTATTTCATTTCTTATTTGTATATTTTCCAGGCCCTGTACTACTCTTAAAATTATAATAATAATGATTATTATTCCTACTTCTCACCTGTGAATAAAATGAACTCTTCCTAGACCAGATAGTTGCAGGATAGTTGTGGCAAGGGCCTTGTTTCTGGCTAAAGGGAATTTTCTGTGCTTAATGTAGAAGTACTTTATGACCCAGAGAGGCTGTGTGTGTCGCAGGGGGGAGGTGGGGGGTT
>NW_012105587.1:651378-705125 GCF_000951045.1 Mandrillus leucophaeus
GTGTGTATGTGAAATTGAGAATGCATGTTTTGGCTTTCTTCCTCCTTAGCTTACAGAATTGGGCAATTGCAATCTCTCTTTTGTCAGGACTTCACCAATGTACATAGGTCAAAGATGTTTCTTTTTGATTGTTTATTGACATACCTTAGTGTTCCTCCAGTTAATTGGAGAACTTTACTTTCCTATGATTGTTGAGGCCGGCTCTTCATAGACATCTTCTCAGCCTTGCCACAGCTCCACTGGTTCCAGCTGCATATGGCAGCCCTTCATGATACTTTACCATTCAGGCTCTCCTGATTTCACAAAGATTTAGCTTATTTTTTATTAATGAATATCTTTGATGCTTAGAGTGGTTTCTGAAAGGGAAAAGAGAGAAAATTCATTACTCCATTATCTTAAAAGCAGAAGTCCTTTCTAAGTCTCCATTACTCTTTGACTTTGACAATATTCAAGCCAATGATGTACACCAAAATTAGACTGGCTTGAAAAATGATGAACTTGAGGCCATGAGAGTTACTGTGATTGAATTAGGGCCATACATATCAGTAAAAATGAACTGACAGGGTCTTGAGCCTGAATTCAACACATCAGATGGTATCTTAGGAATGCAGTGTCAATCAAAGCCCAGTCGCTCTCCTTTGTCCACATGGGGGAGCTTGTATTGCTCTGTTGATTTTAGTAAAATCTAGCTCTGTTATGGTGGCTTCACTGATGAGCTAGAGTTTAAATACTGAACTTAGTTTCAACCTACATTAGAGGAACTATAATGGAGCAAACTCAAGAAAAGAAGGAAAAGAGGGACAAGGTTTCCCATACTCACTGATACTCTTCTTGCCACAAACATGAATGCTTATGGCATTGTCTCCCTTAAGCTTCACAGTCCTTCTAACCTGCTGTTATTATCCCCTTTTGACACATGAAAATGCTAAAATAAAAGAAGCTGAGTAACTTTTAAAAAAAAAATTTATTGGCCGGGTGCGGTGGCTCAAGCCTGTAATCCCAGCACTTTGGGAGGCCGAGACGGGCGGATCACGAGGTCAGGAGATCGAGACCATTCTGGCTAACACGGTGAAACCCTGTCTCTACTAAAAAATACAAAAAACTAGCTGGGTGAGGTGGCGGGCGCCTGTAGTCCCAGCTACACGGGAGGCTGAGGCAGGAGAACGGTGTAAACCTGGGAGGGGGAGCTTGCAGTGAGCTGAGATCCGGCCACTGCACTCCAGCCCGGGCGACAGAGCATGACTCCGTCTCAAAAAAAAAAAAAATTTTATTTATTTTTTTTTGAGACAGAGTCTCACTCTGTCACCCAGGCTGGAGTGTAGTGGTGTAATCTTGGCTCACTGCAATCTCTGCCTCCTGGGTTCAAGTGATTCTCCTGCCTCAGGCTCCTGAGTAGCTGGGACTACAGGCGTGCACCACCATGCCTGGCTAATTTTTGTATTTTTAGTAGAGATGGGGTTTCACCATGTTGGCCAGGCCGGTCTCAAGCTCCTGACCTCAAGTGATCCGCCTGCCTTGACCTCCCACACTGCTGAGCTTACAGGCGTGAGCCACCGCGCCCAGCCTGAGTAACTTTTCAAAGCCACCAGTTCAAAGGTGTTCATACTCCGACTTCTATGATCTTTCAGTTCTGCCTTTCTGCCTCCCAGGTTACCATATTCACTCAGTTGAAATCGTCTCAGCCACAGCTTTGGGATTCTGTAAAGATAAAAGATGCACCAGAGGGTTTCCTAGATGCTTTGTCTTCATCCTTCAAGCCAGGCGATACTGCCACGTTCTGTGTACTTAGGGGCCACTTCTCTGCGCAGCGTTCATCATGACACCCAACACTAATGCGGCAGGTTTTCAATCTGTTGTCTGTAGCCATTAATCAGTTCCTGTGACGTAGGCTATTGTTATCTCATGTTACAGATGAGGCAGCTGGTAGAGAGAGTGGTTAGGTAATTTTTCCAGGATCAGCAATGAATCTCCAGAGAGCTGAGACTGGACCTGTCCATCCCAGACATAGCTTACAACATGAGGGCTTTGCTAAAAGTGGTTCAGTAATCTCAACTCCCTTCATCACCTGCACTGTAAAAAAGATGTTTTATCTCACCTGTGCTGTTACCCATAGTGTGTTATAAAACCTGGTAGCAGAAGAGAAAAAGAAAGGTCAAATCAAAGACTATACACACAGGATTTGTTTTTGACTAAGTATTTCAGACCATGAAGCTAAGACCATTTGGGTTTAAAATTGCTAATAACAACACTTTCTTTATATAAAAAAATACATCAAGAGGGTTACACAGAAGGAAGCATCCTATTTGGGGAAGGCTATCAAGCAGTAGAAAGTGATGTGAATGTCTATTTGTTCTTTTGGTTGTTTTTAGTTTCACTAAGGAATAGTCTTTTTGGAGTATATAAATCTATAACCGCACAAAATATGGCTAGCTTAAAAAAGTGGGAGAGGGAGATGATATGAAATTATCCCCTGAAAAGTCTTGTTTTTGAACACTTGCATTATAATGGAAATAGCCTCAGGTTTCCTCTGGCAGCATTCCAGCATTATTGGACGATTTATTTTCTCCTTAAGTGACATTTTAATATATAGTGTGTTATATGTAATGTTTCTGGAGTAACAAGCATGCAAGAAGTGAGAGAAAAAGAAAGTGCACTTAATATGTAGGCAGGTGTCTCAGCACTTTCTTTTTTGTATGTGAAGCCCATTATCTCCAGTGATAACTTTGTTGACAGCACCCACAAATATACTCGGAGCAAGATTTTAAAAAATAGATCCAGAATCGTATGACTGAGAGACCCAGCTGACACGTGTCAGCCTCAGATAGTTGCTACATTTTCTGTTTTAAAGACTCAAACAAAACTTTTCACATTCTTCTTTGGGGAAAAAAAAATTACATTTGAAGTCCTTTTTCACCCAAACACATTTTGAGATAAGAGCTCACAAGTCTTGACATTATTTCATTTTGTTATGCGCATCTGTCAAGGAACCAAGATACGATACAGCTACTAAAAACTGATGATCGTGGAACAGAGAAACTTGACAGCATTTCATTTCCTTTATGTTCTGATTATACATTTATCAGAAAACCTGTATCTCTTCTAGTTCAGCTAGAAATTGCAAGAATTCAGGAACTCAAAGGCTTGGCAAAGAACTGTCCTATTATTTGGTATCATCTTACATTTTAGAGAAGTTGCTTGGTGGAGTCATTGTTAAAGCTTTTGCTTCTCTTTTCATTATTGTGGGCCACTATCCACAGACCACATTTCTATAGGCCCTATAACTGCTTTGCCGCACAAATTAAACACCGGGATGTTTCATACATATACGCCAGCATTTCAATGCTTGTCAATCAGAGTTTATAAAATATAGGGATTACAGCTTGATATTAACATCCAAATCTATTGTGCTCATTTTATGTGTGAAAATGAGAAACCCTCGTGCAGACGCTAGATTTCCCAGCCTCTTTGTCACCCTGTTTTTAATTTATCTCCAAGTTTTGAGTCAGTAAAATGATTCTGCTTATCAATTTAATACAGAGATAAAACATATCTATGAATCAGAGTGATCGGAACTAAAATGGATCTACAGGTTGTTTGGTATTCAACCCAGCCCTGCTGAGGGTTCTAGTGGGGCTAATTCCTCTGTACAGTACATTCATCCCTGTTCTTAAATTGTGCCTCAGTAAGGGATATGATCTGCTTCACATGAAGAAGTGGACACAGAAGTGCATTGTTTCAGGGAGGAGGACTTTAAAATTTTGAAACATTCTTTTTATGCTTGCCTTTTTTCTTTCTTTCTTTTTTTTTCAGGTATACTTCAAAAGAAATTATCCACATATCGGTCACACTGACCATATGGTTACAAACACTTCCAATGGACAGCCCTCAACCTTAACTATTTTCGAGACAGCACTATGAATCCAACCAAGACGTCATGTCTGTTCCGAAGGTGTTTTCTGCTAGTTTTTGGACTATGTAAACCACATTGTAATTTTTTTACTTTGGCAACAAATATTTATACATACAAGATGCTGGTTCATTTGAATATTTCTCCCAACTTATCCAGTGATCTCCAGCTCTAACAAAATGGTTTATTTTTATTTAAATGTCAATAGTTGTTTTTTAAAATCCAAATCAGAGATGCAGGCCACCAGTTAAATGCTGTCTATCAGGTTTTGTGCCTTAAGAAATGACAGAGTCAAAGCTCATTTTTAAAGGAGTAGGACAAAGTTGTCACAGGTTTTTGTTGTTATTGTTTTTACTGCCCCTAAAATTACATGTTAATTTCCATTTATATCAGGGATTCTATTTACTTGAAGACTGTGAAGTTGCCATTTTGTCTCATTGTTTTCTTTGACATAACTAGGATCCATTATTTTCTCTGAAGGCTTCTTGTTAGAAAATAGTACAGTTAAAAACCAATGGGAACAACAAAAAGAAAAAGTTTGCGACATAGTAGTAGGGAGTATGTAACCCTTACTCTCCACCAAAAAAAAAAAAAAAGGATATATGTTTAAAGGATAGAAGGACAATATTTTATCCTATGTTCTAAAAGAGAAGGAAGAGAAAATACTACTTTCTCAAAATGGAGGCCCTTAAAGGTGCTTTGATACTGAAGGACACAAATGTGACCGTCCATCCTCCTTTAGAGTTGCATGACTTGGACATGGTAACTGTTGCAGTTTTAGACTCAGCATTGTGACACTTCCCAAGAAGGCCAAACCTCTAACCGACATTCCTGAAATACGTGGCGTCATTCTTTTTTGGATTTCTCATTTATGGAAGGCTAACCCTCTGTTGACTGTAAGCCTTTTGGTTTAGGCT
Source organism: Mandrillus leucophaeus (assembly GCF_000951045.1). NCBI lineage: Eukaryota > Metazoa > Chordata > Mammalia > Primates > Cercopithecidae > Mandrillus > Mandrillus leucophaeus. The sequence goes on from NW_012105587.1 coordinate 656,203, forward strand.
TTATTGAAATCCTTTCTAAATTGCATGAATAGGCTCTGCTAACATGATGAGACAAACTGAAAATTGTTGCAAGCATTGACTATAATTATGGAGTATGTTCTCAGGATGCATCCAGGGGTTCATTTTCATGAGCTTGTCCAGGTTAGTTTACTTCTGACCACTAATAGCATTGTCATTTGGGCTTTCTGTTGAATGAATCAACAAACCACAATACTTCCTGGGACCTGTTGTACTTTATTTGAACTGTGGGTCTTTAATTTTTCTTGATGGTGGTGGCTGTAACATGTTGAGTTCAGTTTACTAAAGGTTTTGAAGTGGAGTCTCATGACCTCTCAGAATAAGGTGTCACTTCCTTGAAACTGCATTTATGTATATAGATATGCACACATGTGCATTTGTTTGTATACATATGTGTCCTTCATATAGGAAGTTTTTTGACTCATCAGTAGAGAGCAACAGATGTTTTATTGAGTGAAGCCTTAAAAAGCACACACACAGCTAACGACCAAAATACATTGACTGTAGTAGCTGTTCAACTCCTAGTACTTAGAAATAAATGTATGGTTAATGTTCAGTCCAATAAACCACACACAGTAAACGTTTATTAATAGTCATGGCTTGTATTTTAGGTGACTGAAATTACAACGGTGATCATAATGAGGTTTATTAAAACGTTAGCTATATTCAAAATGTCTATATGTTTATTTGTACTTTTGAGGTTAAAGACAGTCATATAAACATCCTGTTTCTGTTTTAATCTTGTCATAGAATTTTTTAATGAAACTAAATTCAGTTGAAATAAATGATAGTTTTCATCTCCATTCAGAGATCTGTATTTCTGTGCTTCGAGGGATTCCTGACTCATGTTCTTGCTGATGAATGCCAATGAGTTTTCCTGAGATCGAAAAATATGGGATCAAAGGATACCTTCTATCATCAACTGGTTCTCTTGGCGAATTAGGTGTACCAAATATTCTAACGGGTATTTCAGTGGGTTTCAGACAGTTTGAAGCAGTTGCTATTTAAACAAGTCCATCTGTACCCTTCTAGGAAGAAAGAGTATTAGCTTATGCCTCAGGCTTGAGCAGTATTAAATGGTTGAGGTTTTTGCTTTTGGTTTTGGTTTTTAAGATGACTTTGTCCAAAACTAACAAGAAACGTCTATTGCTGTTACGCTGAAATCACTATTAAATAATGATTCTCAAAGTGTGGTCCCTGGACCAGCAGCATAGCGCATCACCTGGGAACTCATTAGAAATGCACATTTTTGTGCCTCACCCCACATCTACTAAATCAGAAACTCTGGTGGTGGGGACCAGGAATGTGTGTTTTAACAAGCCCTAAGGTGATTTTTTTTAAGGGGCCATACTAATCTTCTCTGTATCATTACTATTTTAGTATATGTGCTACTGAAGCGAGCAACCTAAGTGTGATTCTGATGCAGGCTAAAGTCTGAGAACCAGTACCATAAACTATAAAGAACTCTTAAAACTCATTAAGAAAAACACAGAAAGCCCAATTAGAAAAATGGATAAGAGATGTGAATGGGTATTTCACAAAAGAGAATATCCAAATGGCCTCCCAAAGTGATGGAATTACAAGCGTGAGCCACCATGCCCAGCCTGGTATAGAAATTTCTAAAAAAAACAAACCTAAAAATAGATGTCCCTTATGGCTGGGCGCAGTGACTCACGCCTGTAATCTGAGCTCTTTGGGAGGCTGAGGCAGGTGGATCACCTGAGGTCAAGAGTTTGAGACCAGCCTGGCCAATATGGTGAAACCCCATCCCTACTAAAAATATAAAAATTAGCCATACATTGTGGCGCATGCCTGTAATCCCAGCTACTCGGCAGGCTGAGGCAGGAGAATTGCTTGAACCCGAGAGACAGAGGCTGCAGTGAGCCGAGGTCACGCCACTGTACTCCAGCCTGGGTAACAGAGTAAGACTCTGTCCCCCCCACCCCAAAAAAAAAGGATGTACCATACAAACCACCAATCCCACTAACTGTGTATTTACCCAAAGGAAAAGAAATGTATATATTCCTTTCATCAGTATATCAAAGGGATACCTGCACACTCGTGTTTATCATAGCACTATTCACAATAGCAAAATATGGCATCAACCTAAGTGTCCATCAACGGATGAAAGAATTTTGTATATGGTATATATATATGTACCATGCAATACTATTCAGCCACAAAAAAAAGAATGGAAACATGTCATTTGCAGCAACATGGATGGAACTAGAGGTCATTCTGTTAAGTGAAATAAGGCAGGAACAGAAAGACAAATACCACATGTTCTCTCATACTGGAGCTAAAACATTTAATCTCATGGAAATAGAGAATACAGTGATAGATACCAGAGGCTGAGAAGGGCGGGTGGGTGAGAGAGGGAGGCTGGTTAATGGGTATGAACACAGGTAGAAGAAAGAAGTTCTAATGTTTAATAGCAGCCTAGGATGACTGTAGTTAGCAACAATATATTATATATTTCAAAGTAACTAGAAAAGAGGACTTGAAATGTTACCAGCACATAGAAATGATAAATACTGAAGGTGATAGATACCCTCAAATACCCTGGCTTGATCATTACACATTCTATGCATGTAACAAATACATGTATCCCATAAATATGTAATTTAAAAAATATATACTGTGTATCAACACCAGAAATAATGGTAGATGCTTTTAATAACACTTTAAGTGGTTGATGTCTTGTGAAGAAACAACTTTAATCAATTCAATGAGTCAGTGAATTAGATTTATTATTTAGTATTGTTCAATTTAGTGAGTTGAGTTAATGTTAATTTATCAGCTGATTAACTTGTCCTTATGTACTGCAATGAAAATCCGTGTTCTTCTTTCAGAGGGTTTGACTGTGGAGATTTTAGAAGCCCGTCTTCTCAAATCTCGGTATTTGTTTCAAATCCTATTCTCAAAAGATTAATGATATTCAGAATCGCATGCCCTGAAGTGTGTTAGATTTTGCACCTGAATGAACGTGTAAGTCACTTCCCACAACCAATTTTGTTTTAGAGTGTTTTCAAGCTGTGCCTTTACCTAGAAAACTGTATGACATTCTGGCCACCACAGCTCAAAATAACGTCTTTATAATTCCACAAATGTGATATGCATTACTAATGGACATATTTTACTAAAAGCAAAGAGAGAAATCTTTCACCTGAAATAAAGAAAACTAAGAATGTTGAACAAGTAATGCTCATCCTAAAAGCCATGTCTATGCTCAACCCAACTTATTCACCAAATGGTCTAATTCTCAAATCCTCATTCTTTGAAAATTGAGAAAATGTGTGTCAATAAAATACTTCCATCTTACTTGGTAAATAATATAGTTATGGACTACATTATTTCCCAAATACAGATTGAAAAACAAGTAGTTTTCCTCAAAAATTGAAACTCATGGTTTAATTTCCACAAAATATGTTATATGTGTTTTAATGGATATGTTGATCCTTATCAAATGGAAGTTTTCAACCCAGAGGTTAACTCATTCACATACAGAGTCCTTGTTTCCACTATTTTATATTTGATTTCAGGATTTAGAAATAAGTGTTAAGATTCTGCAGAAGCTAGACAGGGGGTGGGAAGAAGTAAGTCTTACGAATATAACTAATTTTCAAGTAAAAATCCTCCCCAAGCCCTAGAAGCTTCTTTGGTCTGTGCTGCAGTTTGATTATGTGGGATGCAGACTCTGAGATGGAGTTTGGTGTTCCGGATGTTGATTACAGAGTTAGCCTTGGGATTGGGATTAATCTTTGTGTAATCAAGAGGGAAGAAGCAGGATTGGGTGGAGGGAGAAATCAAGCTGGAGTGCTAGTCAGAGAGACCAGCTGACTGCACCAGGAACCCTGGAGCTAAAATGGTCAATGAGGGTCATCTGTATGCCAATGGCCAAGGCTTTCTCCCTCCACCTTGATTAGTCATTGCATGTGGGCTGTCCCCAGAAGGGCTGACAGCAGAAGATTGCCCAGCAACTAAACCTCCAGCAGCTGGGACAAGTCCTTGAAGGGGGTGATGGGTGACACATCTCCATGTCCACCACAGTATATGTTCAGCTGTGGAGGGAGATTATTGGAGTGTTCAGTGGCAGAAGACTCCTGGTGATTGGCCTTTAAGTCAAAATGAATTGCCAGTTGACAAGAGATGGCTGATTAAGTGATTGTCTTCAAGAACCTGTGACCTGAAAAAGAGAAGAGAAGGTCCATGTAGGGGAAATATCCTGGTTGTCCTTATTCTCTAAAATCAGCAGTGTTCATTTATTCCAGGAAGTGATCTTAAGAGCAGTCTTCAGATTGGTTAACTCCTATATATGTCTATAATACCCTGAGTACCCCTCATTACAGTGAATCATAGATGGGGTCTGCAGTGTACAGGACTCCTGCTTAGAAGGACCCAGCACTAAGTTTAATGCCCTGTTTTCACCATCTAGAGATTCTGAATTTTTAAACAAAGGGCCCTGCTTTTTCATTTTGCACTGGGGCCTATAAATTATGTACGCTGCCCTGAGTATTTGTGGTTCTGTCTCCTCTCTAAACCATGAGCTTCTGAGGACTTGGACCATGCCCTGTTCATTTTAAAATCTGCATCTTCTAGCACAATGTCTGTCACATCGTGGGTGCTCATAAATGTTTGTTGAGTGAATGGATAATGGCTGGGAAGAAGCCTTCCTTTAAACTATAATTCTGAGATTTAAAGGGGTATCCTAGGGTAGTAGAAAGATCCCTAGTTTGGGGGTCAGTCACATATATCTGGCTGCCAATTCTGTCTTAGCTACTCCCTAGCAATGTTGGGTGACCAAAGAATATGCTGTCCGCCAGGGCAATAAATTGGGACTGTCCTTGACAAATGGGGATATGGCCACCCTATAGCCAGTAGCCTTGGTTACATGCTTGGATAAGTTTCTGTCTCTATGAACCTCAACTGCTTCATCTGTAAAATGGACATAGTTCTTGAACTTGCACAGTTGCTTTGGTTGGGATGATTGGTGGACCAAGAGCATCCAACAGAACAGAAAGGTTAGGACCCAGAGGGAAATGCATTGAGTTTGGATAGTAAGAAGTTCCCCCTCTTCCACCATGAGAGGAGAGTAAGATAAATGTGGATGAAGGTAGGTTTGTGAACTGTAGAAGGTGTATTTCAGGGGATCCTCACCGTGGTCTAGACCGAACTGTTCTTACTTTACATAGAGTTAAAATGAAACAAGCACATACAAGAAGGAGCGCAAGCTCCGGAGTCTGCCGTCCTGGATCCAGATGCTGGCTCCTCTGTGCAGTGGCGGCCTGGGTTTGGATCCAAGTTCTACTACCTATTAATTATTGGCCCTTGGGTTGGGAAACACACTATGCTTCCATTTGTTTTCTGTAAAATTCAGATTGGGGTAGTACTTTTCTCAGAGGGCTGTTGGGAAGATGAAATATGAAGGACATACTCTACAACAGTGCCACTCAAAGCATCATGGTCTGCGGGCTAGTGGCAGGCCACGAACTGTTCATAACCTCAGACCACAATAAGTACAGGAATTTCAGGAAAGCTGTTAGAAACCTTTATAGGCTTTTGACTTTGCCATGACATCCAAACTCATGATTCGGGGACTCCTGGTGCAGCAGCCAAGAGTTTGTTGAACTTGGATAATGAGGCATGTGTGGTGTGAGCAGCACATTAGCCATGCACAGTAGAACCACTTATTAGTTTGCAATGCATTGAAAAGTTAAAATAATTAAGTAAAACCTATTCTTAACCCCAGATAATTGAGAAGCACCATTTTAGAACAATGCCTAGTGTGCAATTAGCTCTCAATAAACACAAGCCTCTTTATTAATCAGGGAAAAATCATACCATGACTTATGTGTTTAAAATTGGGCTACATAGACTTTCAAAATGCTCTACTATATATTAGCAATATTTTAAAACAGCATTAAAAGCTTAAATCCTGCTCATGTTAATTAGGGATGTGTAAAGTCTAAAAGTATTTTAAAAACAAAATGATGCTATGCATATGTTTATACCAAGTCTATTCTTGAATTAACAGCATGATCTTGATGTTGAAGGCAATAGCTGGGTACACGTCAGGACACTTGTAAAAGTGGGGAACATGGGGCCGGCTGTGGCGGCTCATGCCTGTAATCCCATCACTTTGGGAGACCGAGGCAGGCAGATCACCTGAGGTCGGGAGTTCGAGACCAGCCTGACCAACATGGAGAAACCCCGTCTCTACTAAAAATACAAAATTAGCCAGGCATGGTGTCCTGAGCCTGTAATCCCAGCTACGTGGGAGGCTGAGGCAGGAGAATTGTTTGAATCCGGGAGGCGGAGATTGCAGTGAGCCAAGATGGCGCCATTGCACTCCAGCCTGGGCAACAAGAGCAAAACTCCGTCTCAAAAAAAAAAAAAAAAAAAATGGCGGTGGGGGAAACACCAGTTGATATGCAGGGTGTCGACTTTCCTTCAAAAACAGAAAGAATGTGGGTTAACTGAGGTTTTGCTTTTTAAACTTAATGTTCTAAAAAAAAAAAACTCATCTTTTCAAAAATAAAGCAGCAGTGTAGGTTGAAAGCTGAGAGAAACATGTTTATTTGAATTTAGAACTAAAAAATAACAAAAGAATAACATACCCTGGCCCTAAACGACCTTCACTTACACTCCAGTTTATCTCACTTATCACAGTGGGGGTCCACATCGGGATTATATGGTTTTTCAAGAAGGACCAAGATAAAAACTTAGATAAACTACGAATACTTTACAGAAAGCTTACATTGGAAAGTTCTGGCTAAATTCAGTATTTTGCTCAGCAACCATGCACATAAAACAACCAATGCACAATTATCTGTAGCAACAGATAGAAAGCCTTGGGTGTTGCAAAACGGCGTTTGATCCAAAAGTTACTCATATTTGACTTTGGAGGGCATTATGAGAAATCTTTGAAAATAAAATTTTGCAGACTACTTAGAAAAGTCAAAATGAGTCACGGCCGGGTGCAGGGACTCACGTCTGTAATCCCTGCACTTTGGGAGGCTGAGGTGGGCGGATCATCTGAGGTCAAGAGTTCGAGACCAGCCTGGCCAATATGGTAAAACCCCGTCTCTACTAAAAATACAAAACTTAGCCAGGTGTGGTAGCACACACCTGTAATCCCAGCTACTACTCCTACTCTGGAGGCTGAGGTGGGAGAATCATTTGAACCCAGGAGGCAGAGGTTACAGTGAGCCAAGGCTGTGCCACTGCACTGCAGTCTGGGCGACAGAGCAAGACTGTCTAAAAAAAATAAAACAAATAAAATGAGTCTCTGTGAAACAATTTATATCACATTATTTTCAGTAAAAAGAAGAATCAACAGAGGATTGAGGTGGGGGTTTTTTGGTTTTTTGTTTTGTTTTTTTTTCAAGACAGGGTCTCTCTCTCCCCGGCTGGAATGCAGTGGCACAATCATGGCTTACTGTAGCCTCAACCTCCTGGGTCAGGTGATCCTCCCACCTCTGCCTCCTGAGTAGCTGGGACTACATGCATATGCTACCATGCCTGGCTAATTTTATTTTTAAATTTTTTGTGGAGACAGGGTCTCACTATGTTGCCCAGACTGGTCTCAAACTCCTGGGATCAAGCAATCCTCCCCTCTCAGCCTCCCAAAGTGCTAAGATTACAAGCATGAGCCACTGCACCTGGCCTAGACTGAAGATTTTTAAATTCCATTTTATAACATAATTAATTAAAAATAACCCATGAGTTCATACTGATTCGAATAAGACAGATGAAGATAGATAAGTAGGTAGGCAGGTAGATAGATAAGATGATAGGATGAGATAAGATAGATGATATTTAGGTAGGTAGATATATAGCTAAGTCAATGAATGGATAGACAGACAAATGGAAAGGAAAGGTCTTTTAGAATGTCAACTAATAAATGTAGAAGGATTGACAGAAAAAGAACCAGGCGGAAGCCATCATTGTCATAAATAATTCAGATAAAATTCAACATTGGCTTCTAAATGAATATAGGGTGGACGTTTGGGTGGGAACAAAGTATTTGCATGGACAGAAAATATCTTCTTGTATTAACTAAAAAAGGAGGAATTGTATCTTTATAGTAGAAGAATCTGGCAGACATCACCCTAACCAGGTGACCAGAGTTAACATTAATAGGACCAGTAGACACCCTTGTCTCTTGACGTGTAAGGCAATGACAAAGACACCACTTCTGTGTTATTTCTTTCTGGCCCCACCCCCCAAAAAAGCCAAACCTGGATCAAATCAACAGAAAAGCCCAAATTGAGGGCACTCAATAAAACAACTTGCCTGTACTCTGAAAATGACAATGACCATTAAAGGTTTAGTGTTTCAGATTAAATGGAAACTAAAAGACATGACAATTGTGTGATCCTGGATCCAAAAGCATGCAATAAGGACAGCACCGAGACAATTAGTGAAATTTGAATAAGAACTGTGTAGTTGATCATAAGTTGTATCAATGTTACATTTCCTGAATTTACTCATTCTACTATGTAAGTGAAGGTCCTTATTCTTAATGAAATACACATTGAGGTATTTAGGGTAGAAGGGCTATGATGTCTGCAACTTGGTTTCAAATAGTTCAGCAAAAATGATTTTTATATATATATGTATACATGCACACACATCATATATACATACACACATATATAACAATATACACATTATAAACACATATATACATTTAATTTATATATGATCCTGGATCAGAAAACTACCATCTATTTATCTGAGAGAAAGCAAATGTAGGAAAAAATGCTGAGTGAACCTAAATGCAAACTCCACAGGAATTTACTGTATTATTACTGCAACTTTTGTATAGATTTAAAAGTTTTCTCAAAATAAAAAGTTAAAGACAAACATTAGTCTGCCACAGCTCAGCCCACAGACTAAAGAATCCACATCTAGATAAGCAAGAGTTGACTATTTGTGGTGTTATAAAAATCATCAGACAAGTTTTAACTTTGTGAGTATGGTTTGCACAGCTCCCTCCAAGCTGAAGGGCTTGAATCTAGCTTTAGGCAAAAGCACAGAAATATGCATACTTCTGTGGAGAATGCATGTGGAGTCAAGTGCTGTGCAGAACCTGGACACAGAATGCAGGTAGATCCATGTGGCCACTCCCTTCAACAACAATGGAGTGAATGATACGATCCTGGAAATCTGGCTCATCAGTGATTCTGCATTTGACATTACTATGCTTTGAAAAATCACATGATGCTGTATCTTGCCTAGATGGACAAAAATAATTTCATTAACAGAAGGGATCTGGATGATGCTGCTCTAGCGATAACAGAGCAGTTAGGAGTAGATGTGTCTCCACCAACAGTTGAAGGGCAAAGCGCTGCCTCTTGCCGCTCAGCAGAAGCCATATGGATGATCCCAAACGCTGTATTTTGGTAGAAATTCATTTTATACAGGAGGCTCTCTTTTTTCCATGATAAGCAGATGTTTCCACCTGGCGTTGTGCCAGTCAAGTTTATTCTGGTGTGCACTTTCCTAATATGAAAATCAGCTAACTCCTTTTCATCAGTTTTCTGAAAGACCTGGTTTAACTCATCTGACTCTGCCAGTAGTGAACTTTTTAAGAAAGTAACATCATAGTTGCTACCTTTTTGGCACGGTCTCACTCTTGCCTAGGCTGGAATGCAGTGGTGCAATAATGGCCCACTGCAGCCTTGACCTCCGGGACTCAAGCGATCCTCCCACCTCAGCCTCCCAAGTAGCTGGGATTATAGGCATTTGCCGCCACCATGCCCCCTAATTTTTTTTTTTCTTTAGAAACAGGGTCCTACAATATTTTCCAGGCTTGTGTCAAACTCCTGGGCTCCAGCCATCCTCCTGCCTCGGCCTCCCAAAGTGCTGGGATTATAGGCGTGAGCCACTGCACCTGACATTGTTGCTACTTGTAAATGTAGTAACCAAGCATACAAGCAACCAGATGAAGGATATTGACTCTACACTTCCTAACCTCCAAATAGGAAACACTTTCAAAAAAAAAAAAAAATCACCTTGAGAAACGGGGGACGTCTGATTTGACAAAACAGAAGTTAACATTTCTGGTCATTTTAAAGTTCTACTGAAATCTGTAAATTTCATTTGCTAAATATATTTTGTTTTTCTTTGTTGTTTTAATAGCGAATACAGTGAAAATGAGGGAACGCTGTATTCTCCAATTTGCAAGGGTTCTTGCCAACGGGCACTATTCACTATTAGCAGGAATACAGCAGAACAATCACTGTCAAACATGCTGGTAAAAGTGTGAATGATACAAACTTTCTGAAGGTTGGTACATATGTCAAGGTTCTTAAAATGTTCCTATATTTTGGCTCAAAAATTATCTTCCAAGGATCTACACTATGGATATAAATTCCAACAAAAATATACATTAACAGATATTTTTACAATATGATTTATAATATCAAAAATGGAAACAAGCTAAATTCTACAGTCAAAATTTGCTATGTTCATGCAATAAAGTATTAAATAGCCAATAAAACAATCTTTCCAAAGATAATATAATGATGTGGTGTGATATGGTTTAGCTCTGTGTTCCCACCCAAATCTTACCTCCAATTGTAATCCCCATAATCCCAATGTGTTGAGGGAGGAACCAGGTGGAAGCGATGATTGGATCATGGGGGCGGTTTCCCACCCACATCTCATCTCGAATTGCAATCACCATAATCCCCATGTCGACGGAGGAACCAGGTGGAAGTGATGATCAGATCATGGGGGCGGTTTCCTCCACGCTGTTCTCGTGATAGTGAGTGAGTTCTCACGAGAGCTGATGGTTTTGTAAGGCAGTTTTCCCCGCTCTTGCTCGCTGTCTCTCGCCGGCCGCCATGATTGCAGGTTTCCTGTGGCGTCTCCAGCCATACGAAACTGTGAGTCAATTAAAGCTCTTTCCTTTATATATTACCCATCTTGGCTATTTCTTTATAGCAGTGTGAAAATGAACTAATAAGTGAGGTAAGTAAATACCGTTTTTTAATATTAAGAAAAACTACCAAAAATTATATTTTATACGCATGTTTGTATCTTTAAAATTCTGAAATTAATAATCAAAATGTTAATAGTTATTTCTGAGTAATGTGATTGTCACTGATTTTTATTTTTGTAAGTTTTTAAAATTTTCCAAGTTGTCTATAATGAGCATGGGTTAATTATAAGGTCCCGAAATTAAGTATGGAGAAGTTACAGTGCCTCTTTCAGTTAGAATGAACTTGTAAATTTAAATTGTATTTATGAATAATGCCTTACCTGTCCACAAAGAAGCTCCTAGCTTCAGTATCTTTACTGCAGACACTCCCTTAGCACATGAGTTGAATGGTTGTTCAGAAAAGTTTGGTATCATGGTTTGAACGATCTTTTCATTGTTCCTGTTCTCTAGCAATATCTGGCAAATCTCAATGTATTCCCATAAAAAAGACAGGCCATGTGCAAACTGGATTTAGTCAGGCACTCTACATACAAAAACCATTTTTGAATGGCACTTTTAGGACAAATAATGATTAATTTCTAAACCTTTGAAATGTTTTAAAATAAATACATAAATATCACTGCCAAAGAGTTAGCAGTGTTGAATGCAACCTACTTTGTGTCAATGCAACTTCTAAAGTGCCGCAATAAAGGTCTACTCTAGATCAGATCTAGTTTTTACTAAAATTGTGGCTCCTAAATTGCACCGTGGGTCTGGATTTGCTGCCACATGTTTTTTTGGGAGGTACCTGAAATCAGTTATCAGGCAATGAGAAATGGTTAGGCACATTTTCCTGAGACACTTGGTGTTTCCCCAGATTGTAATGATGTTCGAGCGTCTGATTTACATGTGTAGGTGCAGAAATGCAGATGACAATTAGGAACCTGAAACAATAACTCATTTTGGTGAAATTTGGACTTCCAAGTCTTTCTCAAGCACCTGCAGGGTGAGGACTAGTAGGTAGACTGTATCAACAAGCCAGCCCAGCCTCCGAGCTACCAGCCCAGGGAGGAGGACTGGTGAGTTGTCTGTAGGTAGCTTTTTGTTCTCTTCCTTGCTTCCTCACTTTTGTTCTCTCTCCCACCCCTAGAACATGACTCCAGCTTAATAGATTTCCTGACTACTGGTTTTTGGAATGAAGATAGCATTTTTGAGAACAAGTTGTGTATTGTGGTAATGAATACATGATTAATATCACTATTGATTTCATCAGTGCCAGGAGCCTCTTCTTAAAGGCTAGGCTTTTGATTAGGTAGCTGCCCAGGTATTGTGCTTGAAGGAGCCCTAGGAAAATCCTTGATGCAAAAGATGTTCCCTATTGATGCTTGGGGGGGGGGGGGGGGCATCGTTTGTAATTTATTCATGCAGATATCTTGTGCTCTTTTCTTGAGGTCCTCTTAAAAAGAAGATACTGCATTTTTATAAACATGCATAACATGAAGTCACCAACACTTCACTGAGAGTCAGTTTATCAATTGCTTTCTCCCTAACAGAAGCAGCAATATGATACCACATGGTTTGGGGGAGTGGGTGTTTTTGATCTCTTTGGAAGGGAAGAACTCATCCTTGGTAAACATGACAGAATCTTCATCAGTAAAGATATTTCAGCAATCAGGTTGCATAATAATATCAAGTCATAATAAGTAAATCTCCCAAATCCTGAAAAAAGGCGAACAATAGGTAACACATTGAATTTGCCTTTTAACCATTCAACTTTGTGCAGCCAGATACACAAATTTGAACACTATCCACCTGCCAGTTTTGCTTAGTAAGCCAGATTATCCCTCAAGTGCTCTATGGGTAAGAGTTGGTTGAGGGATCTTGGAAGGATTTGACTTGGAGTTCATCGTTTTTGGGAGAAGGAAGTTGGAGAAGCAGACCTGCTTGGTAAAGAGAACTTTAACCTGCTTAAGTGGCAGAGGGAGTTTTTGAGGGCAGCCAGGTCTCATTCCTCAGAGCCTGGCTAAACATGGTGTCTGGACCATAATGGAAGAATAATCAGTGTTGGTTGAAAAAATGAATGGCTTTCATACTGAGTGTTAGCTGAACAAGTTGAATTCTGTTTGTTCTTAGTGTTAATCCTTGTTTCAGGCAAACAAATGTCACTGACATCTCAACATCAAAAAATTCAGGTGTAGTTTAAACTTTTAGACAACTGATTAGAGACTATGCATTTATGTGCTAAGTGTGCTGATTTTTTTCTCTGCATTTTCTCTGCTTTAATGTAGAAAGTATCTACTATAGGTAGGGCCCACTCCTATTTTCTGGCCCAAGGCAAGAGCAGGAATGGAGCCCCACACATCACATGTCTAAATAAACTATAAGTAAAACTATAAACCAAGCTAACAAAGTGTTAAATAAAATATGTGTTAGCCTGCCACCTTGACAATCCTTCCTAATTGCCTGGCTCAAATTGAATTTAGAATTCTTGGACTCTTGAGTTTTGTGCTGAACTAGGGAGGCATGGGAAGAACTGTCCATGCCGACAGCCCCCACGTGGAAGGGCCTCATGTGTGCAAGTAAAGACATCCAGAAGGCACAAGCGATTCTGCCACCCCTCCCTAGGCTCACTAATGAGCCCTCTCAGGCCCAGAGCTACTCACACTGGGTGTGTTGCCTGATGCTGTCACTCTTTCGAGGATGGACTCGGGCAACAGGCCCACACAGGTTCTTGAAGTGGGCTGAGGCCTTTGTGCAGGCCATTCTGGGATCCTTGCTACACTAAATAGTCTAGATCATTGCTTCTTTAATTGCATATAACCCACCTGGAAATCTTACCAAAATGCTGTAAATCTGGGTCAGGGCATTTCCAGCAAGCTCCCGGGTGATACTGATGCTGCTGGTTCACGGACCTCACTTTTGGTAGCAAGCGCCTAGAAGGAATGGGCTTTAGCTGGATTTGCTCTCCAGGCGCTCAGACCCTATGGGGACCAAAAGGTCCGGGGAGAGCTAGAAGGGCGTCCTCTACACTGTGGGTCCCAGGGCAGAGGCCTCTTGACACTTCTTTGCTCACATCCCCATTGCATCAATACACTCTGTTCCCACACTGCTGAGCCCTGGTCCTCCCCAGCACTCTGCCACCGCCAAGCTTTGATCTCCCACTCACTGTCCCTAAGTCAAGTTTCTCTTGGCTCCTTTCTCCGCCTTCTCCCCCCTCCTTCCCCCGCTTTTCTCTTACACCAGAAAGCAAATGTAAAATAGCATTTCAAAAATATTAAAAATGAGTGCTGATGAAACCATGTTTGTGTTTTCTTGGACTGTCAGCAAGCAGTAAGGATACTCGCAGACACCGCCTCTCCCGGGCCTTGCTGTTGTTTGTGAACAAAATCATATCTGCTCACCCATGAGCCAGAATCAGGATTTCCAAACACAAATGTTTGCTGGATTTGGGCAGACTGGGTTTTTCTCCCATATTTTTATTTTGACAAGGCTATTAGGAAAGCTGTTATTTCATTATCTAAAGGAATCAAATCAGCTGCTAAAAATAAACCCTGCAAGTTTTTATTACCATCGGGAAATGCCTCTCCCCTCCCTGCCTGTTTCTCTGATGAAGCTTAATCCTTCAACTTGTGTTCAAGTATTTGCACTGTTTTTGAGTTCTTTTCTTCTTTCCAAGGCTGCTTTTCACTATTGGCCTGAGTTATTTGAACAGGTGGCTTTGCACAACCTACGCTAATGTGAGGCTTTTTGTCTGCTTTCAGACTGCACAGGGAGCCATTTCAGGGACAAATGTGTCTTTCTTGCTAAACTATTCACACCTGTCTTGATAACCACCCTTTGCAGAACTAAAATACCATGCCAGAGAGGGCTTCCTCTCCAAGGGGGGGCATGCTCAGCAAGGAAAAGATACTGCACGTGCCTTTTTTTCTCGGGCGTATGATAAGCAGCCCCAAGGGGATTGTTCTGTGGCATGCGGCCCAGTGTCCCCTGGTTCCGTGGGAAGTGAGTGGTCATTGAAGCTCCCCGCTGGGCAGGTCAGGGGCTGGGTGCACGTGGATGCGCGAGGCTTCCAGGGGGACTTGGCCAGGCAGGCCACAGTCACCGGTCTGAGACCGGTTCTCCGACCCTCTGTACCAGGCCACTTTCGGCGGGAGCGTCGGCCCCGGGCCGGGCGGGAAGCAGAGTGCGCGGTCTCTGACACAAAGCTGGGCCTGGCGCAGCATCCCAGGCGGGCGCCCCCAGATGCTTGGCGTGAGCGCTGCCTGGCCACGGATCATAGGCGCCCGCCCTCCGCCACTGCCGGCCCGGGAGCTCGCCTGCCCCCTGGAACGCGATCACAGGCTGGGGCCCCGCGGGCAGGGAGGGGCGCGGGCCCCACCCGTGGGGAGAGCGCTCGCTTGCTGGCTCGTTCCCACGGGGAGGTCGGGGCTTCTCCCACCTCTCCTGCGGGGATGTGCTCCGCCGGTGGGAAGGGGCGCGGAGACGAGAGTACAGCTGGGGCCAAGGTGCTTCGGAGTGGCGGTGTGGACACAGCCAGGGACGGCCACGTGGTGGCCACCGGGTCTAAAGTCCTGACCGGGGACGTTCCGTGGGTGGGATTTTTTTTTTTCTTCCTTTTTGCATCTGCACCCTGTTAGTTCACGGATAGCAAGAAAAGAAAATGAAGCGTACAGGGAATAGGCGGCAAGGCACCCCTGGATAGAGCTTAAAGGGATCCGGTCCTCCCACAAAAGTGGGCCTGATGCTGCCAGGTTCCCTTCTGGCCGCCACGCCCCACTTGTGTGGTTCGTGGGCTCCTGAGCGCCTTCCCTCATGTTAGCCGCAGGCACCCAGGGCAGCCGTATGTGTACACACACACACACACAATCACAGGTAACCTTTTGGGACTCTGGGCACTACAAGGAAGGTGAACGGATCACTCAGTTACCTACCATGATGGTCCATCCCTTATCTCTACAGTAGGCCAAGGGAGATTGGCAGCTGGTTCCCATCTAGTGGACAAAAGCCACAAAGAACTGTGGAGATGGAAGCATCCCCTCGGTAAATATGCTCACCAGGCATCACCTGTAGACTAAACCAAATGGAATGTCTAGAAAATATGTAGTGTTGTTTTTCAAATTCACGTAGGAAATGGGATTCATAGAATACAATTTCACTTTGAAGTATTAATGAATTCAGGGTGGCTCTCCTCCAGGAGCATCTGCCCTATTAATAAAACCCAGTGGTACAGGCATCCTGGTGCTAGTGGAGGGAACTGTGCCTGCCTTTCCAACACTCATCCACCCCTTGCTCTCACAACCAGTGGCTGCTACTTGTCTTTTTTTTTTTTAATTAATTAATTTATTTATTTTTAAATTATTATTATACTTTAAGTTCTAGGGTACATGTGCATAACGTGCAGGTTTGTTACATATGTATACTTGTGCCATGTTGGTGTGCTGCACCCATCAACTCGTCAGCATCCATCAACTCGTCATTTACATCAGGTATAACACCCAATGCAATCCCTCCCCCCTCCCCACTCCCCGTGATAGGCCCCAGCAGTGTGTGATGTGCTACTTGTCTTGAATGGGCTGAGGCCAGTGGTTCACAAATCTGGCCTCACATTAGAACCAGCTGGGAGCTTCAAGAAATTCAGGTCCAGCCACTCGGATACCTGTTAACATGGGATCTCTGGAATAAGGGGTGATTCTGATCACAGAGTTGAGAACTACTGACCCAAATCATCAGAGGTGTATCATCCCCTTGCTCAGAGAGGAGCAGTAGAGGCCCAAGCCAGACAGCACATGGGAAGAAAGGGAATGGCAGGGAGGGCATATTAGAAAGGAGGAAGATCTCAAAAAAGGGAGAAAATAAGTTATTTTTTTTAAGGTGCAAAGTTTTTCGTGCATTCTCCAAATATTTTTAACCATAGAACACTAAAAATTATAACGTATTGACAACATTATCAGGAGCTCTTAATCGTGTGCATGTGGGTTAAGGAGAGAATAAAAATGTTATCAGATTAAATGCATGGAATTACCAAAATTTTATCAAATGTACTCATTTAAAAGTGAGTTTATTAAGGTATGTGTTATATAAAATGAAATTCACCAACTTTTAATGTTCAGGTTAAGTTTTGCAATGTATGCAATTATGTGCCGCCATCATAATCAAGATGTTCAACAGTTCCATCACTACCAAAAGTTACCTTGTACCTCTTTGCAGTCAGTCCATTTCTACTTCTAGCCTTTGGCAATTGATCAGGTTTCTATCCCTATAATGTTGCCTTTCTCAGGATATCAGATAAATGGAATTATACTGTTCATAGTTTTGAGTCTGGCTTCTGTCCCTTAGCAAAGTGCTTTTGAAATGTACCCACGTTGTTGCACTTATCAGTAGTTGGTTCCTGTTTATGACCAAGTGGGATTCCACTGTATGGTCTTATCACAAATTGTTTATCCATTTATTGGTTGGTGGATATTTAGGTTGGGCTGAAGATAGGTCCATATCCTAATCCATAGAATCTGTGAATATTTCCTGACATTGAAAAAGGTGTGACTGTCAGAGGTCTTAAGAGGAAGAACTTATCCTGGATTATCTAGGTGGACCCTAAATGCCATTACATGTCTGGGTGGACCCTAAATGCCATTACATGTGTCTTTATAACAGAGGCAGAGAGAGATTAGAGACAGACACAAGGAAGGGAGGTGATATGAAGATGGGGCAAAGAGAGATACAGTCACAAGCCAAGGAAAGCCAACAGCCACCGAAGCTGGAGGAAGCAAGGAGTTATTCTCCCCCTAAAGCCTCTACAAGAAGCAGGGCCCCGCCTGTACTTTAATTTTGAACTTCTGGCCTTGAGAACTGTAGAATAAATGTGGTATTTTAAGCAATTCATGAGAACTCTAGTTTCTTTACATTCTTACCAGCGCTTGTTATTATCAGCCATTAGTTTTAGCCATTCTAATGGGTGTGTAGTGGCATCTCATTTGGTTTTAATTTGCATTTCCCTAATGGTTCCTGATGTTGAACATCCTGCCTGTGTTTATTTGTCATGTGGATTATTTATTTTTTATTTTTTGAGATGGAGTCTTGCTCTGCTGCATGGAACTATCAACATTTTATCGATGTACTTATTTAAAAGTGGGTTTATTAAGGCATGTGTTATATAAAATGAAATTCACCAACTTTTAATGGTGGAGCCTGAAAGGCTGGAGTGCAATGGCATAATCTCGGCTCACTGCAACCTCCACATCCCGGGTTCAAGTGATTCTCCTGCCTCAGCCTCTTGAGTAGCTGGGACTACAGGCGTGTGGCACCACGCCTGGCTAACTTTTGTATTTTTAGTAGAGACGCGGTTTTGCCATGTTGGCTAGGCTGTTCTCGAAGTTCTGACCTCAGGTAATTCACCCTCCTCGGCATCCCAAAGTGCTGGGATTAAAGGTGTGAGCCACCATGACTGGCCAAGGATTTATTTCTTTTTGATATTTGTACATATTTATCGAGTACATGTAAAATTTCATGACATGCATAGAATGTGTAATGATCAAATCAGGAATTTGTATTTAGGGTATTTGTCACCCCAGTATTTGCCATTTCTACATGTTGGGCATATTTCAGGTCCTTTTTTTCCAGCTTTTTAAAAAGTACAATGCATCGTTGTTAACTGTAGTAATCTTCTGTGATTAGAACTTATTTTTCTATTTGTTTGTACCCAATAGCTGACTTCTCTTCATCCCTCTCTCCCACTCACACACCTTTCCTGGGCCCTGGTGTCTGTCGCTTCACTCTTTACCTCCAGGTGATACTTTTTTTTAGCTCCCACATGCGAGTGGGAACATGTGATATTTGTGCCTGACTTTGTAGATTTTTTTTTTTTAGTGAAAGGTCTGTTCAAATCTTTTGCTTAATTTTTGAGTTGTATGTTTATGATTGATAATTTATATGCTTTTAATATACATTATAATGGAAAATTAACAAATTTTTTATTGAAAATGAACTATATCAAAGATAAAACAATCTTTGTTTATGCTTTTTGTTAGGAAACACAAACATTGAGTAGGTATTTAGTGAACTCTATCTTACATCTCTATCAAGTATTAGTGTCTGGAACAATGGGACTGAGTCAGAACTTCATATCAGCTGCAACATCAAGTCTATTCATTCATTTTGTTTTTGTTGGCGCACAGAGAGTGTTGTAGCAAAGGGAAGGAGAACACAAATGGTGCGTTTTGCAATATTTGGGTACCCTTGCAATGGGCTGCTCCAAAAATCATTAATTATTTCATCTTGGATAGCTCGCCTTCCAGTTTTTCAGGATCCAGGGCTGAAATTATTCATCTTCATTCTGAACTGTTCAACTTTGTGCTTGTTCAGAGCCACACAGTTGGCTTTTGATTTTAAACTGCCATCTTTCAGATACCTCCATGTGGAAAGTTGAGTCGAATACATGTTTTAACATATAATGAATATTGAATACTACTACAAATATGTGCTGAAATGACAAACTGGTAGTTATCTAATAGCTTGAACTGACAAATGCTGCTGGCATATCCGCAGGCGCCATGCGGTCACACATCAGGTGACCTTCTCTATTCCTTCCTGGCTTCCCCAGGTGTACACTACCATTTTTAAAAGGGACCTAATTATATTTTAATAAAAACCTCTGTATTAATGTATTTAATATTGATCTGTATTACATATGTAATTAAAAATATATTTTAGAAGAAGATACAGTAACCCCCAGTATCTAATGGAAGGACTGGTTTTAGGACCCCTTGTAGATAGCAGAGTATGTGGATGCTCAAGTCCCTGATATAAAATGATGCAGTATTTGCATATAACCTATACAATCCTCTCATATACTTGAAATCATCTCTAGATTACTTATAAGACCTAATATAATACAATGTAAATGTTATGTAAATAGTTGTTATACTGAATTTTTTTGAATTTTGTATCATTATACTGTATTTTTATTAAATTTTATTGTATTGTTATTGTTGTATTATTTTTATTGCATTTTAAAATATTTTCTATCCAAAGTGGGTTGAAACTGTGGATGTGGAACACATGGATACAAAGGGCTCCACTGTATATCCTTGCATAGAAATTAAGAAAGAAACAGCTGCCTATTAAGGTGACAGTCTGAGAGTCTTTTTGTCAAGCAGATTCACATTCTTTAGGAACATTAAAATACCCACTATTCACAAAGTTGGAAAATCTGCAGACAAGATGAATGTAAGGGTATTTCAATTTTTAAATTTGATTTTTAATTTAGGGTTGGTTGTTTGTTTTGAGACAGGGTTTCACTGTGTTGCCCAGGATGGAGTGCAGTGGCACAATTGTGGCTGGCTGCAGCCTCAACCTCCTGGGCTCAAGCAGTCCTCTCACCTTAGCCTCCCAAGTAGCTGGGACCAGAGGCATGAACCACTACACCTGGCTAATTTTTTAGTTTTTTTGTAGAGATGTGATTCCACTATATTGCCCATGCTGATATTGAACTCCTGGCTTCAAGCAATCCTCCATCCTTGGCCTGTCAAAGTGCTAGGATTACAGGTGTGAGCCACTATGCCTGGCCAGTATTTTCATTTTATAATTCAATTTTACTACAATATAAAACCCATGCACATAATTTTTGTTAGGGGAGATATTAAGAGAAGGAAATATAGAAGTAGAAATAAAGCCAGAGCAAACAGAGAGACAAACACAAAATGATTTTGCTTCATGATATTCATTCTCTCTCTCTAACCCCCCCCTTCCTCTCTCTATCTCTTTGATAGACAGAATTTAAGATGTTCTCAAATTCTTGACTCTCATATGCACATACCTTTCGTAGTTATTCAATCATACGCTAACTAGGTGTTGCTGTAAAAATATTTTACAGATGTAATTAAGGTTCCAAATCTGTTAACCTTAAGATGGGGAGATGTTTGTATGCTCGATCTCTGCGTCTAGAAGTCAGAAACCTGGAAGCTAGAGAAACGTGAAGTACAAGACAGACCAAATGTGAGGAAAATGGCAGGAGCCATGCGGCCTGTGATGTGGGTGGCCTCTAGGAGCTGAGAGCAGCCTCGCTGACAGCCAACAAGGAAACAGGAGCCTTGGTCCTAAAACAGCAAAAAACTGGATGCTGCCAAGCACCTGAAAGAGCTTGGAAACAGATTATTTCCTAGAGCCTCCTGTGATCTTCCTCTCAAAACATAGAACTCCAGTCCAACCAGAGAATATAATTGAGGAATGTTCTACAAAATACCTGATGAGTGTTTCTCAAAACTGTCAAAGTCATCAAAAACAAGGATAACTTGAGAAACTCTTTCAGGTCGGAGACGGTTAGGGAAACATGATGGCTAAATTTAATATGTTAAACTGGATGGATCCTGGAACAGAAAAGAGGAATTAGGAAAAAACTACTGACATCCAAATAAACAATAGAATTCAGTTAATAGTAGTATACAAATAGCGGTCCCTTGGTTATAATAAATATACTGTTGTAAGGTAAGATGTTAACAATGGAAGGAACTGGGTCTATGCAACTTTTCTGTAAATCTAAAACTATTCTAAAATAAAAGATTTATTTTAAAAACTGGTCATGAAAATGAATATGTTTATTGTGTAAAGCTTGAGGCTGTAAGAAATTATAGCTACCATGAAAAAAAATCAGGCAATGGCCAATTAAATTTTAGCATTAATTAGATGTAAAGACTTTTTATTGTTGTCTCATTAAACACACCACCTTTTAGAAAAACACAATGCAATGGTTTCTTTTTATTTTACAGAAATTAAATTTATCAGTAAATATTTACCAACTTTCAACAATATGCATTACCCAATTTCTGGACTTCATCACTGTTTCTTGCCTCATTTCTTTATCCTGGATTTGGCTTTCTTCCTGTAGAGTACTTATGTTACTTTATTGCAGACGTAGGGTAGTGTTAAGGACTGAAGTTTTGTGTCCCCCCAAGGTTCATATGTTGAAGACTTAACCCCCTGTATGATGGTATGAGGAGGTAGGGACTTTGGGAGGGTTAGATGAGGTAATCAGGATGGGGTTATCATAGTGGGATTAGTGCCCTTATAAAAAAAGACCAGAATGTGTGCTCCCCCTCCCACTCCCCCTCCAGGAGAGGACACATCCAGAAGATGTCTGTTTACAAGCCAGGTAAAGGACCCACACCAGGAATCAAATCAGCCAGCACCTTGATCTTAGACTTCTCAGCTTCCAGAACTCTGACTCACTTATTCCCAGTTTCAAGCAGTTAGCTTGGCCCCATCCATTGCCTCACATGGGGCCATCTCTGCCCACTTTTGAACAAAAGCCCAACACCTCTGGATTGCCACAGATGATAAGAAGTCACGTGGAGTTAAGTCCCAGTGAGTAGTCTTTAAAATGGACCACGCACATCTTAAGATGTGTTAATGACCTTAACATCTGTGGTGGTTATTCCCCATTTGACCCATCCTGATCCATTCTCTGTTCTCCTGTTAGAGAAACCTGCTTGAACTGCTTTCAGGCCTGGCTTTCACAATAGAAGACATCAGCAGGAGATTGGTGGGCTGGAGAAGTGGGAGGTGGAGGCATGGCTTCCTTTTCCTTCCCTGCTTCAGGGAAGCATCTTTGGCAGCAACTGTGTCCCCCTCCCTCCAGACACCTGTGGCTACACCTCTTCCTTCTCACTCTAGCTTTCACGAGGCAATAAACACCATCTCTCCTCTTTGTCACTTCAGTCCAATGGTTTCACTCCAGCATCTTTGTTGTATCTGCCTTTTTATGATGAAAATGTAGGTGGCTCAGTAGCAAAGGTTTTCTCCACTCCCCTCCTCCAGAGCTCTAGGAACCTAAGATGTATTTTCATTTGTGCATTCATTCACAAATTCATTCATATACACAACACTGTGCAAGACACTGCTACAGACCCTGTGATAGACACAAAACATGTGAAACATAGGCCCACACATCATAGCATTATCTATTTCTCTAGCTCCTCACTCCCTTCATTCTAGCACCCTGATAACATCATGGCGTCCCCTGCCGCCTTTTCTTAATATTTCTTACCTTGCTTTATTACCTAACATTCCGTATCTCAATAACTTTTCTACTTCCTTCTTCTATTCAGTTATTTATCCTCCAGAATTTATTAAAGTAATATTTCCTCCAGGAAGCTACCTCTAATTCAGTGGTTGGATTGACATGTCCCCATTCTATGATTCTTAGAGCATTTGGTATAGAATATATCAGATATTATGCTAAGCACTTAATGTGGGATTTTTTTTTTTTTGAGACGGAGTCTTGCTCTGTCACCCAGGCTGGAGTGCAGTGGCGCAATCTCGGCTTACTGCAAGCTCCACCTCCCAGGTTCACGCCATTCTCCTGCCTCCGCCTCCCCAGTAGCTGGGACCACAGGCACGTGCCACCACACGAGGCTAATGTTTGTATTTTTAGTAGAGATGGGAATTCACCATATTGGCCAGGCTGGTTTTGAACTTCTGACCTTGGCTTCTCCCTGCCTTGGCTTCCCAAAGTGCTGGGATTACAGGCATGAGCCACTGCTCCCAGCAGGGTTGTTTTAATAATCCTCACAACAGCCATATGAAGGAGATATTTTTATGTCCCCTTATCACAGATTAGGAAACTAAGCCTCATTGTGTTTTAGTGGTGGAGCTGGAGCTGGGATTTTTTTTTTTTGGACAGGGTCTTATTTTGTCACCTAGGCTGAGTTCATGGCAACCTCAACCTCCTGGCTCAAGTGATCCTCCCACCTCAGCCTCCGGAGTTGGAGCTGGGATTCTAACCCAAGCAATGCAACTTCAAAGACCATCATGCAAAACTCCTTTATATTTAGCAAATAATAATAATTTATTACAATTCTTAGGGGTTTTTTTTGTACCTATTTCCTCCAAATAATTATAATCTAAGGACATTATTTGACTCATCTATGCTTCTCCAATGACTACTACAATGTTATTAAGGGAAGAATGGAATCATTCTCAATGTCAAAAGCAGCAAAAAGACTAATGTCATATTCCCTAGTGCTTATACTTGCTATGGAGGAATTCACAATTAGGTGAGGGGTGGGAGTGGCTTACATTCCACAGTCAACTTGTATAAAACATTACAAATGATTCTTAATCATTCCTTAAAAAAGTCCAAAAAATGTTTTACCTTTCTAGTAGAAAATTTCTTTCCTTTGAGTTTTTGCAGCAAAGTTTATGTTGTAATCTAAATGATACAAGAAAAGAGCCATGCTTATACCATTACTTTTATGTCTTATTCTCAGGAGCAAATATTGAACATGTTAGATACTCTGTTAGCATTTGAGGGAATAGTAAATATGGTAATGGAGTGAGTGATGGGAAGGTGGAAGTTTGAAATCCTGGGCATCTTTGTGAGTTCTGTGTTACTGATAAAAGTCACTCTGGAAGCACTGAGGCCGCAGTGGTCTTCAGGAAAGCCTCCTCTTTCTCATTCAAGGGCAAGACATGGGTATACAGAAACATATTAAAATAAATGGGGGATGTCTAAATCAATTTTTTTTTTTTGTACAGCATGGACTTTAGAATGAGACAGAGCTAGCGTTGACTTTATTTCCACAGTTTACTAATGTGGCCTTGAGCAAGTTATACTCTGTGAGATACAGTTTCCTAATTTGTAGACTGGAGATAGTCCTTAATTCTATGGCTATCAAACAAACAGCTGATATGCATGAGTATGGCTCTCCCAGCCATTAGAAAATGCTAAATTACTTCTGAAAGAGTTCACAGAGCTCTCTTGCCTTGAGCCCCCCATGTGCTTTTTCACCATTCAGCTTCCCTGGCATCTCCTGTAAGAGCTCTCTTCCCCCAAAGTGCCCATGATCCAGAAAATAAAGGGTTAGTGCCTGGTGCGTTCTGGGTTTCCAGGATCCTGCCAGGTGCACAGGGATTCTCCCACATATGTTCTGATACATAGGTGTCTATGTTACTATTTTGAATATCATTCCACTTGCACGAGATGTTTGGACACATAAAATGGTTTACCATTTATAAAATTTTTTGTACCCTTCCTAACACATAGTAAATACATAATGCGTGGTATTTGTAGTGAAGATTTATTTTTTTATTCTGGCCTTGGATCCATTGCCTCATCTTCTAGCCACAGATATTATTTTTCATGCATAACCACCCTGGCTATGGGGTGGGGGATAACATGTCATCACTCCTGACCAGTCAAAATATTTCACCTCTCCTGCTCACCGTTCTTGGCACCGGAATGGAGGCATGACCCAAAGTTGATCCAATGAGCCATGTTTAGCTTATGCTTTTTAAGGGAAACAGTTGAAGAGGAACTTGGAGTGGTTGCCAAGTAATCTCTACGGTCTCTTTCAACTCTTAAGAGTCTGTATCACAGAACACCCAATGTGTGCTACTCAAAGTCGTATTCAGCTTTAAAGGATGAAAGACAACAACCTGAGTCTATCACATGAATACCTGTATCCAGCAAAGCATGCATGTAAATCTGAGCTTTTCAGGAATATTAATGAATTTCCTACCTCCCCTCTTTTTTTGCTTAAATATGTTTAAGTGGGGGTTTTGACACTGAAAGAGTCAGACTACATGGCTTGATATTACAATTATCTGGCAAACATGTAGACAGTACTTTCCATATGCCATAATCCTGCCTCCTGCTTTGAAACTCTGTGTGTCTCTGATCCCTCCATCCATCCATGACATCCAACTGATGGCTTCCTGGAGGCTGGGAACACTGAGACTTGCTCTCCAATTGCTTGCTTTTGGGACCCCCAGAGGAAGATCTTCCTGCCTTACATTTTCTTCTTTATTTGAGCACCACCAGTGAGCTACTAGTGTTTCCCTCGAGGAGGCTGTGAAATCCCCTAGGGCAAAGACCACATTTTTCAAATAGTCATTGCTCCCTGGAAGCAACGTGTTTCACCAAAATGGATGCTCAATAGCTGTTGACTGACACTCTCAAAACTCAAAGTGGAAAGAAAATCCACAGTTTGTGATCAGTTAAGGCTGTAACCATACTAATATTCCCGGTTGATCAGCAACTTCTGGGCATTAGAAAGTCTGATGCCCTAATGGTCACTTGGAATCCTTCACAGACATCTGAATCCATGATAATGTGGCCCGAATCACTGGTCTCTAAAATGTCAGTGGCTTTCCCTTGGTTTTGGACTTCGTAACAAATGTCAAGTGCATGACATTTCAGTTAGTTCTGCAATGGCCCAAACAACCCCAGTCAACTGACTGTGGGAACTGTACTTATTATGATGACTGAATGGAAAATGATTATGTGCAAACTTTTTTTCCAGGCCACACCCTCTACCTGGTGGGCATTTGAGGACAGAGTTACAATGTGGAATCTCTTGGCAAGCCTTCATTCAAAGTTTCTGGGACTCAATCATTTAGACAGGTGAGGACTGCCCTCTCTCAGCACATCCAGAGGAGAAATTTTAAAAATTTCCCTGCTGAGTCCTTTATGGAAAATAGAAGTTACACAATTTTTTTGGATAATAGTTCCCCCAGGGAGCTATTGTTTTCGTAAACCCGCTCACATTTTTTGGAGCTGCGTGAGGGAATAAGGTTGTATGATGCCACATGAGACCACTCAGCCCATTTTGCTGTGAGGTCAAAAACAGAATCAATCCAGGACACATTCTTAAACTTGGGACTTTTTATTCTGCAGAAGGACACTCCCAGAAACCCTTTCTTCCATTTGGCAGGACCCAAAACTCAGGCATTTGATTTCATTACAACTTATTACTTTCAATTGAGTATTCTGCAAAAGAGACTTTGGGAAGAGTCTTAGAGGAGTCTTAGAGATTACTTGGCAGTCGGGCCAAATATCTCTTCCTATGTTTTCTTAGAGTATAGATCGCACAGATAAAAAGTGAATTCCAAGAACAGCTTTGAGTGCCCCTAATTCTCTGTGGAAAATGTGCAAACAGACTCTAATATAATACAAAAAAAAAAGCAAAACAATAAACATCATACATAATAAACTTTTCACAGAAAAACCTGAAAACTGGGAATTTCTCAACCAAATGTGTCAGTTAAGAGAAATCATAATGAAACATCAAGTACAAAGAAACACAATAGATTTGATAGTACAACAGGGTGATTATAGTCAATAATAATTTAATTGTGCATTTAAAAATAAGGAAAGATTATAATTCGATTGTAACACAAAAGATGGTATCTATATGCCATTTATCATGATGTGATTATTTACTCATTACATGCCTGTATCAAAACATCTAGTGTACCCTGTAAATATATTCACCTACTATGTACCCACAAAAATTGAAAAAGAAAAAAGGAGACATCGTAGACATATTCAGTAGCACATGGCTTGTTAGGAATGTACTGAAAAACAGAACACTAAGATATTTTAAATGAACATTGAAGTATATGAACATAGGTATCTAAATTCCTTAAATATTGCATCCAAAGGAATAAAGATCAAGGTGCCATAACTATCTCCCAAATATTTACTTTGGGGATAGATCTTTCCATGTTTGCTTTTAATCCTTAGGTAATTTTTAGAGAAAGAAAATCAGATGAAATCCATCCAGCCACTTCTTATTATGCAATGGAAGGAAATAATATGCTCTGCTTAATATAAAAAAAGAAAAATTACAATTGACTCCATATCCCTTTGATGGAAACAATGTCCTTCACTATGTCTCTGGGGGTGAAGTTTTTGGTGATGTATTTTTGATACATTACTTTCCACAGATAAGGGTCTGGAAGATCTCTGTCATCAGGAAGCACCTGGATGGTGACTGACAAAAAGAACCAGAGACTGGGCAGCGCTACAAAATAAGCTCATTCATTTATTCAGACATACAGAATTTAACTTGATGGACAAATGGGCTGATAGAATCTAAATCAGACATCTTGTGATTTCTAGAGACTTGGTGGGTAGGTCTAGAACAGGGGTTGGGCTTTGACACTGGAAGATATTGAAGGTTATTTCTGATCATTGAATGGAATTAACCTACCTCAGAGGACTTCCAGGGAAGTCTGAGGGAAATGGTAGGCAGCGTGGAAGTCACAGGTTGAGTAGAGAATCCCAGAGTTTCTCAATCCTGGCTGCACAAAAGGTTTACTTGAGGAGTTTTGTAAAAATCTGAGACCCCCAAAATATTGGCTCAAGGAGTGAACTGAGCATTTTTTTAAAAAGCTCTCCAAGTGACTCTGATACAAAGCGTTAATTAATAATCACTGACCCAGAGACCACTTTAGAGCTTCCAATAATGAAGCAAAACTGATAGCTCTAATGCTATGAATCCACTCAATAAACATGTTTCATGTGGAATTTTCTGCATTCTGGAAGTTTTAAAGTCTCGGTGTCAGAGAAGCAAAGAGCACTATAGGAAGCTGGAAAAACTGGGTTTGATTACTAATTTTACCCCCAACTGGCACTAGACTTTGAGAGGATGTTTCTTTAAGCCTATATTACATGAAAAATAGGAATAATGCCACACAGGGTTTTTATGAGGAAATCAGATAGTCAACCACCATGTCCAGTATCATACCTAGTTCTTAGCAAGCATAGTAGGTTGAAAGTGACCCTCCAAAAACATCCATGTCAAATTCCTGGAATCTGTGTGTTACCCTATCTGGAAAAAGCATCTTTGCAGATGTGATTAAAGATCTGGAGAAAATGAGATAATCCTGGATTATCTTAAGTCCAATGACGTGTGTCCTTATAAGAGAGGCAGAGAGAGATTTGACACACAGAGAAGACACAGAAGAAGTCACCGAGAAGACAGAGGCAAGATTGAAGTGATGTATCCACAAGTCATGGAACACCAGAATCTAGGAAAGGCATGGCAGATTCTCCTCCAGAAGGAACCAACCCTGCTGACCCCTTGATCTCAGACTTTTGAAATCCAGAAATGTGAGAGAATAAATTCCCATTGTTTCAAACCATCAGGTTCATGATCAATTGTTACAGTAGCCTTAGGAAACTCATAAAAGTGTTCCATGACTGCTAGCTTGCTTCATGATCAGGACAGAAGAGGAAGCCCAGAAAGGAAGCTTAGGGATCATTTTCAGGCCCAAGCAGAGCCCTTTTGCGGTGGGTCTAAAGATGTTTCTGAAGCAGAATGAACACTCAAACACAGAAGAGCAAACCGTCCACTCAAGAAGTTGGAGTGGGGGTGCTAGAAGGCTTCCTCTGGGCTTTCTGTTATAGAGAGACTGGGATGGGATGTAGAGGTGTGATCCACAACAAAATATCCATAGGTACCACCCAGAGTGGCTAAAGACTGAATATACCCAGGGATGGCAGGGATGTGGAGCAACCAGAACTCTCAGCCACTGCTGTGACCATGTAAAATGGAAAACAGTTTGGTATTTAGTTAAAAAGTTAAAGATACACCTAACATGTATGGAACTCAGCTATTCCACTCCTAGCTATTTACCTAAGAGAAATAAAAACATTTGTCCACACAAAGACTTGTACTGAATTTTCACAGCAGCTTAATTGTAATACCCTCAAAATATTATAGATCATTGATTAATGGATCAGTGGAATACTGATCAACAGAATGCTGATGATCAATCAGAAAAACCACCAACTAATACCCTTAACAACTTGAATGAATATCAAAGCCATTAGTCTGAGTTAAACCAGACATAGAATACGAACTGTATAATTCCACTTGTATACATATTTAGAAAATGAAAAAGAATCTATAGTGACAGAAAGCAGATGAATGGTTGCCTGGGAGTGGTGCAAGGGTTTAGACAGAGTTGAAGGGAAAGGGCACAAGGAAACTTGGAATGATGGAAATGTTGGTATCTTTGTAGTGGCTGTGGTTTCATGGGTGTATACACATATAAAACCTTAAAATACATGTTTCAAAATGCATATTTTAAATATGTGCAGTTTATTTCATTTAACTATGCCTCAGCATACTTGTTAAGGTAGATTCCAGTGGGAATCTACTGAATTGACTGAAAGGAGTGATCCAGGAAAGGTGTTCTGGATCAGCGTTTGTAGAGAAATAGTGAGAGTTCATACATGTTTTATAATAATGATTTAAATGAGTAGCTGAGCAGTGCAGTGAAGCATAGGGTTTCCCTATTTTAAATAGGCTCTTTCATTTCTTAGGGTCAGGAGGCTTCTTGTGTTGTGCACGCACAAGTGAGCTTGTTGCGCAAGTCTGCTCCCTGGTGCTGGGAGAGGATCCTTGTTGGTGTTAGGGAGAGCTTCTCTCTGTTGTGCCTTTTAATCATTCTTCTTTTCCGTGGCTCAGACTGAATGCTGGGTGGAGAAAGCCCTCCTGCCTCCATTGGCCCGATTACTTCATATCCTCCCAGTCCCCCTGCAAAAGAAAGCTCAGGAGAACACCACTCGTGCTCTCACTCCAACTCCTCCAGTGGATGGTATGCTCGTCTTTGTTTTTGAGTGTTTATTCTGCTCTAGAAACATCTCCAGACCCACAGCTAAAGGGCTTTACCTTAATTATCTTTGAACATGACAGAAGAGTTGTTTTCACTTTCCACCTTAAAAGTGTGTATATCTCTAAAGGTTTTAAAAATATTGGAGAGTAGGAGTAGGGGAAACACTTTTTGCTAGCCTCACCATTCAAATATAAGTGCAATTAACTTTCTAATTTTTTTCCACTTTTTGTTTCTGTGTAAAGGCTTTTAATAGCATTGCCATTATGCTATACATGCAGCTTTGCTTCCTGCTTCTTCCCGTATCATTACTCCCTGGTCACTTTTCTATGTTATTACACAAGCTTCATAAATATTATCTTTAATGGCTGCAAAATACTCCATTGAGTGGATATGTCATTGTTAATCATGGCCCTATTAGCAGACAGTTTAAAACACAGTTAGATGGGTGACTTCACACAAGACAGATTTTACTCAAGATATAAAAGAAGAACTGACCTATGGAAAGACCTGGACTTGGTGTCGGCTTGAGATTTTGGTTCAAGCTGACTTACTAGCTGTTGACTTTTAACGTGTCATTGCTTAACCATGGCCTCTGCTTCCTCACCTAAAAATCACAGATCCAGTTAGCTGTTTACTGTTCCTTCTAGCTTTAAAAGTCTCGGATTCTATGATCTACTAAACTAAAGTGCCTGATTTGGCCATCCAGGCTTTTAATCAATCCATTAATTCCTCAAACACCTGAAAAATAGTATGTACCTAGAAAGTTATTTATTTATTTATTTTATTTTTTTTCAGACAGAGTTTTGCTATTGTTTCCCAGGCTGGAGTGCTATGGCACGATCTCGGCTCACTGCAACTTCCGCCTCCCAGGTTCAAGCAGTTCTCCTGTCTCAGCTTCCCAAGTAGCTGGGATTACAGGCATGCACCACCACACCTGGCTAATGTTGTATTTTAGTAGAGATGGGGTTTCACCATGTTGGCCAGGCTGGTTTCAAACCCCTGACATCAGGTGATCCACCCACCTCAGCCTCCCAAAGTGCTGAGATTACAGGCATGAGCCACTGCACCCAGCCAAAAGTTATTTTATATTGATTTGAATTGAAATAATCTGAATTAAATTGAGCCTCTTTCAGTGGACCTCTTCAGGAGGAAAACAATTTAATTCCTGTATTTATAGAAGTAAGTGTTTAGAAATATCTGACTTGTTTCCTGCACATTCACCCAAGATAGTTCTAATTCATTCCATGTTACACCATTGAAAACAGCCAAAGTCAAGACAACAAGTTCTGTCACACAAAGATCAAGCAACATCAAAGACCTGGTTGGCCAGGTGCAGTGGCTCATGCTTATAATCTCAGCACTTTGGGAGGTTGAGGCAGGCGGATTGCCTGAGGCCAGGAGTTTGAGACCACTCTGCACAACATAGGAAGACCTTGTCTCTAAAAAATAGCTGGATGTAGTGGCATGCACCTGTAGTCCTAGCTGTTTGTTTTGGGAGGCTAAGGTGAGAGGATTGCTTGAGCCCAGGAGATTGAGGCTGCAGTGAGCTGTGATCATACCACTGCACTCCAACCCTCCTGTCTGGGTGACAGAGCCAGACACCGGCAAAATATACAACTTAATAACATCTTCAATTAAAATTAATCTTTAGGCTTAGAAGAGCTCCTATGAATTACATGGAGATCACTGGGTTCATTCCACACTGAACACTAAATTTGCAAGATAGTATACCTCCAAAAAGAATAGGAGAGACTCCTGCCCTGGGTATTGGAAGCCTGATAAACAACTCCATTAATTAAAAGGTGTAGATTATTAGCATACTTTACTATTATCTCCTATTCTTTTTTAAATTTTTATTTATTTTTTTGAAATAGGGTCTCATTCTGTCACCTAGGCTGGAGTGCAGTGGCCCCATCTTGGCTCACTGCAAACTCTGCCTCCCGGGTTCAAGCAATTCTCCTGCCTTAGCCTCTTGGGTAGCTGGGATTACAGGCACCCACCACCACACCCAGCTAATTTTTATAGTTTTAGTAGAGACAGGGTTTCATCATGTTGGCCAGGCTGGTCTTGAACTCCTGACCTCAGGTTATCCACCCGCCTCGGCCTCCCAAAGTGCTAGAATTACAGGCATGAGCCACTATGCACAGCCCTATCTTTTAAACAAATATTGTGTATATTTGAGGTTTAGAACATGATGTTAAAATATACTTAACAAAAATCCCTAATACAACATAATTGTATTAACCTTAGTGCTGATGTGGTACATTAGGCCTCTAAACTTGTTTATCTTACATATCTGCTATTTTGTATCCTTTAAACTAGATCTCTCATTTCCTTCCTGTCCCCACCTAACAGCCCTCTCATGATAACAACTGTTTCATTCTCTCTCTCCCTGTGTGTGAGTGCTTTTAAAAATATATATATTCCACGATAAGTGAGATCGTGCATTATTTTTCTTTCTGTGTCTGGTTATTTCACTTTACATAATGTCCTCCAGATCCATCCATGTGGTGGCAAATGGCAGACTCTCCTTTTTTAAAGCTGAATAATTTTCCATTGTGCATATATACCATTTAAAAATCTTCACATCCATACAGATGGCTATTCTCGAAAAGACAAGAGATAACAAATGGTGAGGGTATGGAGAAAAGGGAACGCTAATACACTGTTGAGGGGAACATAGATTGCTGCATCCGTTATGAGAAACAGTATGGATGTTCCTAAGGAAATGAAAAACAGAACTGCCATACCACCCAGTGAGACTTCTTCTGGGCACATACCCAATGGAGAGGAAATCACCACCTCATAAACATATCTGCATTTCCATGCTTATTGCAGCGTTTTTCATAATAGCCAAGACATGCAAACAACTTAAATATTCATGGAAGGATGAGTGGATACTCTATGTATTCTCTTTTATTTCTTGTTAATTAACTCTTTAACTTATATTTGCTTCATCTTGCCAGGTTATACTTTCTGCTTCATCTGAGCTTTTTATTTATTTTTTAAACAGTAATTTCTATTTGATATTTATTGAACAGTGTTATTAGAGGATAAGGGTAATCTCTGTATAAGAACAAATCCAGTCTTAATAGCATAATCACTACTTATAGAAATTTAAGATCCAGGCTAAATAATGCTTCAAAAGCAAACACATTAGTGTTAGAAAATATAAATCAATATATGCAAATGGCTATTTAACCAATATCCCATGTGATATTACCTAATGGTTAGAAACTTCATGTAGAATATCACATCATGATTAAAACAACAATGACAAAACAGAATAAGAAAATATACAAAATGATGGCATATTGTTGGTAGTCCTCAACAGAAATGAAGAGGTGGTGGGAAACAAAATAAAAATACATTTATTCCCAATTGTTTTTATCATTTTAGTAAAGCGTTTTAGCAAACTTAAATGAAAATAAATTTAGTGTAAAAATACAATAATCTCATCCTCTTTTAGTTTTTAGTTTACTCTTTATGAAAGATAGAAACTTTGGAAAATTGAACTCATTAAATTACTATGAAAGTCAACACATTCTTTCTACCTAGGAAAAGATTTTTAAGTTAGCAGATCTTAAGAAGACCTCCATTTATACTTTATATAGGTTCACTAACTTTAAACCAGATCCCTTTTAACTTTGCCAAACGAGTTCAAATTTATAAAGACAATTACATTTGAGTTGGTTTAAATGACCAGAAACAATATAAGCCTATTGATTTTTCAAGATGTTGAAAAAAAAAAATGTCAGATATTCCTGCTGTTCTGTGGACTTGGAAATGTCTCCATTTGCCACAAAAATGCGTGGCATGTCTCCATTCAATTACTGAAGTTACCTTGGGGTAGAAATTCATTCACTCAGGAGAGCTATCAATCAATAAAAAAGCCCATTCATTCAGTTTATCCATTCAACATATTTATAGAGTGCTTCCTATGTGCCAGGTACAAAAGAGAAAAATACTTAATTATGAATTGTTAGAGCACAATCATAAAAGTCACCATAAAACCTTCTTTGATATACCCCCAAGTAATTTTAATTCTCAGAAATAATGCTAGCAATTGCTTTCATACATGTAACATATCCCTCCATATATATCATCAGTAATTGTGTACAAAAAGCTGTGGATGAGTCCTAGAAAACTGAGATAAAATCCCTACCGTTAAAGAGTTCACCACCTGGTGGGAAAGAGAGACCATGTCCACAAACAATAACAGTAACAGGGTTAGAACATGTCGGGTGTGTCAGACCGCCTGCCAAAGCTCAGGGAAGAAAGAAATTACTTCTTGAGGCCTGAATTAGAATTACTTGTTAGATTTTCTTTCTTTCCTGCTGCAGTGTAAGCTCTGTGAAATCAGCATAAGTCTGTGTGTCTTAGTTGAATCCTCAAGAATGAATGCATACCTGACACATACTAGATGTGCAAAAATATTTGCTGAATGAGTGAATGAATAAATGAATGAATGACTTGGCATTTGACTTAGGTCCTAAAAGATTAGGATTCAGTCACATGAACAAGGGAGGAGGTGGAGGGCATTCCTAATGAGGGAGGTGTGAACTGGAAGGGAAGCACAAATGTGCAGCACCGCATCTCACTTCCAGCTTGAATTAGCCAAGGTAATTAACACCAGGTGCTGCAATAGACAGATCCCCACATCTCACAGATTTAACATAATAATGTTTCATTTCTCTCTCAAATCAAGTCCTAGGTGGGTTGGGTAGTTCCCCTCCATTTTGCAAATATACCATGTGTAATATGTGGCCTCCAAAGCTACCAAAGCACAGACAAAGGGAGATGGAGAAGCCACCCTGGATCTTAGCTGTCTTGGTCCGTGCCTAATTAGAATCAATCACGTGGCCAATGTAACTGCCAAGCAATCCTGGAGAATGTGGGAAGGACATTGTATTAGTCAGGGTTCTCTAGAGGGACAGCACTAATAGGATAGATGTGTATATATAAAGGAGAGTTTATTCAGGAATATTGACTCACATGATCACAAGATGAAGTCCTACAATAGGCCATCTGCAAACTGAGGAGAAGGAAGCCAGTCTAAGTCTACAAATCTCAAAAGTAGGAAAGTTGACAGTGCACCTTTCAGTTTGTGGCTGAAGGCCTGAGAGCCCCTGGCAAACCACTGGTGTAAGCCCAAGAGTCCAAAACCTAAAGAACTTGGAGTTCAAGAGCAGGAAGCATCCAGTATGGGAGAAAGATGAAGGCCGGAAGACTCAGCAAGCCTGCTCTTCCATTTTCTCCTGCCTGCTTTATTCCAGTCGAGCTGGCAGCTGATTGGATAGTGCCCACCTGGGCTGAGGGTGGGTCTGCCTCTTGCAGTCCACAGACTCAAATGTTGATCTCCTTTGGCAACACCCTCACAGATGCACCCAGGAACAATACTTTGCATCCTTCAGTCCAATCAAGTTGACACTCAGTATTAACCATTACAGACATGAAATATTGGTGAGCACTGTCTCTCTGCCACTCAAGTCTATGCATCTACGCATATTTGTATTGTCACTCGTGTATATGGGTCGCATGTATATTATATATAGATTTCATTTTCATTTGTCCCCATTTCCTCTAGACTCTTCAGACCACAGATCAAAATTCTTGCTTCTTTTGTCACTCCCATAAACTAAAGGTCAGTGTTTTGTCCTGTCAGCTGCTTAATAAATACTGATAAATAATAATGATTACATTCAAATCTCAAACCGTGCACATGAATAATCTGAAGTTTTTCATAAACATTAGAGATAGAGTCTCTTATAATTTATCTGATGTACACATGTACATGAGTTAGAAATGTGGCTTAAAGGGATTTTCATTTGGAGTTAACCAAGGGAGAATTTTGGCTAATGTTTATGTCCAGAGAACCTTAGAGTGCCTCAATGTTTCTCATCTGAGAAATGGGATTACTGATTTCATTGTGTTCCTTCAAATAACCTCTCATCAAGACTGAACTGTATAATAACTAAATGTTTGGGTTTTGTACATTACACATAAACATGTAAAACTGACAGGATGATAAATTCCATGAAAGATCCTAGATAAAAATATCTGATTCTTAGACTGTTAGTATATAATATGTATGTGGTCTGTGACATTTTTCTGCCATTTATTTCTTTAATTAAATTTTGTTTTTTAAATTTCCTTTGAGGTTGGAAAATGAGTTGGCTTAGTCACAGAATTAATGGGTGAATGTTTAATTATCTGTGGAAAAAAACAATGAGTTAGGTCAACATTTCTATGGAAAATGTTTAAAGTCTAGAAAAGGGAATTGGCCAAGATGAATTTATTATAAATTTGAATTAGGTACACTAAGCTGAGTATCAAGAAAACATGAAGAAGTGGACAAAATCTCACATGAAATTTTTTGAATCCTAGGGTCTTAGCTTTTGGACACACGGTTAGTTTGCTATTAAAAAGAAATCTTGGTGACAAAATACTCCCTAACAAGAGAAGCCATTAGAAAAGGTCCAAACGAGGAACAGATTTACTTCTAACACCTTATGGGGAAATATTCCTCTAAATCAGTAGTTTGACTTCAGGGTGAACCAGAATCACACAAAGGCTGTGGAGCCCCAATCCCAGGGAATCTGATTCTGTAGGTCCAGGATGGGACCTGCATTTTGCATTTCTAACACGTGGTTCTGATGCTGCTAGTCTGAGGACCACACTTTGAGAACCAGTTTGTTTTAAACCTTTTGCAAGGAGGACTTAACAAGGGTGCGCTAAATAAATGGCTCTGGACTTCAAACCCAGGTTGTATCTGTTCCTAGTAACCGCACTGGCTGTGGTAGTATCCGCTCAGCATTACTTGTGCATTTAGTTTTTGCAAAGGTGATGAGATTGGAAGGATGGTAATGCTAATTGCTTGTGAATAATCGTGTCAAATGAAGAGATCACTCTATATTCCAGTTACTTCACCAGGTTCAGTATTTGAGAGGAATAGTAAAATTTCTTTGATGGAACATGAAGCTTTAAGAGACATGCACAGAGAGACAACTGGGGCTCAGCTTAATCCACTTATGTTATCAATGGGGTGAGAGATATAGCGGCAATACAGTCGTCACTGTCAACACGGCGCTTGCATTGACCAGATCAACATTCTGTAGAACAGTGATTTGAAAACCTATCTTAACATAGGTTTTACAAAACATATATAGAGACTTATGTGTCCAAATCAAAAATTCCTAAGTTGGGGCAGTGAAGGGCAGATTACTAATTGAGAGAGGTTTGCCCAGTGAATTTGGTAGAAATCAGTCACTCAGATACCTAAACAAGAAAAACTAACCTCTAAATTCCTAATTAAGTCATTATGCACAGAGGAATCTTCCGTCTTGCTTACAAGCTAGTTTCCTTTTACTGTAAACTAATAGGACTACTTAGTAATTGTTATTAATAGAGTTTCTGTATATACAATACCACTTTTAAGTTTGATCTCATATTACTCAAGTGCCTTGTAAAGTGTGTAATAAACACCCAAATTATAAGGAATGTAGAAATGCCAGAGCAGCCTTGCAAATCGCTATGAAAATAAATTAGACCATAGAAAGTTTTAATCACTCTGCCACCCACCAGGACATTCACATGTAATAAAATATTGAAAACAATATTGTTTTCAACCTGCCTGGCATAAGTTGTTACTCTCCAAGGGCTTAGTGGGCACATGTTCAGAAGCTGAGCAAAAGTACCTCACCGCAAATTATTTTTTAGGAAGAAACTCAAGAGATGAGCATATCTCATTCTTCACCCAGAGCCATTCTGGATATTAACTGCCCTATTAACCAAGCCAATAAATTCCTTCTCTAGGCTGTAAGAGAAACCCGCTGTCAAGCAGGATATTTCAATCGAATCCTGAAAAATATTCAGGGCAAAGTTCCAAACTCCATACATGGTTGGGCTTTTTAAAGTCTTGCTCATTGGTGAGGGTTCTTAGGAGCAGTCCTCACACCTTCTGTTTTTGTTCTGATCGTCTGTGTGTAATTAGAATAACCATAAACATACACACTCTTTCAGTTGAGGCATATATTTGGGTTAGACAAAACCTTTTACCCTTAGTTTAAGGGAATCACAGTATATGATTAATGCAAGTGCTTCTTTTCACGAAAATTCTGTGAGATTCTTAGCACTGGTTCCCTCAACGACACTTCAATCCACTGACTTCTTTCCTCAGATCTTCCTCTAGTATCCATGCTCTCTAACAGTCTTATGTATTTGTCTTGAACTGCTGAGTCTTGGCACACCTTACTTTTAGCTGCATAACTCTGTAAGTCTTATAAACAGTTTGGCAGTCATATCCTACTCCTCAGCAAGACTTAACAATGATCTTCAGTAAGGTCTCATCATACTAGGTCATCATTATTTTGATAATATATGCTATTAAGAACTATCACAAACAATTTAAGCTACATTTGTAAGAATAAAGGAACAAAGTACATATTGTAGTCTGGCCCTCCAGAGTGATTCGCCAAGACACCGGTGAATTAGGCAAGGGTCAAATGAGTATAATGAGAAACCGCAGTCAAGCACAGTTTCACGTGCTTGTTGTGAGTGGTTTTGGCTTGTTGAAGTTTGGTTTTTATTTGCTAATACCTAAATACACTATTGTGACATTTTAAATAGATGTCATCTTGATAATCTGTACCCATATGCATAATCTTGCTAAGAGACATTATCCAATTTCCTGAAAATAACAGAATTAAAGTCAATTTCGGTAGTACAAGAAGGTAAGATGAGTAATCATGAGAAAAGAAAATAGATTATTGGACTGTACTCCAAGGAGCATCGAAACACTGTCATGGAATGTCCAATTCCACCAATAATGTTGGTCATTCCCACCATTTATCGAGTGCTACCCAAGTGCTATTTTGTTGTTGGGAAAAAAAGGGTGTAGAATATATGACTTGTCTGAGGTCACTCTGGTGGAGCTGCGGTTTGAACACAGGTAGGGCTGAATCTGGAACCTTGTTGCTAACCAATAGCATTGTACCTTCCCTCAGTAAGAAAGCGAAAGTTCAATCTCTGGAAGAGAAAATTCAATCTCTGTGCAGTGGTCAGGCAGCTGTTTCTTTCTTCTGCTTCAGGTCTCAGGCTGGTACCCTTGTACCCCCACAGTTGATGACTCAAAGAAGATTCTGGGAGGTTTTTCCTGGTGGTCTCACTGCTGCTAGGATGCCATTTTGAGAGACCTGTTCTCCTGTGGCCCCTCCATTAGGGACAGCCCTTGATTAAGGACTAGAGAAAGGAGAGAGACGCTACTTCAGGCCACCACTGCCCATTAGCTCAAGGTGAAAGTGGGCTAATGCTCTCGTGACATTCCACGGCTCAGGACAGGGATTTAATGAAGTGATCACTACCCTCATCAACCCAAGAAAGAACAGAAAGTGGTTTCACTTTGTCCTGCAAACCATTATTTCAAAAACATTTTCATGGGGAACTAGGACTGGCCCTGCCAAGATACTGGGAGAGAGAAACAAGAGGTGATCAAACCAGATTTCTGGGGAGAGGCCAGAGGAGAAGATTAAATGAGAATCAGCCTCCAACTCACCATATTCCCTGCTCACTGCAGGGAGGATTGCACACACAGTAGACGCCCAGGTGCTAGGCTCATTAGGACAGTGGAGTCGGGGAAGCAGCATATTGTAGTAGACCTGGACATTTTCTTTCTTCTTTTACAATAGTGCTGAAGATTAGGTAAATCACTAAATGCTCTCAGGAGTAGTTTTGGCCTACCCAGTGTTACCTGGTCATGACACCATGGTTCACTCTGGCTCAGGGAGCATAAAGAAATAGTCAGTGTCCCCCAAGACTGGTTTTAGGAAGGCCCTGCCTGCCAACACTCTGCTGACTCTCCTTCCTTTCTCAGGTTCCAGAACATCTTCTCTTGGTTGCTTTACCAGGTTGAGCAAATCCTAACTCAAGGGGTGTTCTTTGTATTTTCCTACAAAATCCTTAGCATTTTCCACTTCTCTAGTCACCACCAGGCACCATTCTTCTTGCACAAATTGCCACTGGGCTACAAGAATAATCCTTTCCTCCTTTTATGAACGAACTCATTCTTCTCCAGCTCCACCTGTCCTCAAGTACCTCGTACTAGTTGCCAGGGTTCTCTCATTCATTTTACCTAATGTGCCCATATTTCACTATCTCTTTGATTGTGTTCCTGTATGCTCAGAAACTGTTAAAAGGTTTTCATTTTCTACTCTCAGAAATAACATTTCTGATCCCAGGCCCAGCTTCTTTCTCTCTCTTTTGTTTTTTTTTTTTTTTTTAGATTGAGTCTTGCTCTGTTGCCCAGGCTGGAAGTGCAGTGGTGCAATCTTGGCTAACTGCAACCTCTGCCTCTTGGGTTCCAGCACTTCTCCTCCCTCAGCCTCCCCAGTAGCTAGGACTACAGGCGTGCACCACCACATCCGGCTAATTTTTGTATTTTTAGTAGAGACGGGGTTTCACCGATGTTGGCCAGGCTGGTCTCGAACTCCTGACCTGGTGATCCGCCTGCCTCGGCCTCCCAAAGTGCTGAGATTACACGTGTGAGCCACTACACCCAGCCTAGTTTCTCTTCTTTGTTGCACCCAAACAACCTTGTTATCATTACTCTCACAGTGCTCACTCTCTCCTCCCCATGCACCATGCCTTCATAAATCCCACTCCATAAAAATAATTCGATAAATAAATGGGGTGAGAGAAAGCTCTTTTTTTTTTAACAACAGAATTCTGACTAATGAATGTGAGAGGAAATAGAAAATTACCATTGACAAACACCATAATAACTGTTGCATTCAATAATCATATAGGTGGATGATAAATTAGTGAGCAAAAGTAAAATAGGAAACAGATATTTGAATATCTCAAAGAATATCTCAAATTCAAAGAATGTCTCAAATTAGAAATTCTCAAAGAATATCCCCATAGGAAACTTATTAATTACAAGGGAAAAACAGTAACTTTTTATTGGAGAAACCTGGCAGATACTACTATACCCTGTCATGAGACATAGTGATATCATGTGCCTACTGATATGATGTACTGAGAAGGGTACAATATCATTTCTGTGGCATTCTTGCCAAAAAAGACACACATTTATTTAAGAGGATACACCAGACAAATCTAAGTTGAGGGGCATTTTACAAAATAGCAGGCCAGTCCTCAAAGTATCAAGGACAAGAAAGAAAAGGAAAGCCTGAACCAGACTGCAAATGGCTAAGAAAGTGTGATGACTAATTGCCACATGCGATCCCGAATTGTATCTTATTCATGGGACAACTGGTAGAATTTGAAGAAGATCTGTGGATAGGTTCATAGTATTATAACAATGTTTATTTCTTGGCTTTGATAATAGTTCTGTGGTTATGTAAGATGTTAACATCTGAAGATGACAGATATACAGTAAGAATTCTCTTACTGTATTTGCAACTATTTTGAATGTGAGAAATAATTTGAAAATTAAAGGTAAAAAAGTGTTTAAAACCTACTCTAAAAGTTGGTTCAAGTCGTACCTCTCCTTAAAACCTGCCTGTATAAACTTTAGGCAATCAAATCAAACACAAAAATACCTTGGCAGAGTTTAATTTCAAGCTTGGTAGTGAGTGAATAGCTATTAATTCAGGGAACACTTATTGAGCATCTACTATGCCCCAGTAATTACACTCGGCAGTGGGGCTTCATGGTTGCGTGCTATATACTTATTTAGTTATGCTTATAAGACTTGTTTTCCCACTTATGTGGAAAGCTCCTAGAAGACCAATTCAATATTTTTTTGCACTTCTCCACAAGATACCTAGGACAATGCCATTTACATAGCAGTCCTTTGGTAAAAATATAAATTGAATAATTCAGTGAATATTCTGTTATTTCCTTTCTCTGAGTAAACATGGTTGGTTACTAGTCAGTCACTGCCCACTTAAAGGCAGGTTGTACATGGACATCTTTTTTCTGGTATCAAGCTGCTCTGGCTATTTTATCTTTGGTTTTAGCAATGTGTCCACCAGTCTCTTCCTTTCACCCTCTCCTCCTTCTCCTAGCTCTGTGGGAACACATCATTGTTCCTGCAGTTCCAGGTGCTGTGAAAACATGGATGAAAAGATATACTTCATCCGCGACCTTAGGCAAATCGCTTGACCTTTTGGTTCCTCCTTTGCTCTGCCTCTTAACATGGGAATCCTGATAATGACTTGTCAAAGGCTTTGACGTGCCTCTTCCCAAGCCTACGTACAAATTATCCCTAATTAAGAGAATAAGCCCAGCTCCTTGCAGGAATCTGCTGCTGGGGAAAGGCAACCCTTTTCCCTGTTTGGAGTGTTTTGTTAGAGAAAGCTTCCTGTGCTTCAGATATTTTTTGTCCAGCTTTCTCCTGGGTAAATCACAGCTGGCAAAAGCCTCACTTGTTCCTAAGAAACTTTACCTAGAAAGTCAACAAAATCATATCTGAGCTCTCTACTTTATCAACTGCTTTCTTTCAAAGGAGTCTAATCATCAGGGTGAATAGAGTCGAGTCTGCATGGGCCTACAACAATTTTACAAGGGTCTGAAAAACATAAATAGGAATAGAGAATAGTTATTTTTAAACAATGCTGGAATAAGCTTGTAATCTTACAAATTCCATTGGAAAGAAAAGATGAATTGCACCATTTTAGAGGTATTTTGGGCTAAGAGGAGGTACCCCCAGCTCCTGCCTGTCTTTTGTAATCCTGAGTTTGCCCCTGTAATGAGACACACTGTTTATAGGAAAGCCAGTCTGTTTACTGCACACCTGCCACATTCAAGCCATAATTCTCAATAGCATTTTAGCTCCTCTGTTACTGTCTATACTAAAGGATTCAACGTTCAAATATAAATCTGCCACTTCATAGAAGATGGTTTACAGAACTGTACCGATTATTGGCAGCTGAGGAATTGTTAACTATTGCCTTCACCAAAGGATTGCTCTAAAAACGCACATCCGAAGCGAACAGGGCAAGATTTGGAATGAAGAAGGGTGCACATTTTAGAACAGCTTGTGAGCCGCTGTGCTTATGGAAACTGCAGCAAGAGATGCAGTGAGACTAAAACCAGCCAGAAGACACAAGGCAAGCATGCATAAAATAATCGCATTGTCGTGTGCCAGAATTCAAAGCAGGCAGGGGCATGTTACTGTTGTGGGAAAGCTTTCTGTAACCATTCTGAATATACATTCGAAGATGAGTATTTCAGGAGACGTAACAGAAAAGGGAAAATCCAAAGATTTTGTTACTCAAGGAAGAGCACAGAGGGTTCCCTAAGGAATGGAAACTAAATAAACATATGCATGCTGTGGCTGCCGATAATAGAGACTCAGGCTGTGAGAGTGGGCTAGCCAGTTGAGAGATACAGTATTCAGCATATTCAGTGTGGGCAAGAGTGATAGAAAAATAATCTGGTTAACACCCTGGGTGGAGGCCGAGATGCTACAGATGCAG
Organism: Mandrillus leucophaeus; assembly: GCF_000951045.1. Taxonomy (NCBI): domain Eukaryota; kingdom Metazoa; phylum Chordata; class Mammalia; order Primates; family Cercopithecidae; genus Mandrillus; species Mandrillus leucophaeus. The sequence continues at coordinate 699,991 of NW_012105587.1, forward strand.
TTGGATACAGGATCAGCAGTGTCTGTCATCTTATGGCAGGGATGTGGGATATCCCTCAAAAGTGTTAAATTGATGGAGACAGACCAGCTAAAGTTGCATATTTAAGAAAAGGAAAAAAAAAGAATCTCTTTAAGTAACTGTAAAAAAAAAAAGAAAAAAATCGGCATCCAGCATCAGATACATATGCCCAGTAGAATCCAGGCTTTAATATTTTTGTTCCTGTGAATAACTCCTTAAAATGCTGCTAAGCTGGCAGTATTTTAGCATAATTCACTTACCCCCACTGACCAGTAGACCAGCAGTTGGACAGTTAAGCGGCTTTTGGGCACAAACCTGAAATATCCCAGAGTATAAAAGCAGGAGTTTAAGCTGACTGAAAATAAACACGGTTCCTTCAGGCACTGATTGTATATTATGCTATGTGGGCTGAAATAAAAGATGACTTGAAGAACTAAAGGTTACTTTAAAAGGTCTCAGGGGAAATGGAGAGTTGAACTTCTATCTTTCTGTTAGTAAAGCTTGATAATGCCACCATTTATATGTTTGGGCAGATCTTGAAACTTTTCAATGGAAATGTTGACAGCTCAATGTAGAACCACAACTGGTTTCCTCACAGAGGTAGGGTGGTTAGTGGAGAGACGACTAGAATTGGAAGGAGAGGTACTGGCTCCAGCACTCACTAGCTGTCTTACTGCAAAATAGTCATGGCATCTCTCTGAATTTTAGGTGCTTTCTGCCTCCACTTGCAAATGGAAGAAAACACCAGCAGCCCTTCAAACTTTATAATAGTGTAGTAAGGACCAAAACAAGAGAACCGTTTGTGGAAGTGCTTTGTAAATTGCAACACGCTATACAAACTAAAGGCTTTCATGAGAACATATTTTTGGGTTGACAGAAAACTCCTAGCTTCAGATGGCTGTTGAAAAGGATTCACGTGGTTTTGGAAGCAGACTGACTTGTTAGACTAAGGCTCAACTACACTGATTAAGAACCAACCTGCAGCCAGGTGCGGTGGCTCATGCCTGTAATCCCAGCGCTTAGGGAGGCCGAGGTGGGCAGATCACCTGAGGTCAGGAGTTCGAGACCAGACTGACCAATGTGGTGAAACCCCGTCTCTACTAAAAATACAAAAATTAGCCAGGCATGGTGGCACGCGCCTGTAGCCCCAGCTACTTGGGAGGGTGAGACAGGGGAATTGCTTGAACCCATGAGGCAGAGGTTGCAGTGAGCTGAGATCGCACCACTGCACTCCAGCCTGGACAACAGAGTGAGAACTCCGTCTGAAGAAAAAAAAAAAAATCAACCTGCAATGTAACCTTTACTGTGGACACTTCATACCGCAAGTACATGTGGAGGAATGTAATCAGCAAGAAAACTTCAGAAAAGAAAAATATTTTAAAATTTATTTTCATGCCTTTAACACCTTATAAATGTATGTGAATCATTCAAGATTACATCTACCTTCCTTTCAAACTAGCTATGAGATATTTGATTCTCCTCGACAAACTGTTCATTTTACACAACTGGCAATGTCCATAGTTGATTCTTTCAACTGGGTTGATTCCAACCTCCTCAGAAAAGGGTATCAATGGAGTAAGTTTGAAGAAGCTCAGCATTTGTTCACTCAAGGAGCTCATCATTAATTTGCTCAAGGCAGTGGTGTCATGGCATGCACATGGACATGCCCAGCAGAGAAACCATGCATCAATATCATTTGCCTGGGTTCCAAAGATTTGTTAGTATTTTTCTGGAGTTTGGCAATTAAATTGCTAAAATCCTTTCTGTCCCAAGATTGCTCTTTGATATTCAGGTAATGCTTAACTATTCTGAGAGTTGCAGAAAGTGATTATAAAGAAAATTTAGTTTGTAACTGTGGGGTTGTATAGAAGGTACAATCTGTAAGTAGCTGGAAATGATTCAGATGATGTTCTCATTCAAACTGAGTTATTTTTAAAAGAATATTTAATTGGAAGAAATCCAATTTTTTTTTTTTTTTTTTTTTTTTTTTTTTTTTTTTTTTTTTTTTTTGAGATGAGGTCTTGCTCTGTTGCGTAGGGTGGAGTGCACTGGCATGATCACAGCTAACTGTAACCTCAAACTCCTGAAATCAAGCAATCCTCCTACCTCAGCCTTCCAAGTAGCTGGGACTACAGGCACTCACAACCATGCCCAGCTAATTTTTTATTTTTGTAGACACAAGCTTTCACTATGTTGCCCAGACTGGTCTCCAACTCCTGACATCAAGCAGTCCTCCCACCTCCACCTCCCGAAGTGCTGAGATTACAGGCATGAGCCAGCGTCCCCAGCCCCAGTCTTTAACATAGTAGAATAACACGCACAGAGCCTGGATGAGAGATACTAGCTTAAAAACACAAATTCTTCCCACAGACCACCTGGAGCAGGAACCTACACCATGACAGACATCTATAGATAGATAAATTATTATTATTTTGACCAATCTCTAAAACATTAATTCACCTGAAAAAAAAAAAAAACACATAAGAGGAAGATGCTTAGAAATCATTTCATTGCCAATAATGAAATAAGGGTCATGTCTTGTCACTTCACCATTGTAAGAATCGATATTTAAAAATAAGTTGAGTTAAAGGTTAACAGAGGTATCTTACATTTACATAGCACCTTGCAGTTTGTAAGGTAACTTTACACATTAGCTGGATGGAGTCTCATGCTAGAAGAGCAGTTTCCTCATCTGTAATAATGTAAGCGTGACAGCCTCATGGGTATCATTTTGTGGATTAAGTGGACTAACATTTCACATACCCCCAGCCTAGGGGTAGGTTCTTGAAAGTTGGTGAATTTGGACCACCTTTGGGAGCTGAATTTGAATGACTCAGTGGACAAAATGCCATTTGGAATCTCTGATTCCACTGGCCAGAGGGACACTGCAGTCCTAAAGGAAAGCATTGAGTCAGCGCCTAGTAAATTATGAATTGCTCTTTCTCTTCTCTAGCAGTAGCAACCAATGAGAAGCATTAATTTTCATAAATGCAGTGTAACTCCATTCGGGAAGGGTCTTCATTCCCAAGGTTTGATCAGTGGCTAGAACTAGTAGGTGCTCAATAAACATTTGCAGAGCAAATGCATGAATAAATGACTCCCAATACCTGATCTCTTTTCTCTTCCCTACCTTTTTTGTCCAGCATTTTTATAATTTACACCCATATCTTAAACATTTTTTTTCATATACTTCTCCTGGATTTTCCTATCTCCTTGTAAAAGGTCAAGAGAACTCCCTCATCTAAACTAGCACTGAACAGATTCTTCATTGAACTTTCAGTACATGCTTCCAGGGGGTAACCACTGCTCCCCGCAGCTCTTAGGAGCTTTGACACATTGGATTTCCTCCACAGAGCTCTTCAGCTTCTCCATATGGACTCCTTATATGCACCCCCCACCCCGTCACTGCTTTTCCCATCAATGCTACCAACGTAGTCCTTTCTCCATGGAAACCCTAAGTGATTCTTGGTCCAAGTGGTTGACCGACTAGCTTTTGATTCAGAAGTGTTTCAGCAGGACAGCCATTTGGGCCCGTTCCTCTAAATGAACTCTAACAGTTACACTGGAAGGGACAGCTTCTTTAATGCCATTCTCTATTTCCCAATGTCAGATTTTAAAACTCAAGGGAAAGTGACATTTATGTGTTATATATGCTCCTGCCGATGATTGTTTTTAAAATGTAATTGAGAAACAGAGGGAAGAAAACACTCGCTATTAAAAAAATTAAGCCAGAGTAGCAACCTCTCCATGGAAGGTTTAAGTATTCGTGATAACCTGCTCTCTGATTCCTGCCACCCAATTTCCAAGCCAGAAGAAATGTTCATTTAAACAACCAAAACACAACTTTAAAAAACCAAGAAAATATAGGGGGTAATGGTAGGCAGCCTGTTTCAGTTCTTCTGTGCTAATAGTATATCTTCAAAATTATAAGACTTCAGTACAATTCACTGGACGTAACGGAAGACAGAGGGATAAACATAAACCTGTATTTTTGTCACATTTGACAGGTCAGACTATTGGTTACTATTTTAAAGGGGCTTTGCATTTATTAAATATTCCGTTTACATATACTGTCACAGGTCTGCATTTACAAATGCGCTGTTTTGCATGCATTTTCAGACTGAGAAAATGCAAACCTAATGGGCTCAGCTTCTTGACATTCCACCTCCTTCTCGGTGAAAGGGTTACTTTAAAAATCAACAGCTAAAAAATTAATTGGCCCAGGCATTTTTAAAGCAAAGATCAGAACAAACGTTTACTGTTTCTTTTGAGGTCTGCACATAATTCAGTATTTTAAAATAGAAAAATATGCTGCCTCATGGACCACACTGAGAATGTGGCCTTTGGAAATTTTGGAATAAGCAAATAAAAAAATTTTTTAAATGTAGACAATATAGAAATGAAAGTAGTCAAAATATGCTCTTCATTGAATGCATCAGAATTTCCAGCATTATGACCTATAAGGGTTACAGTTTTGAATGTATTTTAAAAGATCAAAGCCCCAAGTTCTGGGCTGATGACCATCTTCTGGACAGTACCTAGTAGTTGATAATCTGTAGGATTCACAGTCTTTAAACCGTCATTGACAGGACAGTTCAGATGAGTTCTAGGGAAGATATAGCAAGTTGGAGAAGGAATGCATGTATTTAAAATACATTAAGTATTGTTATACAGCCATTCATTGCTTCCAACAAAATAAAATGTTTTTAAAAACTGCCTGAACCGTGACTGGCTTCTGCCTAGCACGGTGTCTGGTGCTCAATAAATATTTAGTGAATGAAATAATTCTTTGCTAATGTTGATTTCTTTCTTTCTTTCTTTTTTTAATGATAAAATCAAGCCTATAGAGCTGTTACACCTCTGAGCAAGTGGAAATCCATAGAGTAAATGAAAGGGTTTCGATTTGGGGCCTTCCATCTTGTAAGCTAAAATGGGTAGTCCTTAAGGTTGAAGAGTGGAAACGGATCAGATCAAGCAAGAAGTTTGCACCTTCCCCCCACCCCACGCCCTCCCAGAACTATTCTTAACCTGAAATAACACTCACTAGCTCAAGTTCAGAAATTCAAAACAAGAGCTGGGTGCAGGATAAAATTTCAACCTCAGTTTTTGGCCGGCAC
>NW_012105587.1:705175-720484 GCF_000951045.1 Mandrillus leucophaeus
AATTAAGCCAGAGTAGCAACCTCTCCATGGAAGGTTTAAGTATTCGTGATAACCTGCTCTCTGATTCCTGCCACCCAATTTCCAAGCCAGAAGAAATGTTCATTTAAACAACCAAAACACAACTTTAAAAAACCAAGAAAATATAGGGGGTAATGGTAGGCAGCCTGTTTCAGTTCTTCTGTGCTAATAGTATATCTTCAAAATTATAAGACTTCAGTACAATTCACTGGACGTAACGGAAGACAGAGGGATAAACATAAACCTGTATTTTTGTCACATTTGACAGGTCAGACTATTGGTTACTATTTTAAAGGGGCTTTGCATTTATTAAATATTCCGTTTACATATACTGTCACAGGTCTGCATTTACAAATGCGCTGTTTTGCATGCATTTTCAGACTGAGAAAATGCAAACCTAATGGGCTCAGCTTCTTGACATTCCACCTCCTTCTCGGTGAAAGGGTTACTTTAAAAATCAACAGCTAAAAAATTAATTGGCCCAGGCATTTTTAAAGCAAAGATCAGAACAAACGTTTACTGTTTCTTTTGAGGTCTGCACATAATTCAGTATTTTAAAATAGAAAAATATGCTGCCTCATGGACCACACTGAGAATGTGGCCTTTGGAAATTTTGGAATAAGCAAATAAAAAAATTTTTTAAATGTAGACAATATAGAAATGAAAGTAGTCAAAATATGCTCTTCATTGAATGCATCAGAATTTCCAGCATTATGACCTATAAGGGTTACAGTTTTGAATGTATTTTAAAAGATCAAAGCCCCAAGTTCTGGGCTGATGACCATCTTCTGGACAGTACCTAGTAGTTGATAATCTGTAGGATTCACAGTCTTTAAACCGTCATTGACAGGACAGTTCAGATGAGTTCTAGGGAAGATATAGCAAGTTGGAGAAGGAATGCATGTATTTAAAATACATTAAGTATTGTTATACAGCCATTCATTGCTTCCAACAAAATAAAATGTTTTTAAAAACTGCCTGAACCGTGACTGGCTTCTGCCTAGCACGGTGTCTGGTGCTCAATAAATATTTAGTGAATGAAATAATTCTTTGCTAATGTTGATTTCTTTCTTTCTTTCTTTTTTTAATGATAAAATCAAGCCTATAGAGCTGTTACACCTCTGAGCAAGTGGAAATCCATAGAGTAAATGAAAGGGTTTCGATTTGGGGCCTTCCATCTTGTAAGCTAAAATGGGTAGTCCTTAAGGTTGAAGAGTGGAAACGGATCAGATCAAGCAAGAAGTTTGCACCTTCCCCCCACCCCACGCCCTCCCAGAACTATTCTTAACCTGAAATAACACTCACTAGCTCAAGTTCAGAAATTCAAAACAAGAGCTGGGTGCAGGATAAAATTTCAACCTCAGTTTTTGGCCGGCACAACTGACTTTTGTACTTTCCACCCCAAGACTCCTCCCCGAGATCAGAGCTTTGTGCAGCCTCTTCTTAAGTTACAGGGAGTTAGAGCAAAAGGGCATCTCCCGTAATGGAGCTGCAAGGATTCCCTTGCTTAGGCGCTCACGGTTATCTCTCATTCTCCCTCTCCCTTTTTCCCTGGGAACGTGAAATGCTGAGATGGAAATCCTAGGGTGAAGATCTGGGGTCCGTGAATGCAGACCGAGCAGAGCTGAGGTTTGAACGACGCCTGTCTGCGGGCAGCGGAGCGGGCGCTCCCGGGAGCTTGGAAGGCAGGGACGCGAAACCTAAGAAATGCCTGGAGCCGGGTTACAGAGACGCCCCTCGGGCACACGGCGGCCGCAGCGGCAGCCGGGAGCTCGGTGCAGAGAAACGGGAGGATACACGAAGCAGATAACCCAAGTCTCCGTCGGACGCCTTAACATCACAGGGAGCTGCGCGCACCCCGCGCCTCCCCCATGCCATTCCCGAGGGCCCAGGAGTTGCAGGGCCTGGCACGGGGTATCCCCGCCGGAGTCGCCCTTTCCCCGGGGACGGCAGCAGCCTCGCTCCTCCCGGGTCTCCAGGATTCAATTCGTTGCCGGTTCCTAGTTCCCCTCTACTCTCCGACGGCCCCTCCAGCTTCTGTATGCCCCCAAAGCACACAGGACCCCACACCCCCAGGAGAGGCCCTGCGGTGTTAGGGAGAGGACAGAAGGGGGAGCTAGGGACGGCGCCAAGTCCTGCAGGGGAACTGGGGCGGAGGGGAGGATGGGGGAAATGGGGCCTGCAGCGTCGTCCCTGCCCCTGTGCAGCGTGGAGGCGCCAAAAGCCGAGGAGGAAATGCCCTCTGCCTTCGCCCCCAAACTTCTACTGACCCGGCTTGCAGCGGCTACCCCCTGCAGGTAGCCAAGCGTGTGGAGAGCGCCCTGGCCGCGACCCCTCGAGGCTGGGGGTGGGCGGGACTACGGCGAAGGGGACCCCAGCCCGACCCCAGGCGCCACCCTCCGCGGCTGCCCGGTGCATCCCAGGCCGGGTAATTAGGAGCCCAGCCAGGTGCGCCCTGCAGCCCTACACTTTGTGGGGCTCGACCATGGAAAGCGCCGTATCATCAGTCTGCAGGGAGCGGCCAAATGACAGAGCTCCCGGCCGCCCCGGCGCCCCGAGTCTCGGCCGGGCAGCCCTGCCGGGCGCCCGCAGAGGAGGCCGAGATGCAGCCCACGCGGCGGCCGCCCGGTGCCTGCTCCGGGTCTGCTGCGGCGCCGGTGCGGACTAGAGAAGGCCGAGCGGTCCCACCCGCCCTGCTCTGAGGGAGCCCCGGGGTCCTGGCCGGCAGGGAAGGAGACCTGTTGAAAACACTTAACACCAACTTGAAAGACAATCAAGTCGCCCGAGCAAAACCCGCTCTCCAATCTGTTTTCAAGTGTCATAAACGCTGCACTGCAGTAAGATTGCTGCTCCCTTAAATGGGCCAATAATTTCCAGCTCTCGCCCACAAATTCCCCCAACCGGGGATTTCAATGTAAAGCAATTCAAATAAGTAAAAACCACTTTATTGCTTTTCGAAAATTCGCATGCATTTATTCTGCTTAAAATTTGATATAGGGCATTTTTTTTTTTTGTATTACCATTTATCGCTTGCCAAGAAATAATTAAGAATAGGAGCTCGAAGATTAATTTTAAATAAAAAATCTTCTTAAATGAAAATGTCAGGTCATAAAAATTCCTTTTAAATCACAACAGCATATAAATCTTTGAAATTAACCATGTAATTACAATGTCTATCAACTTTTACCTTGAGCTTTGAGCCTCTCTTTTTAATCTTCCATTCTTTTTTAATGAATAGCTATTTTGAAATTAAAAAGTACTGTTCATTACACATGCCCCACTATAATAGGGTTTTTATCATATTTGCTGTATGTAAAAATACTTGCTACTTTGTAATTATTCACACGCCGATCCTTTCCTATATTGAGTGGAAAATAAAAAATGAAATAGAAGTCAAAGGTGCTTTAGAGCTGAATGATTTACACAATTCATTAAGGACGGTGATTTTTCAGTTAGCATCAGATTAAATGGTTACTTACTCTCAAATAGCCCTTGGGGAGTTGAATTGCTGGGTAGCAAACAGATTAAAGTTTGCATTGAAAGAAAAATTGAATTCAGAGGTAATCAATAGCATAATAGGGGCAGTGAGTGGTGCCTGCTGCCTGAAATGAAATTACCATATTTTTAATCTTAATTTTCCACTCTGTTTATCTGACAGTGTGGATGTGCAATCCAAACAGATAATGAGAGAGTGGGATATTGACACCGCTGTCCTCTGGAGTGCTTGTTTTCAGTGATTAAATGCTGTGATCTGTGATTACTTTGTGCAGGGATGTCAGGGCTGCTGGCCAGAACCATGGGAGGGGCACTCGCTCAGCAGCTGTAGCTCCCGACTCTCCCAGGTCCTAATGTCTGAAATTCATTTTCCACCAGTAATATCGAAAAATAAAGATTACCTATTTATGTATATACTTTGGCTGCACAAATTACAATAGTTAATTCCATTATTATTGTTGTCCTGACTCAAAAACGTTTTAATTAGATCAATGTGTAGTGAACCCTCTCTGTAAGTTCTGTATTAATGAGCTAACAAACTTGCTTCTTATAGGAAGAGGTGAGTTATAGAAAGCAATAGGTTAGGAAACTTTGAAGGAAAAGTGTATTGTCATTAGAGAAGCAGTAGAGAGGAGACTGGGGCATTGTTAAAGAAATCTAGCCCCAGAGGCTGTAATTATATAACAAGCTGTGATAATTTTAAGAAATGCAAATAGTTCTCTTTGCATTGGGAGAAAGTCTTCAATTGCATTTAATCAGATTAATACCTCTAGCCAAGTAAAAATACCAAATCACAAAATTTTAAAGTTATATAAATCCTATATGCTCAAAATGCAGTATCTTTGGATATCTAAATGCACCATGGTGATTAGTATAGTCGGGATGTATACCTTATATCGAAGGCATTATTGCATTTTGCAGTGAGGAAATTTGCGATGCTTCACGTTAGAGAACATATTATGGATGCATCATTTGAATTTGAATTCACTTAACCCTGCTGTGCGAATAGATTTACAATAGATGATGGCTATCTACCATCTATACCAACAACCTGCACTGTCCAGCAAAGACACTGTGTAAAGTCTGCACATGTTTAGAGAATTTGGTAATTATGCATAGTTAATTAATTTATCTACCCCTGATACATCTGTGTACCTAAATAAAAAGGACTGAAGAAAGGGTGATGGGCAGCATTGGCTATCTGATAATAGATTATTACACAGTATTGATTTCTCCAAATTGGAAAGTAGTCATAACATACAAGTAAGGGTACCATACCTCATTCAATCGTTCCTTAACCTTGGCTACAGGCATTGTCTTCAGTTCCTAGTGCACATAATAACTTTGTTTTTTCCTCAATCATTTCTGATATGCAAAACTCTCTGGTAAGGGAAAGGGAGCCGTAGGCTAAGTACTCAGAAATAAAGAGTGAAAACTCACTTTGTGAACAAGGTGAATAAGCTCCACCACTGGGTGTGAATTCAAGTTTATCAATTCCCTAATTGGCAGCATCCCTCAAAAAAAAAAAAAAAAAAAAATCCCCAACTTCCTCAAATTCCCTAACTTCTCCAGTTCAACCCAACTGGTTGAAATTGGAAAGTTTTAATAAATCCATATGTTAACCACTGAGTGGCCACAGGCTACTTTGATCTTGTCACATATATTACTGATAAAGAAACTGGAAAGGAAATCTATGCTCATAAAAATAATGACCAATGACTTTTGCTCAGTTTCGTATTTTAAGCATAGACTAAGGAGATTCCTATGTGTTATATAAACCCACAGTGAGAGCGGTACATCTCCATTTTACCACCTGCTTTAGATGTGCTGTGTATGCTGTGTTATTTTGTAAATTGTACATTGTAAAATGTAAAGACAGGTTACATGGGATCCACACAATAAATGAGTATAATCGAGTCCCAAGGAATCTTTATCATGGTGCTGGAATGAGCTTAAAATTTTTGCTTAGAGTCTTTTTTTAAAATCACAAAAAGATGTATCAGCCAGATTAACAGAATTTAGGCCGAGCCTTTCACATAGAGTTTCAGTACCATTTTGACAATTTATTCAGTATTCAGAAGAATCCATAAACTTGAATATAAACTACATACAGTCCTGTCTTTATTACAACAAACTAATCCAATTTTTTGATAACTTGTATTGTGTTCCCGAAAAATTTTTTTATCAATACTTAAACATGCTGATTCTCATAGCAGTGGAATATGGCTGATACATATCCTTTGACATGGAAAGTAGTCAAAGTGCTATTGGAACTTTTTCCCTATCTCCTGACTACCTCTGTAATCCAACTGAAACCTAGGTTTTCTAAGGATACAAAAGCCTTCCTCTACCCTTGTACCTGCAGTCACCATTCGAAGTTTATTGAGCTTTAGAGCAGACAAAGAGTGAGAAAATCCAAACCAATCTCTTTCCTTTCACTTTCTAAATCCTGACATGGTCCATCACCTTTGAAAAATAGTGAGCTGGCCTTCCCTAAAAAGGAGAAAGAAAACAAATCTAATGGAAAACAATGGGAGAAGGATAATCTAATCTTTAAATAAGGAGACATGTTTCTGAAAGCTTAAGAAGGGCAAGTTTCACACTGATGTCATCTTCTCCTGAAAAATGTGAGCCCTCCAGGAGGTGGAGAGCGAAATATTAATGCTATTAATCCATTGTCCTCGAATCCTTCCTAAATAGGTGAGATTTGAGGGAAGGCTCTAGATCACAAGAAGTAGAAGTATTCATGGAAAACAAGTGGTTTTCTCCTGATTGGCGTTTAGCTTGTTCAACTATTAACAAGCCAGTCCCTGGGAAAGCCTGAATGTTCCAATGAACCACACACACAAATGACTGGCAGTTACTTCCTAGATGTGACCCAAGCTTTCCTTTCAAGCCAGTCTGTCATGGCCTGGAGAAGAAGGAAAATGTACTTATCTCCGACTCTGGAAATGAAAGTTTATTCTGGGGCATCGCTGAGTTGAGTCACGTCTCAAGTACATTTTGCATTAAGGAAACAAATCCCAAAAGGGTTTCCTCAAGAAATGGTGGCTCTGTTGGACCTAGTTATGACAGTGCAAATACTGTCATCAATTTTTTCACCTTGAGAGGCCAGATTTTTTTTTGTTAAGTTTTGAAGTCTTTGGTTCCCTATAGCCTTGGGCACAATTGTGGCAGTAAAAACTAAAAAATAAAGCTACCCATGATGCAAAGAGAGAAGTGACCATTTCTGCAGAGTGGAGATAATGAATAGATAATGAGCTTCATAAAGCCTGCATGGAGACACATCTGAGTTACTGATTGCTTTATCACTCATGCCAAGCACAGTGCCTGGCACACAGCAGATAGTAACTATGTGCTTAAATGAATATACAGATACAGCAAACATCTGAGAACTGTCAGATCATTTTGATTTTAAGTGTCATTAGTAAGTCTAGAACTTGAATATTTAAATTATGGTGAAAAGCCAATATTCTCAGGGCTTTCAGTATTTCCTACCTATACTCTATCTAAAAGTTCGTTATTCTCCTAAACAACTTAAAAGATAGAGCCATAGATGAGTAGTTTGCATCCCATTTGATTAGATACTGAGTAAAACACAAGCGATCACCTTCCAGCCCTGTTAGTTCCCACTGACACCCATCAGATGCTTGAGCTCCACTGACCATGTTGTCTTGACATTTGCTTCATATATTTTTTTCTCTCTCTCCTCCCTTTGAGAAGATGTGCTCTTTGGAGACAGGAACCAAGTCTTGTCTTACTTTCCCTTTCCTGGGCACAGAAGGTACCTCCCAATGTGTTGAATTAATTAAAATATAAGCCTTGTATGGAAAAATCTTATCCTAAACTGTCCCTGGATAAAAAACAACAACAACAACAACAAAAAAAACTAAGTGATGTCCCTTTGGGAGTTCCATTCCCATCTCTCTTTCTGTCTCAACGTCCCCAGGGTCCCCGTCGCTCATCTGTAACATGAAGGCATGGTTCTAGGCAGCTTCTACCTCCAAGATTTTATAAATTGAAGACATTCTTGAAAATTTGTCACCTGACTGGATTTGTTCACAAACTAAACATTTTGGAGACTGTAGTAACTAAGGGAAAAGTAGAGTTTCCCAAATCATCTCTTCTTTCAGTCCTTGTGGAAAAGTCATCAGAGAAATGTTTCCTTTATAGAAACTTAACTATCACAAGTGGTTTCCCCTTTAAATATCTGCACCTAAGTCTTTCCATTTGATTTTTTTGTTCTAAGAACCTTCCTACAACCAGGAGGCATGAGGCTATCTAATTATCTTTTTTTTTTTTTTTTTTTTTTTTTTCTTAGACAAGGTCTCACTCTGTCACCCAGGCTAAAGTGCAGTGGCACTATCATGGCTCACAACAGCCTCCATCTCCTGGGCTCAAGTGATCCTGCCATCTCAACCTCCTGAATAGCAGGGACCACAGACACTTGCCACCACGCCAGACTAATTTTTATTTTTTTGTAGAGATGAGTTCTCACTATGTGGCCCAGGCTGGTCTCCAACTCCTGGGCTCAAGCAATCCTCCTGCCTTGGCCTCCCAAAGTGCTGGGATTACAGGCATGAGCCACCTCATCTAGCCAAGACCTGTCTAATTCTTTCAGCCAGAAAATCCCCCACAGCACCCTATCAGTCTTACAGCAGAGAAGAGGCCCATTCTTCTGTTAACCACCATGGGGGTTGGGGTAGCCAGCCCCCAAGATGACCTGCAAGCATCCCCACCTCCCTGTCTGCACAACCTTGCAGACAAGGTGTGTCCCCTCCCACACTGTACCAGATTCACTTTATGATCAATAGAATACAGAGAAGTGATGGCATGTCACCTCCTAGATTAGGTTATCCTAGACTGTGGCTACAGGCTCATATTGTCTGTCTTCATTTGCTGTAGGGGAAGCCAGTTGCCAGGTTGCAAACTGCCATATGGAGAGACCCACATGGCAAAGAACAGAAGCCCTCAGTCCAATACTTCACGAGGAACTGGAGAAGCCAGCTGCCATGTCATGAAAGTATTCAGGCAGCTTAGGAGAGGACCACAGAGCAGAAAATGGAAATCTCTGCTAACAGCCAATGGGCACCTGAGGCCGACCAACAACCACATGAGTGAGCTTGAAAGCAGATCTCCCAGTCAAGCCTTCTGATGAAACTGTGGCCCAGGTCTGACTAAACCTCAAGAGAGACCTTGGGTCAGAATCACCTACCCAAGCTGCTCCTAGATTTCTGCCCATAGAAACAGAAATGTTTGTTGTTTTAAGCTGCTAAATTTTGGTGTGATGTGTTACATAGTAAGAACAGATACCAAAATATAATCATCGATCAAAGTTTTTTTTTCAGTATTATGCAAATACCAACTGCACATCCTTAGGAATCCTTTTTATCGTTATGAACCTTTTCTGCCTACCACAGTAAGTGGTGAAGTCTAAGTGTCCTAAGATGTGGAGTGTAAATTAACAATATCCTAAGATATGGAGTCTGCATGATCAAGATACTTGTTTTTACAGCATGTGGCAAAATGTCTTCTTCCCTTTATGCCTCTGATATTTAAGCCTTAGGACTACTTTATTGGAACCCATCTCTATAAAATATTGTGGAGATGTGACCCAGATCAATAACTGCCTTTCTGGCCAATTAAAATACTCATGTATGTATCCAGTGAATTTACAAGTTGAATAAGAACAGGATAAACTACAAGATATTCATTGATACCAGTTCACTAGTTTCCTACCACATTTTAAAAATCAGGGCATTGGACCCATATGTGACAAGAGGAGTTGCTAAAAGGAAAACATGCTTGTAAGTGGAATCCTTGATATTAGTCAAGACACTATTTTTCCTTTTAAATTGTCTAAAAATGACAACATGACAAATATTTACAAACAAATTAAAAACATACAACTGATTCGGGATTTTGATAGAATGTAGATAACACATTTGTTCAGAATATTGAACTAGAAATCAATTCTAGTTTGAATATAGGGATTTTCCTTATCTCACTGTGGCTATGAAACAACAGTTACAAATTTATGGCAATGTTAATAGTGACTGTTTACTGAGTACTTGTGTGATTTATACATACATTTTCACATCTAATTCAGACTTCTGTTTAAGTTGAATTTGAATAATCATTATTATGATCCCATTTTATGGATGCAAAATTGAGACTGAGAGGGTTTCCATAGTTTGCACACAGCTAGTAATAATGGACCCAGGATTCAAAGCCAAGCTTTTCTGAATCCAAGGTTCACACTATTAGTTATATGCTATATTGTCATCCTATATTATTATTTATATTGATTGTATTAATGGCAATATATTAGCAATTGCTGTATTCTTATAGCAAATCCATAACTACCACTAACAACAACAAAAAATCGTCACTTTCAAAAAGATTTTATTTTAAGCTCAAGTTGAGAAAAGCAGCTTCCACTTACTGAGAAGACACTCAGAAAGGAACAGTGAAAGGATGATGGTGGTTTTGAGCCTCTAAACTCTCTCTATTCATCTGATGAGGAAGAAGACGGTGTCAGCATTTTATGGACACACTTTCTTCACAGGCCTGCATTTTGTAACTGTCACCGTCTCCCAAGGTTTAGAGTTGGCCTTTTGTCTAAGAATATCATTTCCTTTTCAGTGTTCCTATTGAGGGTAAATATGATCTTAATATATTTCTGAGTATTCAATGCCAACCTTTAAAAAAATCTATAAACATATAATTAGATTTTTTTTTCCAGCAGAGAAGGCCATTTATGTTATTCATCTTCTCTTAGAGTCTGAGCTAGAGTCCTTTGGTTTTGCTAGTTAGGATTCAAATCAGGCAGCCTCATCAGAGAATTTCCGGGCAGCAGTCACATTGGCGCTGGGTAATGTTTGTTACTCAGACTTGAGGGGTAATGGGGGAAAAGGAGGACGGCAAAGCTCACTAAACTCTTGAGCAGGTTAGCATCTTCCGAATACTGCGTTGTCTGCTGTTTCTGCCACTCTGCATACATCACAACTGTGAAAGGCATCAAAGGAAAATGGAAAGAGAAATAATACAACTCATGGATCCAAGCACACACATAGTTGCTGATTGTTCATTAAAATACATATCAACGGTGGGCAATTGTTGCCTCTTATTCCTCAGCTCCAGTAGTACCAATCTGTCTTTTAAAAAATCAGAAAAAAAACAGATTCAGTTCTTTGGTTTTTGTGTCATTCTGTGTATGTGTCAGTGAATGTGGGTGATAGTCTAAGAGGTGCTGCAGATTCACTGAATAGTTAAGTGATGTGATTCTGATGTGTTTCTTTTTCCTTCCTATTCAAGTGAACTGCCCCATTTTGAGGATGATTTGCTACAGTATTACTGCCACTGCGGTGTATAAATATCTTTGGCGAATTGAGAGTATACATGTTTTTCAAATAACTGTGCCTGACTAGTATCTCCATAGGGTCTCTATCTCAGACATCTTGAGTTCATTCTCTTATTTCCTAAGTTGTTTTTCATTGCTTTCTTCTTTTAAGCTAGATGCTTCTTAGTACCTTCAGGCCACTACCCCCATTTTAAAGATGGAGAAATACATAAAACATTAACACTTTATTCAAGATCACAAATGAAAACCTCATAGCATAGGTTTATACTATCCCGATTTACTGAGCTATGTACCTAGATTAAAGCAGCCTATAAATGCTTTATGCACCATTGCTCCAGAAGGGATAAACGTGATCCCTGAATAATCATTGACAACAATCCCTAGGGAAAAAAATATTATCTTGACTCAGACAACTGTTATAATAGCAATGACAACACTAAAATAGAAAAATTAAATCAATGATTTCTAATTAGATTAAATTGGTGTTAAATACACTTATTATTTCTGTTTTATCAGATTAAGTAAATTTTGTTTCCATTTGTCTTATTTTTGGGAGGTTTAGACAAACTACATCTATTTGATTGAGTCATTAAAACAGTTAATACAATTTAAAACACATTAAGGTACATTCTTGTTTTTTTTTTGCTGACATTATCTTAGACTACCTTATGAAATATCTCTGAGGATACTAATGCTTTACTTGTAGAAATTTGCAACTTAGATGAGTGAATTAATAGTTAATCAAAATAGTTTAAACCAGAGGGCTCCAGACATTTTTGATAATGTATACCTATAATTAAGGAAATCTGAATATGCACCCTAGCCTAAGCATGTTTATTTTTCGTAAAGTATACACATGTACTACTTCATATCATAAATATTAATAAAGCTTAGTTTCTTTCTTACATTTTAGATTTAAAACTATCAGTAGCAGTTGTATTTTTCTTCCTCCACCACAAAGGTTGATTTTGGACAGATCCCATTTTAGACAACTGATTACACTGTTGTGAAGTTTCTACTTTGCAAGTGGAGGTTCTTCTTTTTTTAAAACTTTATTTAAAGTATTTATTCTTTATCATTCATGTATAACTGTTATTTTTGGTATTGGTGTAGCTTTATTGCAATGTTAGTGTGAAAATAAACACCATAACTTTAAAAGACTAAAGTACAATTCAGTCTTCTGATCTAAAAGCCAAGTGTGTCAAGTGGATGTAAATCAGAATATCTAGTTAAATGAGAGAGGTGTTAGGGCAGTGAAAAAAGGAGGGCATAGAAGTGTCAAGTATTTGAAGGTTTTCTATGAGAAAGTGGCTCCAGGCTGGGTGCAGTGGCTCACACCTGTAATCCCAGCACTTTGGGGAGGCTGAGGTGGGTGGATCACCTGAGGTCAGGAGTTTGAGACCATCCTGGCCAACATGGTGAAATCCCATCTCTATTAAAAATATAAAAATTAGCTGGGTGTGATGGTGTGGGCCTGTAGTCCCAGCTGTTTGGGAGGCTAAAGCAGGAAAATTGCTTGAACCCGGGAGGCAGCGGTTGTAGCGAGCCGAGACCATGCCATTGCATTCCAGCCTGGGCAATAAGAGTGAAATTCTGTCTCAAATAAAAAAAGCTCCAGTTTGTTTTGTATCTTTCTAGAAAGACTATTTGGGACCCAGTGGAAGGTACTGGGAGGCAAACTACTTTGTTCAAGGAAGAACATTTTAATTTATAGGTTTATTTAAAATATAGACTACCCTAGTGCAACCCGTCTTATCCCCCAACACAGTCAATCCCTTATCTAAGTGGGGTCTGGAGCTACTGGGGAATTGTAGCCAGATTCTTGCACAGGGAAGAAGTTGGAGCAGATAATCTCAGGTTCCTTTTCATTCTTAAGTTCTGTGATTTTATAATAATCAAAGAACAATTATTTAGAAGACTGGTAACGTGGAATCCCTTTGCCACAAAGAGGTGTATTGACTGTGTTCAAATGTGCAAAGGCCATGTAGGAGGTGGAGGTTGAAGAGAGGTTCCGCTAGTCCAGAACCACAAGAAATCCAACTTCAATTGGGCAGAAGAGACAGTTGCGAGCTTCAGTCACCACACATTGGATTAAGTGAGTTTCAGAAGGTTCTCCTATAAACAGTCTTTGCAGAGGGAATAAAAAATTATCCATCTGAGAAGGTCTGAACTTAGGAGTAAGCTGATTCACACTTGGTTAATTGGCTAAAGCTACTTCCCCTGCCCCCACTCCAACCACCAAAGAAAAGAAAGGAAACTTCCAATAAAGGATAGAGGATAAAGTGTCATTTTAATGCTTCTTTGACTTGCTTCTTTTGCTTACGAGAAATTTACTCTGAATCAGTGGGAGGGGCAGGCTAGTCATGCATTATCTTATATTAAAACAAAATAAATATGTTGTGTGATTCCTCACAGATACAGAGCCAGAGGCTGTGTGTGGGTTTCTTGTCTGTGCAGTATCTTATAAAAATAAATGCGCCAGAGAATAAAGATCAGATGAAAGTTCCATCACTTATAGGCATGAGAGGCAGAAAATGCCCAGACCCTTCTTCCCGGGTGATGTAAACAGGCAGCATCGTCAGTGAATAGTTCTACTTATTGAGGATTTCTGGGAGCAGAAATCAATGCTATTGCTTACGGGGCAGGTGCAGTGCAAATAAAGCCCCTCATTGCTGTCCTTGGGCTCAAAGAGGGATGAGATCACACACTTCACACAGGCCACAAGAAAGCTGCCAGCTCTGCCCATCTGGAGGCCGCTGTCGTGATCAACTCCCCATAGAAGTGGGCACCCTGCTCTTCTGCCTCTGCTATGCAGCTCACAGAGTCCTTCCTCAGCAGAGGCAGGGACAAAGCAAACATCTTCTTTTTCAGGCCATGTCCAGAGAGTTTTGCCTCTGGCTGGCACATAGACTCAAAGATGAAAGCGTCAGTTTTACCAACTGGACAGTTAGTGTTTGCTGCATGATGCTCTGATGATTTGTAACCATTTGTAATTTGGCTTACAAAATGAAAACCCGTATGTCTAAAGCATGCCGGTGATGAGGGTAAACTCAATCAAGACTCTGCACTCCATAATTATTTATATGCCAAGAACAAGTGAAGTAATGATTTAAAATATGGATTCCTTAAAATGTTGCCTGGAAAATTTTATAATTTGCTATAAGTCATGAATATTGTCTAAATCTATGCATATGTTTGTTCTTCAGTTGTGTTTAAAAGAAATCCCTTATGTCATGTGAATATAATTGCGTAAGTTCATTGAGTTGATTTCAAAGTTTATGAGGTTCAAATTATTTCTTTATTTAGAGTTTTAATGGGCTTTCATAATTAGAACAAAATATAGAAAGTAACAGTAAATTCTACTGTTTGTCATTAGCTGTAACTTTGACAATTTTTAAAATTCAGGGTATAATGATGTGTTTAAGGTTTAATTGAGCTTTATTAGTTTTATCCCAATAATTGAGAAATTATAATGATGTAGGCAAGAACTGAGCCAAAGTTTACCTTTGTGCAGCCTGTAAAAATATTCTTGGTAAACCCATGAATCTTGCTAGGAGGCCCCAAGTTGGACAAGTGAAGTAGGATTTATGAAAGACTGATGTACAAACTCCCAAGTGATGAGGCTGTAGCTTCAGATGTAGAGATACATTCACACCTCTGAATTATGTCCTTACATTTGACTGTCTCTCAGGCTCCTTGGGCAAGCCCATCGCAAGCAGATTCTTATGTCTTCACTCTCAAAGCATAAGTTTGTGTCCAATTTCTGGGGATATCTTATTTTAGGTAGTGAGTGATTCCATGAATAGTGAAGCAAATCGTGAGCAAAATAGAGAAGATGAAACTATTATTGCAATAGTCATTTTTTAGAAGCAGGTATAACTTACATACCATACAGTTAACCTATTCTAAGTGTACAATGAGTGATTTTTGGTAAATTTTCAGAGTTGCGCAAATATCACCATAATCCAGTTGTAGAACATTTATATTACTCCAAAAAGTTCCCTTGGGTCTGTTTGCTGTCAACTCCTTCTCCCAATCCCCAAACCCATGCAACTGCTAACCTGCATTTTGTCTCTATGGATTTTTCTTTTTGGGGCATTTCATACAAGTAGTCCTACAATGTGCACATAGTCTTTTCTATCTTACTTCTTTGACTTAGCATAATGTTCTTGAGGTTCATTAATATTGTAGCATGAATCAGTACTTCTTTTAATTGTCGAATAATATTCCATTGTATGGATATGTCACATTTTGTTTATCCATTCATCATCAGTTTGTTTCCATTTTGATTATTATGCACTACCTGCTAAGAACATTGACGTACGTTGGCCGGGCGCGGCCTGTAATCCCAGCACTTTGGGAGGCCGAGACGGGCGGATCACAAGGTCAGGAGATCGAGACCATCCTGGCTAACACGGTGAAACCCCCTCTCT
>NW_012105587.1:720923-723293 GCF_000951045.1 Mandrillus leucophaeus
TGTCTTTGCCAAAACTTGTTATTTTTTCCCCACTGCTGAAATCTATCATGCATTCATTTATTTATTCTTTATTTTTAAATAATTTCAACTTTTATTTTAGATATGGGGGTACATATGCGCATTTGTTATGTGGGCATGTCACGTGATGCCAAGGCTTAGGGTACAAATGTTCCCATCATTCAAGTAGTGAGCATAGTACCCAACAGGTAGTTTTTCAACACTACCCCCAACCCTGCTTCTCCCTCTAGTAGTCTTCGACGTCTATTGTTGCCACCTTTATGTCCGTGAGTACCCAATGTTTAGCTCCCACTTATAAGTGAGAACATGGATATCTTATTTTCTGTTCCTGTGTTAGTTTGTTTAGGATAATGGCTTCCAGATGCATCCGTGTTGTGACAAAGGGCATGATTTAATTCTTTTTTATGGCTGTGTAGTATTCCATGATGTATAAGCACCATATTTTCTTTAGCCGATCCGCTGTTGATAGGCACCTAGGTGGATTCCATGTCTTTGCTACTGTGAATAGTGCTGTCATGAACATACGAGTGCACATGTCTTTTTGGTAGGACAATTTATTTTCCTCTGGGTATATACCCAGTAATGGGATTGCTGGGTCGAATGGTAGTTGCATTTTTAATTTTTTGAGACGTGTCCAAACTGCTTTCCACAGTACCTGAAATAATTTACCTTCCTACCTATAGTGTGTGTTACCATTTCTCTGCAGTCTCTAGCATCTGTTGGTTTTTGACTTTTTAATAATACCCATTCTGACTAGTGTGAGGTGGTATCTCACTGTGGTTTAAATCTTTAATTCCATCTTGAGTTAATTTATATTTATGGTGAAAGGCAGGGATCCAATTTCATTCTTCTGCATATGGCTAGCCAGTTATCCCAGTACCACTTATTGAATGGGGAGTCCTTTCCCCATTGTTTATTTTTGTCAACTTTGTCAAACATCAGATGGCTGTGGGTGTGAAGCTTTATTTCTGGGTTGCCTATTCTGTTCCATTGGTTTATGTGTCTGTTTTTGTGCCAGTACCATGTTGGTTTGGTAACTGTAGCCTTGCAGTATAGTTTGAAGTTGAGTAATGTGATTCCTCTAGATTTATTCCTTTGGTGAGGACTGCTTTGGCTATTCAGGCTCTTTTTTTGTTTGTTTCACATGAATTTTAGAATAACTTTTTTCTAATTCTATGAAAAATGATGTTGGTAGTTTGATAGCAATAGTATTGAATCTGCAGATTGCTTTGAGCAGTATGGTCATTCTAATGATATTAAGTCTTCTAATCCATCAGCATGGGATGTTTTTCCACTTTTTATATTATCTATTTTTTTTCAGTAGTGCTGCCTTTTTTGGTTATGGCCATTCTATCTCTAACAGTCATTTATTGCACATTAACTTAATTAATATGTGAGCTGATTGGAGTGGTAAGCACCATGGCCAGGGCGAGAGAGACGCAGATGGTGGAGTCAGTGCTCAGTCTATTCCATGGCATTTCACAGCTGGAGGCACTGCTGCGATCTCCCTGTGGAGATAAGGAACTGGAAAGACAATGAGATAAAAGATAGGGAAAGAACTATACATTGTATTTGGGTGTGTATAAGATAGATAGTAAATGGAGGTATGGGGTTTCCAAGAGAAAAGAGTGAAGAAATGGATAAGGAGGGTTGGGGTGACCTCTTGGGGGATCCCATTTTTGGAACGCTTGCTGAGTTCAAAATGGAATTATGAGTGAATCATGAGAGTCAGTAGGATGGAAACCCAGGAAAATCAGCATTTCAAGGAAAATGATAAGGTTAACAGTGTGAAACACTGCAAATTAGTTGCAGAAGATAGAGCTATGGGAATTGGAAACAAGGATTATAGATGATGCTTTCGAGAAACTCATAGACAAAGGAAGAAGAAAACATAGTAGAGGAGACAGCAAGCTTGAGCAAAGGCAGATGTCCCCTTTCCCATGAACCCCTACAGTCACAAGAAAGGGGGGGACTTGACTTTATTTGCAGATAGATTTGTAGATCCAGTTTCTAGATCTGTGAAGATAGGGCCTGAGTATCATCCCCACCAGATCCACAGTTGGTTGGACAAAAGAATACAGAGGCCAGTGTGAGACCCATCCTGAGTAACCAGCCTTCCTGCTCTAACCATGTTTTTTCTCTCTCACTTCAACACTTCCCAGTTCTGCAGACTCTAAACAGACTCTAAACCAGGCCCTGGGCCTTGACTTCTCCCTTTCCTTTATCCCACTAAAGGAGACAATGAGAGTTGATTCCACTTTCTCCATATCATCTGCATCTTCTCCCAGTTTGCACTGACAAATCCTGCCTTCTGGGTTCCCTAACTTTAGGGGAATGAGTCTAATGAGTGCA
>NW_012105587.1:724838-731716 GCF_000951045.1 Mandrillus leucophaeus
GTGTGTGTTACCATTTCTCTGCAGTCTCTAGCATCTGTTGGTTTTTGACTTTTTAATAATACCCATTCTGACTAGTGTGAGGTGGTATCTCACTGTGGTTTAAATCTTTAATTCCATCTTGAGTTAATTTATATTTATGGTGAAAGGCAGGGATCCAATTTCATTCTTCTGCATATGGCTAGCCAGTTATCCCAGTACCACTTATTGAATGGGGAGTCCTTTCCCCATTGTTTATTTTTGTCAACTTTGTCAAACATCAGATGGCTGTGGGTGTGAAGCTTTATTTCTGGGTTGCCTATTCTGTTCCATTGGTTTATGTGTCTGTTTTTGTGCCAGTACCATGTTGGTTTGGTAACTGTAGCCTTGCAGTATAGTTTGAAGTTGAGTAATGTGATTCCTCTAGATTTATTCCTTTGGTGAGGACTGCTTTGGCTATTCAGGCTCTTTTTTTGTTTGTTTCACATGAATTTTAGAATAACTTTTTTCTAATTCTATGAAAAATGATGTTGGTAGTTTGATAGCAATAGTATTGAATCTGCAGATTGCTTTGAGCAGTATGGTCATTCTAATGATATTAAGTCTTCTAATCCATCAGCATGGGATGTTTTTCCACTTTTTATATTATCTATTTTTTTTCAGTAGTGCTGCCTTTTTTGGTTATGGCCATTCTATCTCTAACAGTCATTTATTGCACATTAACTTAATTAATATGTGAGCTGATTGGAGTGGTAAGCACCATGGCCAGGGCGAGAGAGACGCAGATGGTGGAGTCAGTGCTCAGTCTATTCCATGGCATTTCACAGCTGGAGGCACTGCTGCGATCTCCCTGTGGAGATAAGGAACTGGAAAGACAATGAGATAAAAGATAGGGAAAGAACTATACATTGTATTTGGGTGTGTATAAGATAGATAGTAAATGGAGGTATGGGGTTTCCAAGAGAAAAGAGTGAAGAAATGGATAAGGAGGGTTGGGGTGACCTCTTGGGGGATCCCATTTTTGGAACGCTTGCTGAGTTCAAAATGGAATTATGAGTGAATCATGAGAGTCAGTAGGATGGAAACCCAGGAAAATCAGCATTTCAAGGAAAATGATAAGGTTAACAGTGTGAAACACTGCAAATTAGTTGCAGAAGATAGAGCTATGGGAATTGGAAACAAGGATTATAGATGATGCTTTCGAGAAACTCATAGACAAAGGAAGAAGAAAACATAGTAGAGGAGACAGCAAGCTTGAGCAAAGGCAGATGTCCCCTTTCCCATGAACCCCTACAGTCACAAGAAAGGGGGGGACTTGACTTTATTTGCAGATAGATTTGTAGATCCAGTTTCTAGATCTGTGAAGATAGGGCCTGAGTATCATCCCCACCAGATCCACAGTTGGTTGGACAAAAGAATACAGAGGCCAGTGTGAGACCCATCCTGAGTAACCAGCCTTCCTGCTCTAACCATGTTTTTTCTCTCTCACTTCAACACTTCCCAGTTCTGCAGACTCTAAACAGACTCTAAACCAGGCCCTGGGCCTTGACTTCTCCCTTTCCTTTATCCCACTAAAGGAGACAATGAGAGTTGATTCCACTTTCTCCATATCATCTGCATCTTCTCCCAGTTTGCACTGACAAATCCTGCCTTCTGGGTTCCCTAACTTTAGGGGAATGAGTCTAATGAGTGCACACCTCATTAGACTGGTCTCTTTACTGCCAGTCCCCTCCCTACTCTGACTCTGGCCTGTGCCTCTTCCCTGGTGAGCAGAAGGCACCTAGGCTTGTCTGTCAGGCTCATTGCCTCCCTCCCTTCCCATGCACTCCCTCTGCTCACATCCTGCAGAACACCTGCTGTTCGCTGAACATCTGCTTGTGTTCTCTTCCTGATCCACTCTCCTCTCTCAAGATGGAAGATTTTCACTCACCCTTCCAAGCTCAACTCAACATATCACCTTTTTTGGAATCATTCTGACCCGCTGCCACCCCCTCCCGAGTTAATGCTGCTTCCGCTCAGTTCCTTCATCATAGAGTTTCTCAGCTTCAACCCCACTGACGCTTTGGGCAGGCTAATTCTTTGCTGTGGGAGCTCCCCCGTGTGCTGCCAGATACATCACAGCATCCCTGACCTCGGTTCAGAGGATGCCAGTACACCCCCTTCTCCTACAGTTTGACAACCAATAATGTCTCCAGCCATTGATAAATACCCCTGGTGAGTGGAGCCTCACAATTGCCTCCGCTGGAGAAGCACTGCCTTACAATCAATGTGTTATCATTACGGAACTCCTTACATGGTCGGAAGATAACCTGTGTCTAGCACTGGGCCTGGCATATAGTGACTGCACAGAAAATAGAAATTCAGATATGCAGAGAAATTAAGAATGTGAACTTTAGAATCAAACAGGATTTTCGTCTTTTTTCTAACACCAGTTGTGTGACACTGGAAAATTCTTTGACTTCCCCAAGCCTCAGTGTTTTCATCATAAAATGAAGGTAATGATGCTATCAGGGTTATGGTGCAGATTAAATGACACCATTATTTGTAAAGGTCTAATGCACACTTTGGGGCAGAGAGAAAATACTAATGACTGATGCTATAAAGAGTATTCTCCGCTGAGCACGGTGGCTCATGCCTGTAATCCCAGCACTTTGGGAGGCCAAGGCAGGCGGATCACCTGAGGTCAGGAGTTCGAGACCAGAAAATCCCGTCTCTACTAAAAATACAAAAAAATTAGCCAGGCGTAGTAGCAGTCACCTGTAATCCCAGCTACACGGGAGGCTGAGGCAGGAGAATCGTTTGAACCCGGGAGGCGGAGGTTGCAGTGAGCCCGAGATCGCCTGATTGCACTCTAGCCTGGGCGACAAGAGCAGAGTCTTGGGGAAAAGAAAAAAAAACAAAAAGAATATTATCTGCCTGTTTGACTGCCCAGGCCCCATTCTGTTCCTTTTCCATTATTGGGATGTTCCCAAAACATGGCACAGAACAATTGCTCAGTACACTTTTTTTTGGATGGGGCTAAAGCGATATAGTAAAGGTATTTGTGTGCAAAGTTTTCAGGATGTGCGGAGGCGTGAAGCAACACAAACAGGGCAGGCGAAGTGGACAGGAAGAAAGCTGCCAGTAGATGGCCTCTTCCTGCTTTATCTTCTTTGCTCTGGCATCCCTTCCATTATCTGATCCCTGTGTTGCTTTAAGCAACTTGAGGAGAAAGAAAATACAAATCAGCAGCTGAACTAGACTCAGAACAACCCGGGTGGTATCCTATGCCTTTTATTCAAAGATAAGTGTGTATATGTTTTACTTTTCCTACTAGATTACAACCTGCCTGAGGGCTGAAGGTATTATGACTTGTTTCGTTTAAATCTCTCTTTTCCAGAACTATAGTTCTCGGCAAAGATGATTGGTAGATGAATAAATGAATGTCTGACATTGATAAGTCTGCCATTGAGTAGAGCAGTGTTTCTCGGAGCTTTTCCTATTGTGATAAGGTATCAGTGATGACCTGTTATGTTCTCTGTCACAAATCCATTATTTTTACATGGGCAAGATTACTGACTGGAGTTAGAGTGATAATTTGGGGTTTTGAGACAGCAAGATGGGTTCAGCTTCAGCCGAACTAGCTTTTTTTCTAGTTAATTTTTTGACTAGTATAAAAGAATCCTTTTGTTGATTATCATCATCGCTAGCAAATCAAGTTAGATGGCAACTGTTGACACAGAGTACAAATAAGAAAATTAAAGGCAGACCCACCAAGAGGTGAAAGTGGGGAGGTAGGAAGGAATCTGTACTTTCAGGGAATTTTCCTTGAAGTGCAGCCTTTGGACAACCTATCGGAATCACCAACAAGAGGTGCTTTTAAAAAACATGGTTTCCTGGGCCCTCCGTGAGACCCATGGAATTATAAAATGTTGGGGAAAGACCTCCCTAAACAACTTCTTCTTCTTCTTCTTCTTTTTTTTTTTTTTTAATGCGAAAACTGCTTTAAAGAAAAGAGCATTTAGCATATGTAGTCAGCTTCTACTGGGAGCTTTATTCAACATGGTTGGTGACAGTAGGCAGTTTCACTGTTCTTACAGAGTATATTTTAAGGTCTTGAAAGACATCATCATAGTGTTAGAAAAAGAGCTCTACTTTGCAGTGAGAAGACCGGAGAATGGTCTGTCAATGTCTGTGACTTGGGTCAATCAGAACTTCTTTGGTCTTCAGACCTCTTACCTGCTGTAAGAGCTGTTGGTCTTTCTGAGTGATCCACATGTTCCCTGATAGCCCCAGAATTCACTGGGACCATCATCTTCAAAATCCTCTCTGCTGTTTTATAAACAACAATAGTAGCAAACATTTATATACACTTACTCATTTAGTCCTTCTCAACATTTCTTTAGGGTAGGTTAACCCCATTGTACAGAGAATACTACTGAGGCACAGGGAAGTTAAACAACCAGGAGAGGTTACACAGCTAAATAAACAAATAACCAAAAAGCTTATTTTATATACAAAATAATGATGTCTATATTAAAAAATCAAAATATTTCTATATTCAAAATAGTAGAAAGTACAGTGGACAAGGAGTCAGGAGACCTGGGTCTCACCTGAGTTGCTATCACTAGTTATATGACTATAGCTGGACACTTAACACCCCAGTTCTTATTTTTCCCTCAGTAAAATGTCATTCCAGAACATTCTAGGGTTCCTTCTAGCTTGTAAAAAATCTCCTTGTGCAATCCTCACTAGCATTCCTTAATGTATTTTGCATCTGATTATGCTTTTTTTTTTTTAACAAAATGCTCAGTATACATCAAATAATGATTATCGTTAAAGATTTGCTTCAAAAGTAAAGTATTTTCGTTAAATCCCTACGTCATATTCCTGCATATGAGTATCTATTAGACAGAGGTATAAATATTTTAAAGATAAACCTTATATTTTCAAAGATTTATTTAACTTTCCTTTTCTTTATGAACCTGTTGAAAAATGAGGATGTCTTGCCACGGATGCCTCGTGTACCCAAAAGAGTCTGCCAGAAATGGCGAAATAGCTTGACTAATCCAGCTGAAGTTAGTTCTCCCTGTCTTAAAACAAGGTGAAAGCTCATACAATTATTTATTTTGCTGTGAAAATTTCATGTGTTTTTATAGAAGAGTCTTCCCAATGGGTCATATAGACTCCTATAAGCAAGCACACCCCAAATGTTTCCTTTTCATAATTATCTAAAGCACAGACGAGCCTTGAAGAGACAATTGTATAGCTTCTTGTGTTGCTTCATGGGCTTTAAGTGTTCACAAAGAGGATTCCTTATGCTTTAATTTCTCTTTATTTTTCTCACTGTAAAGACCCTTGGGGTAAATGCCAGCCCCACAATCCCGCCGTTATATGGTTACTGTCAGCCTGCTCAAATGATGCTTCCTGTTCATTAGGCCTCTTTTCATCTGACTACAATGTCCTGGCTTTGCAGCAATTCTTAGTCAACGCCCATCTCTTCAATAGCCTGTGAATAGTATTAAATGGTGTTTATGCTAGCTATTGTTGCCTTTTGTGTGGTTTGTCTAATTCACAGAGAAAAGTCTGCTTTTGTGGTCGAAGACCAGCTACGTCATGGCACACCATGTGCCTTCTGATGGGACCCAGTCCTGCTGAGTGATAACATTACAGGCCTGAGCTTCTTTGCAACACAATCCCACATTCTTACCACAGTCAATACTCTCACAGGCAGACTGGTTTACTCTTTTTATTAAGAGGTAGGGGAAGATAAAGCACAAACAAATACCAGACCCTGAAACAAAACAGAAAAGAAGGGTAAGTTCAACTGATTTGCAGCTTACTCAGGCAAGAATTGAGAACGCAAGTGAACAGAAAATCACAGATTTATTCTATTAGCAACCAAACGTGCCAGGTGTACCCACGGTGGCAGCAAATATTTCACATTTCAGGACTGAGATTGCATTAGGGTTTCGAGGTATTGTTTAAAATGACACTTAATACCAAGTCACCAGTCTGCTGGGCTTTTTCTAAAGTGCTCACAAAAGAGAAAGGATATTGTATTGATGATTACATTATCCTCTGGTTCAAGAGTCTTTGCAGGGCAGGTATGTTGCTATGTCTTGAAAGGGCTTTTGATGTAAGAAGATCATTATGGGCTCAGTGGTAATTGATCCTTGGCAGCCCTGGGTTTTGGTGCTGTGGGTTATTTCATCCTGTTGCGTTGCGTAATCTGTTTTTCAGCTATCTACAATCTTTTTTATATTCCTAATGGTGGCTTATATTTTCTTTTATTTTGTTTTTTCCCTTGAGACCAGAAGTGCTTCCCAGACACAGTCAGGTGCAGAGAAAGGGAAATACTTTACTATTAGCGGATGGCACACATCCTTCAGTATTAAAAGCATCTTTCTGAATTATGGTTCAGGCTTATTTCCCTCATGTCCTTCTACTTTCTGACATCAAAGCCGACCCAAATGTAAAACTGAACCTAGGCACAAACAAGGAAAAAGAAACTAGGAACCACGGCTAAAACATGTTACAGAGTCCATGTTTTCTAGAAGAGAGTGTATAAACAATATTATTATATTGACATACACTGACAAAATGGGATGCTTTTAATTTCTGTTTAAAATTCTGAAAATTTAGTTCTTTTCTTTAATGAGAAGTTTCAAAGAGAAAGAGGCAAATTCCCCATTTCACCTCCAATCCAAGAAAAGCATAAGGGTTGCTTTTCAAAGGATTAGGGAGTTATTTTTCCAGGATGAGTCATGTCAACCCAAGAAAAGCTGCCCCTCCAACTTGGGTGACAAATGTGTATTGTGCCTGGTGCGACTCTAGCATTGAGCTGGTTGCTGTAGTAGGTTATGAGGAAATAGAATTTGCAATATCTTGAGGAAAAGTGACACTATAAAAAGATCAGGGCC
>NW_012105587.1:733441-735512 GCF_000951045.1 Mandrillus leucophaeus
GCCTACCTCTGCTTGGAGAGCCCACGGAGACCACAGAAGAGCTGGTATGTAAGTTATGTCTTGAGAAAATCTGGTCAACCCTGATAGACAAGGGATGCAATGGTATTCCAGGCAGAAGGACAGCGTGTGCAAAGGGAGTGCTCCTCATGTTCAGGGAATTGCGAACAGTTGGGTACTGACAGGGTGAAGATGGGGGATGATGCTTGGAAAGGTAGGCGGGTGAAGACCAGGAGGGGTCTTGGTTTCATTGAATCTCACCTCCGAAAGTTAGTCTCCTGCTTTCTTCATGTGGTCAAGCTTCACTTTTATCTCTACCTTGGTTTGTTTGCTAACCCAGGCCCCACTTTCCCCGCTTGAGAATTTGTGTGTGGCCAAACCACTCCTCACCTCTGATGCCAGCTACTTCATTCCTAAACCTCTGCCATTGTCTACAACCAACTTCTCCTGACTGAAGCTGTGCCAGCTTTCCCACGTGCAGAAGCTTGAGTCTCAGGAACTGAAGGGATTTTTAAGATCATCAGACTAGTGGCTTTTTGTGCTTTTTTTTTTTTCCTGCATGAACAAACATGATAGATGATCTTTTCCTGCAAGACATGCTACCAATGTTGCACACATATATTTGGCTGCAGGAAATAGGATGAGCAGAAACCCTGTTCCCTTCTTTCCAACTCAAGTGATGCTTAATGGAATGCCAGCAATGGAAAGTGCCATTAGTAGAGGACTAACACTGAAGCTGCCAACACTGGCCCCCTTAAATCACAGGTAACAAATTCCCTGTGACTGATCTTATATCTGATCTCAGCCAATGTTTAACTCCTTTTAAAACACCCTTGGACTTCAGCTTGAATGAGCCTGATGATGGAAATTTCACTCTCTCATGAGGCAATCATCCAATTCTTGGGAAGCTTCAACATTAGACAGTTCTTTTTAAATGGAGTAGAAGTCTCCCTTCTATGACTTCAATTCTCTTGTTCTAATTTCATCCTCTGTGGCTACATAGATAAATATAAGCATACCTCTACCTAACAGTCCTTTAAATATCTAACAATTATTATTCTCATAACGATTCCCTTTTTCTAGTTTAAATATCACAAGATATAGTTTCCATTCTTGGGAGAACTTTATTTTGTCAGTATAGCCTTTACAATATGACACTCAGAACTAAAACAGTACTTCCAGTGTAGGCACACCAGCAAAGCATACATCTGGGACTACTGCTGTTTTTATTGTGGATGAAATATTTCTATTAATGTAATTCAAGATCTCATTAGTTCTTCTGGCAATTCTGTCTATTGGCCAGTACTGCAATTTTCATTAAGTTAAACCCCTGAAATGATTTTATTTGAATTACCAGTGGTTTAGGTGTCTCTCACCCTCTAATGTTCAGGCATTTTTTAACCTCATTACAGAACTTCACATTTATCCTGATTAAATTCCACCTTATTAGTTTTGCTGATTGTTCCAAACTGTTAAAATCAATTTGAATCTGCATCCAACATCTAGCATATCAACAATCTTTCCATCTTTGTGCCATTACTAAATCTAGTAAGCATGCTTATTTTATTCTAATCCAAATATTTAAGCAAAATATCAAATAGGTGGAAGTAAATACAGAGCCTAGTGGTATGCCACTAGTGACCATCTTCTCTTTCTACATTGTATTGATGTTAATTAACATTAATATAATAAAATATTTTAAATAATTGTGAATCCACTGAATTCATCCTATTTGTCTGTTGATATATCATGAATGATACTATCAAAATAATATTATTTTGGCCATCAAAATATACAACTCATTTCCAATGAAATTCTTTTTGAAATGCAAATGAAAGTTACCATTTTAGTTCAATGCACTCTCATACACGGAAAGGAAGGTCTTTTAAATTCTCACTAAGAGAATGAGTAAGAACAGAAACTATAAAATGAAAACAACGAATTTGTCAAATGTTCATATAGAAAAAAAATCTCAAAGGCAAAAGACAAGCAAAAAACTGGAGAACTATGTTCCATAGATAGAAAGGGCTAATTTCATTACTATACAAAGAACACTCATGTGAGTTTATTTTTT
>NW_012105587.1:737475-738692 GCF_000951045.1 Mandrillus leucophaeus
AGGCAGGGTGATGACAAACCTAAGTCCGGGGCAGGGCAGCCAGGTAAGCTCAGACCACTGGAGAGCAGACCTGTGTCGCATTTGCCCTGGTATCTTCAGACATGAGCACAGGGGATGCCGTATTACAGGGGCTGAGTGAGTGTCAGCTGCCTTTCAGTAAATCTCTTGCTGGAAGAACAACAAAAAATTAAACAGAGAGAAGAAGGATGGGGTCATTACAAGTGAGTAAGTAACAAAAGCAATTGCCAGGGGACAAGAATAAACTTTAGGGGATGGAACTTAAGCCTGGAGCAGGGGAGTCCTAAAGAACATGCTCTTTCCTTAATAGCAGTTCTCTGGTTGAGAAAGCCAAGAGCAATGTGGGTGGTAAGAAGTGAGTGAGAAAGGGGAGCTACGAAAACATTCAGATGAGTGAGTCGAATCTGGTGATGAGTGAGATGGAGAACAGAGAGAGACGGACATTTCAACCTGTCTGACCAGACCAAATCACCCACCTATCTGAGCAGACCGACCAGAGGAGGCTGATGTCTTAGGAAGCAGTGAGGTAAGGTTTAGCAGCAGCGGGGGCAATGGTAGGCATTTCGACTCCAGAAAAACAGTCTGCACTGATGAAATGGGTTTTCATTCACTTATTCATACAAGTGTTCGCTCATTTGAGATGCATTTAGTGTGAATGATCATATTTATTTGGCAAAACACAGTGCCAGAGACTCCTGTGGATATCAGGAAAATTTGAGAATTCTTATAATGGCATGCCAGGCTCTTTATCCTCCAACTATTTTAATCTCTACAGTTTGGGTGACTTGGCCCACAGGGGTGCTCACTCCTCTTCTTCATGGTTTACTAAAAAAAGAGAACATCTGGTTCCAGAGGATGGGCTCTGCTGTGCTGCTGTTCCTTGCCTCATTCACTCATTCATTCATTTATTCACCAAATACCCATTGAGCCAAAAAATGTATCTGGAACAATTTAAACTCTGGTGATAGAAAAATCAAGGGGGGCTGGGCGTGGTGGCTCACACCTGTAATCCCAGCACTTTGGGAGACTGAGGTGGGCAGATCACCTGAGGTCGAAAGTTCGAGATCAGCCTGACCAACGTGGAGAAACCCCGTCTCTACTTAAAAAATTACAAAATTAGCTGGCGTAGTGGCACATGCCTGTAATCCCAGCTACAAGGGAGGCTGAAGCAGGAGAATCGCTTGAACCTGGGAGGCAGA
>NW_012105587.1:744207-745910 GCF_000951045.1 Mandrillus leucophaeus
TGTACATGATCTTAACTGGGTAAAAGATAGGCTATATCACATATATGTGATATGTACATTATGGTTTTTTGTAAGAATAGACTATTAGTAGTGGTTATAGCTGAACTGTGAAACTGGGGAGGGAGAGAAAGGCTTTTAATTTTCCTCCCTTTTTTTTTTTTTGAAACAGGATCACATTGCACTCCAGCCTGTTGCCCAGGCTGGACTGCAGTAGTGCAGTCATGGCTCACTGCAGCCTCAACCTCCCAGGCTCAAGTGGTTTACCCACTTCAGCCTCCCAAATAGTTGGGACTACAGGCATGCACCACCACACCCTCCTAATTTTTGTATTTTTGCAGAGATGAGGTTTTGCCATGTTGCCCAGGCTGGTCTTGAACTCCTGAGCTCAAGCCATCCACCTGCCTTGGCCTTCCTAAGTGTGGGATTACAGGCATGACCCACCATGCCTGGCCTCATTTTCATATTATATCCTTCTGTACTGTTGGAATATTTTAAAAATCATGTATATATAGTACTTTTATACAAAAAAAATTCTTGCAATCTATCCAAGGTAATTTTTTTCATGAAAGGGAGGTAAGCACCTTAATATAAATGCTAGAAAGGGAAAATCAATGAGAAAAACTTTCTCTGGGTATCTCCAATATTCTCCAAGAAGTAATGGGGTATTCTGGCACTTGGGAAGCAAGAGACACCCTACATCTAATCCACCTGTAAGTCCTATTGACTCTACTTTCAAACTATATTCAGAATCCAACCACTTTTCTTCACTGCAATGACCAGCACAGCAAAGTGAGCCTCTACTCTTGCTTACTTGGATTCCTGAAATACTGCCTTTCTCTGCCCTCAAAAATCTATTCTCAACAGAGTAGCCAGAGAGGCATCCTTTGAATGTGTGATCATGTCACTCCTGTGCTCAAAATCCTCCAAAGTTTTTCCATCTCACTCACAGCGAAAGCCCCTATCTTCATAGCATCCTGGAAGGACCAGGTTCACAGCAGCCCAGAAGGACCAAGCTCCCTCACTGTGCATCTGACATCGGTTCCTAAAGCTCTCCCTCCATTCTGCTCCAGCCGTGAGGGCCTCCTTGCTTGTTTTCTAACATGTCTGGCTAGCTCCCACCTAGGACTTTTGCATTTGCCATTCTTCAGCCCAGAACACTCTTCCCCAGATACACACAAGGCCAATTCCATCAACTCCTTCAAGTCTTTACTCAAATCTCGTTTTCTCCATGAAGTTTACTCTGACCACTCTTCTTACCATTGCAACCCACCTCTCCCTGCAGAGTTGCACCACAAACTCTCCTTTATTCCACCCTCACCCCCAGTGTGTACCACGCTCTAATATATCTATTAGTTTCCTGGGGTTGACAGGACAAAGTATCACAAAGAGGCGGCTTTTAACAATGGAAATTAAGTCACAGTTTTGGAGGCTAAAAGCCCAAAGTCAAGGTGCCAGGAGGGCCCTGCTCACTCTGAGACTCTGAGTGGAATCTTTCTTTGCCTCTTCCTTGCTTTTGGTGGTGGCCACCAATCCTGGCCACTCCTTGGCTTGCAGCTGCCTCACTCTACTCTCTGCCTCTGTCATCCCATGGCCTTCTCCTGCTGCTGTACCCCTCATATTGATCATACTCCTGTGTGACCACATTCTAACTTAACTGCTTATATCTGCAAAGACCCCATTTCTAAATAAGCTCACATTCTAAG
>NW_012105587.1:746020-761225 GCF_000951045.1 Mandrillus leucophaeus
CCCTGTTACCCAGGCTGGATTGCAGTGGTGTGATCATGGCTCACTGCAGCCTGGACCTCCTGGGCTCAAGTGATCCTCCTGCCTCAGTCTCCTGAGAAACTGGGACCACAGTCATGTGACATCATGTCTGGCTAATTAAAAAAATATATATATATATTTTTTTGAGATGGAGTTTCTCTCTTGTTGCCCAGGCTAGAGTGCAATGGTGCAATCTCGGCTTACTGCAACCTCTGCCTCCCAGGTTTAAACAATTCCACCTCAGCTTCCCAAGCAGCTGGGATTATAGGTGCCTGCCACCATGCCCAGCTAATTTTTGAATTTTTAGTAGAGACAGGGTTTCACCTTGTTAGCCAGGCTGGTATCGAACTCTGACCTAAGGTGATCCACCCACTTCAGCCTCCCAAAGTGCTGGGATTACATGCATAAGCCACTGTGCCCAGCCAAAAAAAATTTTTTATTGGTAGAGATGAGGTCTCATTATGTTGCCAAGACTGGTCTCAAACTCTTGGGCTCAAATGATCCACCAGCCTCAGCCTCCCAAGGTGCTGGGATTATAAACATGAGCCACACTGAGCCCAGCCCCGAAGGAATTTCTTTTTGTCATTTTTGTTTACTGATGAAACCCAAGGGTCTGGAGCAGTAACGTAACCATTGGTAGACATGTAGTCTATGTCTTCTAACTGGTACTGGGTATCATCACACGAGTATACTGGTCAGTAAGATCATTCCATCCACTATGCTCTAATTATCCTGCTACCAAATGTCCTTTGGTTTCTTTCTAAAGAAAACACTGAGCAGCTGGAGAGAGATTCTAGCTACCTGGTGGTAACATTTCTCATTGAAAACGTATTCTGGACACCCAGCCTTCAGTAACTTATTGAACTTGCCATTTAAGTGTACCTATGAGTTACGAAGCTCTAGCAGCTTCTTTCTAGCAAAACAGAGGGAGATCTGTTCTACCAGACTCATAAGACTGCTGTGAAAGTGGCCTGCAGCTTTATATAATGCCACAGCAGCAACCTGTGATCCTGCCACAGCTTTCTTCAGCCTCCTTCCCTGGGGAGACGGAGAGCCTAACCCCAGTCCTGGATTCAAGGCATGAGACTGTTACAGTGTCCCTTGCACACAAGCACTGTGAATCCCTTTCACTGTAAAAAGGACATATTTCTGTTTACTGCTTCCTACCTCTGGACTCGGAGCTCAATAGACCTGTCTTTTCAGCCCTACTCACAATTTTATTTTCTGTCCTGTTTCTGATACAATGAAGCACTTACCTTGCATTTGAAGCCAGGCTACATTTCTGGTTTTTATTTTCTTTCTATGTTTTATCTGTCATTATTATGCATTTGGAGCAGAGGGAATGAATCATGATCTCTCTGGGTCATCTTCAGTAGTTCTCAATTGTTCACAATCAAAGTTTATTACACAATATAATGAAATTTACTAAGTGAAAAAAAAGATGGGTACACACGTATCTAAAAGGATATTTCAAATATATGTTCCATAAGGAAATAAAAATGAGGCTTGTACTAAATGTTAGATCAATTTATTTGTTTAAAAAAATTTTTTGAGGAAGAAATTGCCCTAAAATATTATAATGGATCTGCATGATGGTTTCATAGGTCTGTTTGCTAATTAAAAACTCTAAAGCTGTTTAAAAAAAACAGAGAGAGAGAGAGAAAACTTATTTTGGCTTACAACTCAGCCTTTCATGACATTGGTTAGTATGACTATAACCTGGGTGAGCTGATACAACTGAATTTCTGAAAATGCAAAACTGAGGACCTGACCCTCAGCCTATGCCCCGCAAGGAAAAAGGTGGTAGAGATGCAGAGAAGCAGACAGCTGACCACGGGTGTTTACAAGGGAAGGGCAGGTGGTGGCTGTGTTTTAGGATGATTAATCTGGATGTGGTATGTGCTTTGGGGTATAAGAAGGGTGGGGACAGAGAGAGACAAGCACAGAGCCAATGAAATCCTTATCTCGGGGCAATAGGAGTGTTGAAAGAATGGCAAAATCAAATGACATTGCAGATGGAAAAACATCAAGATAGAAGTTGGGGAGTGATTCCCACACCAAATCAAGTCATTGTATAAGATAGAATTGGGCATAAAGACAAGAGGAAGTTATGAAGGAAGGTCATGTCTTTCATGAGTTAACATCGCTGCTGTTTTGTTGCAACATGGTTCTTTTGACTCCCCCTAAGCTGATGGCAAGCATGCAGGGAGGGAGCATGAAGGCGTTTATACCCTGGCTTTGTCTAAAAGGAGCAAGCCGAGTTAACGAGTGGTTTCACATTCTTCTTGGGCAGCTCAAATTCCAAGAAACCCTCCACAGCTTTGACAGCCCAGTTCACACCAGAGACAAGGCTCTAAGATTGCCCAGCAGCTCTGAGTCTACAAACATCCCATCTTTACCCCCACCACCAGCCAGGCATCTGACTGGGTACCTCTAGTCTTTCCAAGGACCCGACTGACGGATAACACATTAGGGCGGAACTTCAGTGGTATCTCACTCCTTCAGCTCCCAATTATATATTTCATGGTTTAAAGAATCAAATTTTTTTGCAATCTACTCATCTGACAAAGGGCTTATATCCAGAACCTACAAAGAACTCAAACAAATTTACAAGAAAAAAACAACCCCATCAAAAAAATGGGCAAAGGATATGAACAGACACTTCTCAAAAGAAGGCATTTATGCAGCCAACAGACACATGAAAAAATGCTCGTCATCACTGGCCATCAGAGAAATGCAAATCAAAACCACAATGAGATACCATCTCACACCAGTTAGAATGGTGATCATTAAAAAGTCAGGAAACAACAGGTGCTAGAGAGGATGTGGAGAAATAGGAACACTTTTACGCTGTTGGTGGGACTGTAAACTAGTTCAACCATTGTGGAAGACAGTGTGGCGATTCCTCAAGGATCTAGAACTAGAAATACCATTTGACCCAGCCATCCCATTACTGGGTATATACCCAAAGGATTATAAATCATGCTGCTATAAAGACACATGCACACGTATGTTTATTGTGGCACTATTCACAATAGCAAAGATTTGGAATCAACCCAAATGTCCATCAGTGACAGACTGGATTAAGAAAATGTGGCACATATACACCATGGAATACTATGCAGCCATAAAAAAGGATGAGTTCATGTCCTTTGTAGGGACATGGATGCAGCTGGAAACCATCATTCTCAGCAAACTATCGCAAGAACAGAAACCAAACACCACATGTTCTCATTCATAGGTGGGAATTGAACAATGAGATCACTTGGACACAGGAAGGGGAACATCACACACTGGGTCCTATTGTGGGGGGTGGGAAGGATAGCGTTAGGAGATATACCTAACGTAAATGACGAGTTAATGAGTGCAGCACACCAACATGGCACATGTATACATGTGTAACAAACCTGCACATTGTGCACATGTACCCTAGAACTTAAAGTATAATTTTAAAAATCAGATTTTTTTCTGAGAATGAGTTAATCATGATTTCCAGAGTATTTGGACAATCACTAAAAGCTGTGGTGGAGTATAATTTTAGGTTCTGCTGGGATTTAACCACATAAAAATCAAGTATTGGAGTCCACCCCACATATCCCCTCCTTCTGCGTACAAAAATTGATTTCCAATGGTTGAAATTTACACAATAAAGAAAACCTTCATTTTCAGTCCTGCTGATAAAAGAGACAATATCTGCAACCTCCTCATTAATTGACTTTTCTGTTTTCTTAGATTCACTTCTTGAGGGAATCATTAAACATCAGAGAAAATGATTTGTTCCCATTGATTAGATGATGTGCCCATCTGACAGCCATAATTTTTTTAAAAAGTTATTAATTATGTCATTAATGTAATTTGCAGAATCAAGAATAAATTACTCAGGATCTGACTGTACTGCTGGTTATGATTTTAAAAAATAAATAAAAGCGTCTTTATAGGAAATAAACCTTGTGAAAACAATAATGAATGAAAAGGTCAACCACTCATTTTATAAATCACCACAAAGTAAGGGAAACTTCCCCTGATTACTTAAGTGGTGAGCACAAAAAAGGTAGGTTTTAAAAAATATCCATTTTCCTACTGTGAAATTCTAAGGATCATTGTTACTTGCAAGCACTTAGAAAAGATGTTTTATTGTTCATTGAGATTCCTTTCTGACTCTCATAAACATTTCATTGCTTAAGGTTAATAAGTTATACAGAGCCTGGTAAAGCCAAGCTTGATTTGGCTCTCCCCAAAGTCTCTCCTGAACTCTGTGTTCATGTTGACTGGGGATACCGTGTGCTTGTGTAATTCTCAGTAACTTTTCTCTCCTGGTAATGATTGCCCATAAATTAATTATGACAAGCCAGAATTAACTGCTCTGTAGCCTGGCTGTGGCTGACTGCAAAATTCCAGCCTCTAAGTGAATGTCTAGGTGTTGAAACTAAGTGAACCTTTGGAATTTTCTAGAAAGAAAACTTGATTTCAACAGGTGCAGTGTGTAGACTGTTTCCCCATTAGATTTTAAGGGCCTTAACTGTCACTCCTGCCAGTTCTTTGGGCACACAGGGCTGGTTATGGGTATTTTTTTCCTGACATTTGACAGGTGCCCAGCATGGGAAAAGAAGTTTTCATGTTACCATGTGGGAAAAAGTGGAGACTGGGTTGACTTCGTGGGCGCATGAGTTATGCAGTCACACAGGGTCCTCTTACTTAGAAGCTTCAGCACTTGTTTTAATGTTCTGTGTTGCTGTCTAGATATTCTTGATTTTGGAATAAGAGGCCCTGCATTTTCATGTTGCCCTGGGCCCAGCAAATTCTGTAGCCTGTCTGGAGTGGAGGGCTAGTGTGAAGCATATATTCACATGCCGAAGTGTCCTTCAGATTCAACAACCACAACCCATTTGCACAAATCAAAGTCTAAGTGTGGAATGACCACGTCTCCCATAGTGTGAATTTCTTTTGTTTCCCTTCCTTTCCTTCTTACAGTAATTGGAAAATGCTCATGATAGTCCTGTTCATGTCTTTGAGGAGTGACGAGAGACTAATAAATGCTGAAGATTAATTTTGCTGATAGTGAATAGAAAATTCCTTAAACATAGGTTCTCTATTCTAGGAGACTGAATAGGAGTTTTTGAAGTTCTCTGTTAAGCAGCATGTGCAGCTTTGTTGTGTTGTCGTTTAACCAGTATTAAAAAGTGAAATTATTTTTGTATTTGGCTCCCCTGGGAACACATAATGGGATCCTACTCTTTTTTCAGTCATGTAAAATTAATGTAGCACATACCCATTATATGGGTAAGAAAACATAGTCTATGAAAAGATGATCAACATCATTAACCATCAGAGAAATGCAAATCAAAACCACAGTGAGGAAGCTCTTCGTACCTGTTAGGATGGCCGCTATAAAAAGATTGAAAACAAACAAACAAAAGAAAACAGATAAAAGCAAGTGTGGGTGAGGCTGTGGGGAGGCTAGAACAGTTGTACACTGTTGGTGGGAATGTCAATTAGTACAGTCATTATGGAAAGTCGTATGGAGTTTCCTCAAAAAATTAAAAGTGGAACTACCATAAGGGTCAAAAATCACTTTTTTGTTTTCAGACAGAGTTTCGGTCTTGTCGCTCAGGCTGAAGTGCAATGGCACGGTCTCAGCTCACTGTGTTCTCCACCTTCTGATTTCAAGCAATTCTTCTGCCTCAGCCAGTGATCCCATTTTTTTATCCAAAAAAAAAAAAAAATGAAATCAGAAGCTCGAGAAGTTATCTGCATTTCCATGTTCATTGCAGCATTATTCAAAATAGACAGGAGGTGGAAACTACCTAAATGCCCATCAGTGGATGAATGCATAAAGAAAATCTGATACCTATGCACAATGGAGTACTATTCAGCCATGAAAGAAGGGAATCCTGTCATATGCTACAACATGGATGGAACTCGAGGACATTATGCTAAGCGAAATAAGCCAGACACAGAGAAGCCAATACTGTATAATTCTATTTACGTGAGGTGTCTGAAATAGTTAAACTCAAAAAGACACAAAGTAGAATGGTGGTTGCCAGGGACTAAAGGGAAGGAAAGTGGAAGAACTGCTGTTCATCAGGTATACGGTTTTAGTTATGCAAGTTGGAAAAGTTCTAGAGAGCTGCTGTACAATTATGTGCTCATAGTTAACAATATTGTATCGTGCTCTACACTGAAAATTCTGGTAGAGCCTAGAGCTCATGTTATGTATTCTTTACCACAATAAAAAAGCAAGCAAGCATAATCAATTCCTGTCTTTAAGGGCTGCATAGGCCCTCGATGCCTGTATTCCCTCAACACCACCACATTCACACATGCAGATAATTAGTCTAGATTATTTTAGTCTAGCCTGGGTAGAGTGGCTCATGCCTGTAATCCCAGCACTTTGGGAGGCCGAGGCAGGAGGATCACTTGAGTTCACGAGTTCGAGACCAGCCTGGGCAACACAGCAAAACCCCATTTAAAAAAAAAAAAAAAAAAATTTAGCCGGGCATGGTGACATGCACCTGTAGTCCCAGCTGTTGGGGAGGCTGAGGTTGGAGGATCACTTGAGCCCCAAAAGGCAGAGGTTGCAATGAGCTGAGATTGCTTCACTGTGATCCAGCCTGGGCGATAGAGCCAGACCTCATCTCAAAAAACACACAAGAAAAAATCAGATTACTTTAGTATAGTTTTAGCTGCTCTACATTTACTTTATCCAGAGGATGGGATTTTTTTTTTTTTTTTTTTTTAAACAATGTCTGGCTCATTTGCCTCAGGTTGGAGTGCAGTGCAGCAATCTCCACCAACTGCAACCTCTGCCTCCGGGGCTCAAGCCGTCCTCCCACCTCAGCTTCCCACCTCATCTTAAGTAGCTGTGACTACAGGCAGGCACCACCGTGCCCAGCTAGGTTTTGTATTTTTTGTAGAGACAGGGTTTTGCTGTGTAACTGAGGCTGATCTCAAACTCATGAGCTCAAGCAATCCTCCCGCCTTGGCCTCTCAAAGCACTGGGATTACTGGCATGAGCCACCGCGCCTGGCCTCAGAGGATGGGAGTTCAGTGCAGTTTTTTCTATAAAGGGCTGGTGCTGGGGTATTGGTTACACTTACTGGGCATGCTTCAGTTGCTGAGAGAGGAAGTGCAGTATTTTTCTGCAGGTGAATTTAGTGTTGGCCTCTTTCTTTTAACTTAATTGGTGATTGGAGGTGTTTATATTTACCTTTGATCTACTTCTAACAGCTGACAAATTTTCTGCTGCTCTCTATGTCAAGTCCTATAGTAATTGTCATCCTGGGACCCACATTGGCTTTCAAGAGGCCGCTGTCCTTCTTTGAGTGCCTTCTGAACTCAAGAGGTATTGTAAAAGGACTGAGCAGGGCTAAGTTCAGCAGATGGAGTTTATCGCATTGGTAAAGTCTTCCACAATACAGGGCAATGTTTGGAAAGTGTTACACGATATGATTCTTGTACATTGGTTTATGTCTATTTCTACCTACATATGTTATAGTTTGCAAAAATGGCCCCAGTCCTTTACCTGTCCCTGCATTCATACCGGTGGCCATGTCATTTTTATACCCTTCCATTTTAACACTGGCGTTAGCCATGCAACCTACTTTGGTCAACAGGATATTGAGCTGACATGATATGAGTACCAGCTTGAAAAGCACTTGCATCATTGGGTTGGCTCACTCTTGCTCTCTGTCACCTTCCTGAGAAGTACATGCCTGGGCTAGCCTGCTGGTTAATGAGCTGGACTGTCCTAGATCAGCCAATAATAGCCAACTGGTCCTTCAGACTTGTGAACAAGCCCAGCCGAAACCAGCAAATCTATCTACCAACTTGCAGCCTAGCCTTAGCTGTTTTAGCCAGATCAGCTTAACCTCATTGACTCACAAGCTGAATGCGGATTGTTATAATCTATTGTAGTTTTGTGATTGTTTGTCAGGTAGCCTTACTGTGACAATAGGCAACTGATCTATATGATACTGTGTTGCAGAATGCACTTTTTATACATTTAGGAGACCAGGAAAGGTATGTGGGGTGATGTCTGAAAATTCTCCTGTGAATTTGGACATTCAGTGGTGGAAGTGATTGGCATAACCAGGTGGGATAGAGTAATCAGAGTTGGAAAAAAAACCCTCTGCAAATAAAAAATATAGAAAGAGCATGAGAACTGTAGTTGAGTATCCAAATAAGTCCAGTAACTGTGTTCCTGTCGTCTTCTTAGCCCCAGGATCAAATGGAGGGCTTGGCACTAAGAAGGAAGGAATCGATAAATGTTAGTGGAGCAGAATTGAACATTGACTCTCCTGCTTTATTTTCTATTCAGCACATCTCAATTCCAGTCTATAAAATTCAGAGCCGCCTGGCTATACGTAGACATTTCCTGAAATGTGTCATTTTCTTTTGATGGTGGCTGAAAGACTGATTGTTAAAAAATGTATTTAAAAATCACTAAATTAGAATGTTGTGTAATTTAGCTTTAAATTTCTTTCTGCTGAACAAATCCATTGAATGGAGATTATGCAAAGTAATAGTGTAACTGTTATTTGATAGTAAGTATTTAAAATATTTAAAAGAACAAATGGATTTATTCACTCTGGCTTCCAAAACAGGCACACATATCTATGCCTAACATTTGGTGCCTTTGAGGCAATATGTAGTGAATTCTACATATTGAAACACAGTTTATACCTGAAAACAGTTAACTTTATTCCAAAAATGGTTTTATTTTTAAAATAAAGGAATTAGATGGCTTTTATTTTTGGCAAGTGCAATTTAGTGAAGTTTCATTACATTTAGAAAAAAACGTAATCATGAAATGTTTTTGTTCATTTTGGAAGAGGTTTCAAAATTTAAAAAAAATTTAAATTTTATTTGGAAATCTTAAAATTTCCAGAAACACTATCCTGCCTCAAACTACCATCTGATAAGAATGTTATTAGATTGATCTTCACAGGTTATTTTCTCCCATTTGAAAATGGGTTTGTTACAAAAAT
This sequence comes from Mandrillus leucophaeus, assembly GCF_000951045.1. NCBI lineage: Eukaryota > Metazoa > Chordata > Mammalia > Primates > Cercopithecidae > Mandrillus > Mandrillus leucophaeus. The sequence continues at coordinate 755,026 of NW_012105587.1, forward strand.
CGATTTTGTAAAGTTTGAAAACATTGTATGAAGTCACTTTTTCACTATTTTCTTCCCTACCCAACTTGTCATTTCTTAACCTCCTTGTAAGAAAGAGGCTGCCATTGTGGACTCTGGAATTGCAGAAAGTCCTGATTAGAAAGATGGATTAAAAACTTAAATGTAAAACCGAAAACTATAAAAACCCTTAAAGAAAACCTAGGAAATACCATTCTGGACAGAGGCCTTGGCAAAGACTTTATGATTAAGATGCCAAAAGCAACTGCAACAAAAACAAAAATTGACAAGTGGTACCTAATTAAACTAAAGAGCTTCTGCAGAGCAAAAGAAACTATCAACAGAATCAACAGACAGCCCATAGAATGAGAGAAAATATTTGCAAACTATGCATCTGACAAAGGTCTCATATCCAGAATCTATAAAGAACTTTAACAAATTAACAAGCAATAAACAAGCAACCCCAGTAAAAAGTGGGCAAAGGAGATGAACAAACCCTTTTCCAAAGAAGACATACATGTGGCCAACAAACATATGAAAACATGCTCGGTTGGGCATGGTAGCTCACAGTATAATCCCAGCACTCTGAGAGGCCGAGGCAGGTGAATTGCTTGAGACCAACCTGGACAACATGGTGAAAACCCGTCTCTACAAAGAATTAGCCAGGTATGGTGGTGTGTGCCTGTGGTCTCAGCTACTCGGAAGGCTGAAGTGGGAGAATCACCTGGGTCTGGGAAGTCGAGGCTGCAGTGAGTCGTTTTTGTGCCACTGCACTCCAGTCTGGGCGATGGAGTAGAATGCTGTCTCAAAAAAAAAAAAAAAAAAGAAAAGAAGAAATGGGGTCCACATCTGTAATCATTAGAGAAAAGCAAATTAAAACCACAATAAGATACCATCTCACACCAGTCTGAGTGGCTATAGCTAAAAAGTCAAAAAATAACAGATGCTGGTGAGGCTGCAGAGAAAAGGAAGGGCTTATATACTGCTAGTGGGATTGTAAATTAGTTCAACCACTGTGGAATGTAGTGTAGCTTTAAAACTTAGAACTACCATTCAACTCAGTAATCACATTATTGGGTGTATACCCAAGGAATATAAATCATTCTACCAAAAAGACACATACATGCATATGTTAATTGCTGCACTATTCACAATAGCAAAGATATGGAATCAACATAAATGCCCATCAACATAACTGGATAAAGAAAATGTGATACATATACACCATAGAATACTAGCCAGCCATAACAAAGAATGAGATCATGTTCTTTGCAGCAAGATGGATGGAGCTGGAGACCATTATCCTAAGTGAACTAATGCAGAAACAGAAAACCAAACACTGCATATTCTCACTTATGAGTGAGAACATTGAGCACACATGGACACAAAGAAGGGAACAACCAACACCAGGGCCTACTTGAGGGTGGAGGTGGGGGAAGTATGAGGATCTAAAAACCGCCCATTGGGTACTATGCTTACTATCTGGGTGCTGAAATAATATGTACACCAAGCCCCCATGACAGAATGAAACTGCACATGTACACCTGAAACTAAAGAAAGAAGACTTTTATTTCAACCAGACTGTGCTTTAATTCATGTTACGTACCTAATATATTTCTGTATACATGTGAGCTAGATCACTGATAAAGGAGATTTGTTTAGAGGAAGAATTGTGTATTTGTCCAAATAAAACTTTGAAGATACTATAAAATTCCATGAAAAAAAAGAATGCCCCAGTTGATTGTATATTTAGCTCTGTACAGTTCACTCATGGATAAATGTATACCCAAATGTGCTTTCTTGCTTCATAAAAAGTTTAGCCCAAAATAACAAACCAACAATCCTCTTGATACGGTTTGGTTATGTTTCCATCCAAATCTCAACTTGAATTTTATCTCCCAGAATTCCCATGTATTGTGGGAGGAACCCATAGCGAGGTAATTGAATCATGGGGGCTGGTCTTTCCCATGCTATTCTCGTGATGGTTAATAAGTCTCACGAGATCTGATGGGTTTATCAAGAGTTTCCACTTTTGCTTGTTCCTCATTTTCTCTTGCCGCCCCCATGTAAGAAGAGCCTTTCACCTCCCACCATGATTCTGAGGCCTCCCATGTGGAACTGTAAGTCCAGTTAAACCTTTTTTTGTTCCCAGTTTCGCGTATGTCTTTATCAGCACTGTGAAAACAAATGACTACACCCCTCTATCCAAAATAATGAAACCTTAAAAATGTATATTCATAATTTAAACACTACTAACTTCATTTTGCTATTTTAATAAGAAGAAGCACATGTAGAAAGTCTGCTGCCATGATGTAAATTCAGCACAAGAATGAGAAAGAGTATGGAAGACATTTTAAGAGCCTCATTTAATACTTAAGGTCTTAGGGTTCACTGCATGAAAACAAGTCATCTAACTTCCTGGAAAGTTAGGAAAAATCATTCCTTCTGTTGGGTATGTTTTCTGAATGCTGAAATACTGGATTATGAGATCAGATTTTATTAGTGTGGGTGCTAATTCTATCTAAATCTTATTAAACTTCTACTATACCCATAAGGCTTGTTCAAGATAGGAAAACAATTTTAAAAAGAGAATTATAGCAATCGCATAGCTATTTGAAAAGAAAGGACTAACTGTAACATACAGATAATTAAGGAAAAATTATTTTGTCCTTTCTAAATTGTCTGGGTAACTATCTTAATTGTCTACTTGGTGTGCCAGAGTGACATCTGTCCTGAGGTGACTGTAAATCCCAGATTTTAGAGAAGGTAATTCTAGGAAACTGACAGAAGGACTAGGGAGGATAAGAAATTAGGGACAGAATTTATGGGAAAGGTGATTGCCTTCATCGTTGACTTCCCGGCCCAAGGGGAACAAATTCCACACCTTTATGGAGGAGGGAAGTATTGAGATTGTTTTGAGGGCAATTAACCTAATGTCTTTTCACATATAAAGTATCCTCTCACCTCTGAATGTGCAGTTACACCTCCAACTCCAAGATTAAGGTGGAACACAGGTGATATTGTGCTGCCGGAAGCCATTTGTCAGATTTACACAATGTGAAATATCAATGCCAATGAGATGGAGAACTGAGCAGATTTCAGCTGCCTAGATACTGCTAAGCCACTGGTTTGACTGATTCATTGATTTATTTTTTCTTTTTATCCCATCTGGCCTTATTTTGGGTTAGCTTAGCTGGCAACATGTGAGCACGGATCTCTGTCAACAGAGTTATTGGAGGAAAAGGGTGAAGTTCTAGACACAGATAAGGATGGGCTGTTCTCCAGTTCTTCAAAGCACTTCAGCTTCTTGCTTTGCTATTTCACAAATCTCTCCCAACAGGGAACTGCAGAGCACACACAAAAGAAAAAAGGAGCAGAAACAAACCGGTTCCTGTCATCTCTGTTGATTTTTCATTTAGTAGACTTCTTTATGGATTAAAAAACTTTTTTTTCTGCTTCTTGTAAAGCAATGTTCATTGGAGCTTGGCCAATAGATGGTATCATCCTTTTCTGAGTCTATGCTATGGGCGGCCTATGGAAGCATATCTGTTCAAGGCATTCATGCAAATTATTACTTACTGCCCTATACGCTCATAAATTAATAGCTTCTCTGTGGATGAAAAACAGAAATTAGACAACCATTAAGGTTGAACAATGTTTAAAGAATATTAAATATTAATATATGAAATGAAAAAATATTGCAAGTGATATCAGCAGATATGCCCAAAGCATAACAAGCCAAACCCAAGAATGCAAATAATAAAAACATGTTTTCAGCTAGATATTCTGGATGGTTTAGTATTCAAATTAAAGTCGATTTTTTTCCCTTTCAGTAAAAACAAAACAAAGTGTTTACTGCCATTGTCATAGTATACAAGTGCTCATTTTCATACACAGTACAAAAACAAATTTAAGGTGAATAAACTAATAAGGTCTGGGTTATTTTGGTCATTGTGCTTGTGAAAAGAATTTTTTTTTGCAATATTAAAAATGCATTGAAAAAGCAGTTTTCATCAGTCTGTGATTTTAAAATCCCAGCATTTTAATAAATAATTGTTGAGTTGACAAGTGCATCCTAGTGACTGCCAGACACTATAAAATTGTAATGGAAATAGGTGGAAGAGTCCTCCGGGTGATAGGGTGGAATAAACTGCTGCTCTTCGGATGAGTGGCCGTGGTCACTGGTCTTTGGCAATAAGAAATTTAGAAGGAAAGCTTTCATGACTAGATGTCCATCCTTATGATCTACCATGTTCCCATTTGGCAGATTGGACATCAGGGGTGTTGATCCTGCACAAACAAAAAGCTGAAAAAAGTTCCAGCTGAGGCACTGCTCCTGCTTTGAATTAGTTGTGAGGTCTTTGGCAAGGCAAACTCTCTCAGCGTTCCCTTCCTCCAAGACCCATTTCCTCTCTCGGTCCATTCCTTGTTTATTACATGAGGCCAATAAGGTAAACCTTATGGACTTCACAGATAAAATCTAAACAAGCACAATAATATATTCAATCATTCAGTATTTTATTTATTGCACATTTACTGTCTGCCAAGCACTCCATTTGTCACTGGGAATACAAACTTGAGTAATTAAAAAATGATAGCAAATGTTTATATCATACATATAGCAGGTATCAACTCATTTCATCTTCACAACAACATCATGAAGTAGGTACCTCAAATTACCACTTTTTTTTTTTTTTTTTTTTTTACAACTGATGAAACTTAGGCACAGGGCTGCGACATGAACCCAGACTGCTAGCTCGAGTCCACACTCACCACTATACCAGGCTGGCCCTAGACTGTAGTATTCTTTCAGGCCCTGTGTCAAAGATAGATCACTTCAAAATAATGTAAAGTGGTGTAAGAGCATTATGACCCCAGCATCCATATGACCCCTGAGGAGGGGTACCTAACCCAGCTTGGGGTGTGTGTGTCCTGCTGATTAGATGGAGATAGGCCATAATTAGCTTCCTAAGTGAGACCTCAACTGGATCTTAAAGGATGGGCAGGATGAGTAGGAAGGGCGTCCTAGGCTGAAATAACCAGAGCAAAGCCCAGGATCAGTCTAAATCGTGCAGGGCTATGCAGCTGTAGTCAAGCTGGGAGTGATGGCAGTTGAGGCTGGTGCTGCAGGTGGGCTCAGATCTCAGAGTCCCCTGCCTGCCAGGCTCAGGGGATCAGAATGATGAAGACAGAATGGAGATATCAGGCTGTGATGAGTTGTGTAGATTGCTGTGTAGAGAAGACAGGGCGTGAGCAGAGGCCAGGAGGTGCTCCACGATGCAGGCAACTGTGAGAGGTACTGCGGGCATCTAAGTACTGCAGTAGTGATCTGTGAAGAGGGACATCCTGTGTGCCAGTGCTTTTCAAACTTCAATATGCTTAAGGTTCACCCCAGGACACTTGTTTCTGATTCAGCCGGCTGAGAGTGGCGACTGAGATTGTGCATTTTTAACAAACTCCCTGGTGATAGCCTTGCTCCTGGTACCACACTGCAGGTTGAGTAGCACGGCTGTATGGAGTGTTCATAGGCTAGAAAGATAGCTCTTTGTTCTCTAGAAAACTTGAGAGATAGCCCCAGAGGACAGGTGTAAACTGGCACATCTCAGGGTTGCTGCATCTGATTGCAAGACACCTGCCGTGTCACTGACTGTCTGTAGTTGATCTAGACTTCTTATTCCTGAAAAAAACCACATGTGGTCCCCTCCTAGGCATTTGTGTTCTCATCCCTCAAGACTTATTTCCAGCCTCTTCCTTCATTTTCTAGGAAAATGGGGCTAAGGAATGAAGGAAGTCAGTACAGAGGAGAAAAAGCCTGTGGCATTGATTCCAGGCCCCTTTGAAATTTGTTATTTGTTTATCTATTAGGCCCCACATTTCCTAAATTTCTTTATTGCATATATGTATTTATAAAAAATTCAAGAGAATAACAATCACCTTAGCTTTGAAACATAGCATAGCACCTTTTTGGGTAAATTGAGGCACACCCAGAGGGGTCACAGAAGGAGAGATGGAAAACTCGACCTTAGAGCTTCACTGAACTTGCATTCAGTAAATTCAGAGATTTTTGGGAGATGCACTTTTGGGTTTCTCAGGACACCTTGGGAGTATCACACTGGCGTAGGGTCTTTGGGAGTCACAACTTATGACACTTGCTATGGAAACTGGACATCCTTGAACAACGGGGTGCCCTAGAGGGAGGGACC
>NW_012105587.1:761275-827661 GCF_000951045.1 Mandrillus leucophaeus
AACAAGCACAATAATATATTCAATCATTCAGTATTTTATTTATTGCACATTTACTGTCTGCCAAGCACTCCATTTGTCACTGGGAATACAAACTTGAGTAATTAAAAAATGATAGCAAATGTTTATATCATACATATAGCAGGTATCAACTCATTTCATCTTCACAACAACATCATGAAGTAGGTACCTCAAATTACCACTTTTTTTTTTTTTTTTTTTTTTACAACTGATGAAACTTAGGCACAGGGCTGCGACATGAACCCAGACTGCTAGCTCGAGTCCACACTCACCACTATACCAGGCTGGCCCTAGACTGTAGTATTCTTTCAGGCCCTGTGTCAAAGATAGATCACTTCAAAATAATGTAAAGTGGTGTAAGAGCATTATGACCCCAGCATCCATATGACCCCTGAGGAGGGGTACCTAACCCAGCTTGGGGTGTGTGTGTCCTGCTGATTAGATGGAGATAGGCCATAATTAGCTTCCTAAGTGAGACCTCAACTGGATCTTAAAGGATGGGCAGGATGAGTAGGAAGGGCGTCCTAGGCTGAAATAACCAGAGCAAAGCCCAGGATCAGTCTAAATCGTGCAGGGCTATGCAGCTGTAGTCAAGCTGGGAGTGATGGCAGTTGAGGCTGGTGCTGCAGGTGGGCTCAGATCTCAGAGTCCCCTGCCTGCCAGGCTCAGGGGATCAGAATGATGAAGACAGAATGGAGATATCAGGCTGTGATGAGTTGTGTAGATTGCTGTGTAGAGAAGACAGGGCGTGAGCAGAGGCCAGGAGGTGCTCCACGATGCAGGCAACTGTGAGAGGTACTGCGGGCATCTAAGTACTGCAGTAGTGATCTGTGAAGAGGGACATCCTGTGTGCCAGTGCTTTTCAAACTTCAATATGCTTAAGGTTCACCCCAGGACACTTGTTTCTGATTCAGCCGGCTGAGAGTGGCGACTGAGATTGTGCATTTTTAACAAACTCCCTGGTGATAGCCTTGCTCCTGGTACCACACTGCAGGTTGAGTAGCACGGCTGTATGGAGTGTTCATAGGCTAGAAAGATAGCTCTTTGTTCTCTAGAAAACTTGAGAGATAGCCCCAGAGGACAGGTGTAAACTGGCACATCTCAGGGTTGCTGCATCTGATTGCAAGACACCTGCCGTGTCACTGACTGTCTGTAGTTGATCTAGACTTCTTATTCCTGAAAAAAACCACATGTGGTCCCCTCCTAGGCATTTGTGTTCTCATCCCTCAAGACTTATTTCCAGCCTCTTCCTTCATTTTCTAGGAAAATGGGGCTAAGGAATGAAGGAAGTCAGTACAGAGGAGAAAAAGCCTGTGGCATTGATTCCAGGCCCCTTTGAAATTTGTTATTTGTTTATCTATTAGGCCCCACATTTCCTAAATTTCTTTATTGCATATATGTATTTATAAAAAATTCAAGAGAATAACAATCACCTTAGCTTTGAAACATAGCATAGCACCTTTTTGGGTAAATTGAGGCACACCCAGAGGGGTCACAGAAGGAGAGATGGAAAACTCGACCTTAGAGCTTCACTGAACTTGCATTCAGTAAATTCAGAGATTTTTGGGAGATGCACTTTTGGGTTTCTCAGGACACCTTGGGAGTATCACACTGGCGTAGGGTCTTTGGGAGTCACAACTTATGACACTTGCTATGGAAACTGGACATCCTTGAACAACGGGGTGCCCTAGAGGGAGGGACCCAGAGGCCTCAAAGATGTGGGCACCACATTGAATTCTGCCAGAGGTTCGCTCTTCATCCATCATCAGCAAGAAAATGTGGGTGTGGCTGAAATTAGTTCCAGTCATCTCTGAACAAAAAGCTAGCTGAAACCAAGGAAAATGAGAGAAGAAATCCCAACCCAGGATTGATACTAAAGAACTCTCATAAGACAGACGTGAAGGGTGGTGGCAGCTGGAATGGTGACAGTCACATCCTAAACATGCCATGGAAGCCCTTACCCAGGGACTCAGCTTCAAGGACAAATGCACTTCCACGACTGTGCTGAGACCTGCTGTACTTCTCAAGCTAGTAATTCCATATTACCCCAGGCACTGGGGAGGCCCCAGTGGGCTAACTTCTGGTCATTCTTCAATGACTGATTTTCTCAATTTAAAACAGAAAATTTATTTGATACATCTATTTTCCATTGTGTAAGAACTGAATATGCATTCTAGAATCCTTGGGGGAAAAATATCCAAGTGGAAAGAGCATCAACTTTTACATTTTAATTTTAATTCTAGGAAAGTTTTCTAGTCTTAAGTTGTTGGAGTTATGTGGATGTGTAAAGTTGCAGAGGAAAAAAAAGGGAGGGGGGATCTGATGCCTAAAGGCAGTAGAGCTGATTTGAGGCAATTCACTCCACCGTTTTTCCCACTAGGAATTTATATGGCACCGATCATATTCTAAGTGCTTCCTAAGCAATAGTGAATGGGAGGCTAGGAGAGAATAGTTAAAAAATATGCTCAGGAAATAATCTCAGGACATTGAAACTGTGGCTAAAGTAAAGCAGTAGGTAGACTTTCTTCATTCAAATTTAGTGAGAAACCCACACAATGCTGACCATACACTTTTTTGTTTTGAAGTTTCTGTTGAGTGTTTATATTTTCTTTCTCTGGGTAATGTGCTACTTTATAACAATTTCTCTTGTTGCTTTGTGCACTTAGATGGAAGCTTTAAAAAGCAAAGATCCTATCTGTTACTCGAATTTTGTGTCTCCTGGGTAGTACATACTCAAGCTCAGAGCACCGGGAAGTACAAACTATCCTAGCCCATCTGCTTGTCTGTAAATTTACCAATTACTTTGCTAAATGAATGCTTTAATTCTACTCGGACAAAAAATCTGGTAACTAATTGGACCTCTCCACACTGAAACCCCACATATCTTTCTGTGTTTATTTCAATCAATGAGGCACTGGTTCCTATAGCTCCCAACTAACTTTCTATGATTACTAGAGGGGATGAAAGATTGGTGGACATGGCTTGGATCGCAGGGGTTTAGAATTCCCCTCAGCCCTGCCACACACACAGATCATTAAAAAGTAAATAATTTACTGCTCTTACACATGCCCTCGATTCTTCTATTCAACAAAAATTCATTGAACAAATATTAACTTACCCACCAGGTAGTAACCCAAAGACACCAAATATTATATCAGTTGGAATCTTCCTGAGTTATTCTATTAACACAACCCAAACCCAAAGGAAGACAAAGAAGAGAAAGAGGAACTGAGAAAATTCACTTGAAGAAAGTAAAATGTGGAGCCATCTGAGACTGGGTTCCCTGGGATGATGCTTAGAGACAGAGTGTCATGTGCCAAGTTTTACTGGGGAGATACACCTGTAATGGAATGAAGACGGTAGGATTTGACCGAGAAGAAGCTGACCCACAAGGCATTTGCAAATGAGGCCTGAGCCACTTCTTCAGGGAGCTCTAGAGCTGGAAGGCCCTTTCAATGCCCAGCATTGAGGCAAGGGTTCTGGCCTTTACATCTCGGTAGTAGCCAGTCATTGGCTGTGAACTGCCTGCTGTGCACACCCAGGAAAGAGGCATGTCCCAGTTATGTTTTGCCATGTAACAAACGACTCCAGAACATAGTGGCAGTCTACCATATCTTGCAAATTTGTGGGTCAGGAATTCAGATGGGACTCAGCTGGTGGATGCTTCTGATGCATGTATCATTGGCAGGGGTTGCTCGGTGGTACTGAGCTGGTGGATGGGCTAGTTTGGTCTGGAGGATTAAAGGCAGCTTCACTTTCATGTCTGGCCCCTTGGCAGCGGTGACTGGAAGGGTAGGCTCTTCAGAGACTCTTAACCATATCATCTACATGTGGCTTCTCCAGGATAGTGGTTGCAGTGTAGTTGGGATTTTTGCATAGTTCAGGGTTCACAGAGAATCTGCCAAAAGACAGAGCCTGGAATTTGCTAGCCTCTTATGTCTTGGGCCCCAGAATTGGAACAGTATCAATTCTGCTGAATTCTATTGATCAAGGCAGTCACAGAGCCTGCCTGGAATTCAAAGTGCGTGGGTGGGATTCAACCCCATCTCTCAGTGAGAGGAGTAATAAAGAATTTGCTGCCATCTTTAATTCTCCCACAGGGCATACACTTGGGTGAGGTGATTCCCTGTGGCGCTGGGAAAGCCTCGTGAAGAGTGCAGCTGTAAACCATCAGTAGCTGGTCTCCCCAGCAGCTGGGGATTGCGTGTGTCAGTTCTGAAGAGGGGACTTGGTGACATGCCACAGCATCTGCCGTAGGAGGAATGGTATTATCCAGAATTAGCACTAATGGACAGTTTTCATTGGATTATATCCTTGGGAGGAGAAAGGATTGACAGAAGACTTGTCTAAGCAATTTCCTTAGTATAGTTCTACAAGTGGACTTTAAAAACTAGGATGAAGAGAGGTTTGCAGACTTATCAATAAGAACACAAGGTCAACCCTTCAGGTCTACTGATCCGTGATAAGCAGATGTCTGTTGAATGAACCCCAAAGGGAGCTATGCTAAAATCTTTGATCTTTAAGATTCACAGGCAGGAAATGGAAAGAAATGGATTTGAGGGTCTCCAGTTCTTTGGAAAAGTTTATTCTACCTTTTAAAAATCATAGATTTTTAAAGCTGAGTCACTGGTGACCATTTAGCCCCATTTTCGTTTTGTAGAAGAGAGAATATCTCCAAGATCACACAGCTAGTTAATGGCAGAGCAATGAGTAGAACCTGGATCTCCTGTCTTCCATCCCCACTCTCCGTTACTCTACATCATAATTTCTAAACTGGAGTTCCTTTGGATGGCATTGGTGTGGTCTCCAAGATGCCCAGGAACCTGGGGCAGAGTTGGTCCAAGTTATAGGATTTCTGATCTCTAACTTTTGGTAGAAAGCAGAGACATTTTTATAAGGTTTCTACTGTGTTAAGAAAAGTTTTAAAATAATTTCTCTAGAGAACAGTACAAACTTTCTGTGTGTTTCTCTCTCTCTTTTTTCTTTCTTTTGTGTCTGAGTATCCAAGTAACAGCACTTGATGAAAAGATTAAAAATTCTTTTTCTTTTTACTTTGGATTTAATCCAGTTCAGGAGACTCTTCTGGACCTCTGAAGCACAAGTCACTTTGCCATTTCTGATAAAAAGCTGAACAAGACACACAGTCCCTGCCCTCAGAGAACTTACCATCTAATTACATCGTTACATGAAGTCAGCACTGCAGAGGTCCTTGAAGGTCATTATAACTGCTTACAGATAGTAGGGAGTTGCCGAAGATTCTAGCCCATGGGAGTATTATGATTAGATCGCTACCTTTTCAGGAAGATAGGGAGGAGCTGTTTCAAGGATCCAGATGAGCAGGAAAAGCCTGAACTCTGGGGCTAGGAAGGAGGGGCAGATTTATTAGGATGTCAACGCTTTAATGGACAGATCCCCAGCTGTAGTTTTAGTTGAACCACATAGCAGACTTGCAGAGCTGACTATATACAAGACTGTGAAGGCTGCAGGAGACAGTCATGTGACTCCTGCTGTCTCTAAGTTCCCACCTTAGGTTAAGTAAAGCGTTCTCTGTTGTCTAGCAGATGCCTAATAAATAGGCTTACCTTTCAGTGGCAAACGAAAACACAGACACAAATTAATGGGCAAAGAAGAGCCCCATTTGTCTGTTTGTGTTGCTTTACAAACAGCTCAGCAAAAGCATCTCAGTGAGCTTCAATCATCCCATTTTCCCTTTTTCTTTTCTCTCATTACAGTCATTATTGGTCACAAAAGGCTGCTCACAAAATAGTGATTATAATTTAATGCATCCTTTCTGAAACCTGCAGGGAAATTAAAGCAAGGAGCTACCTGGGGAATGGGGAAGAGAAATGAGGTTGGGCACATCTGAGAGGCAATAGCTTTAAGTGCTAATTGTCCAATACCTCCCAGCTGGGTGACCAGGCTGACCTTCGACAGCTTGGGAAAGCTGAGGCCACTCCCTTGCAAATAGAGTCAAATTGTGGTGGCTTCTGAACCAAAGGATCCCAGCTGGGGTCCCTTCTCCATCTGAGGAGTCTAGTGATGTTCCTGAACTCTGAATGAACCCCACGAATGCCTGCCAATGACGTGCCAGGATCCAAAGTCAGCTCTGTATCAGGCAAGCAAGTTTGTCTTTTGGTTCAGCTCATGGGATCACACAACATCAAGCTCAGAGCTTCTGTGCTGGCATTAGCATGCAACCTCACAAAGCACCAAGAATTCAATTTAGAATGAATTCTCTCTCTCCAGCACTTTCTACTTTCTCCATCACTGTCCTCCCAAGTAACCTGAAATCAGATCCAAATGATCTGATAATAAAAACCTAAATCATTGACATGAAAGAGAAAGATTCGTTTAGTAACTGAAATACATAAATGTTCTTCTAATAGCAGTCAGATCTGATAACAGTGATTAGTGATCAGTTGTGATAACCATTTTTGCTTTTTACAAAAATCCCAAACCTGCACTGGCTGTTACAGTAGCCACTGGCCACCAGCCACATGTGGCTATTTACATGTAAATTAATCTAATTGAATTTAAAATTCAGTTCTGCTGTCACACTAACTAATTGCAAGCACTCAGTGGTCACATGTGGTTACTGGCTACCATATTGGAGAGTGCAAACCACAGTGCAAATATAATAAAATGTAGTAACATAATTAAGAAGTGATGAGTTTCAAGTATTTGCACATTTGTCTTTTCGTACAGTATTTAATAGTAAGTTTAAACAATTTAATTGTTCAATAATAATGGTGCTTAAAACCAGCTCACAGAATTCCTGAAAATGTAGCAGTCAGCTCAGTTGAGCTAGTAAAAATCGTTCCAACGCACCCCTTGAACATTTTTATCATCAAAGAAAGTTCTGGACAGTGTTGCCTCAAACAGTGCACCAGCTGACCAATGCGGCAATAGAAATATCCAGAATGAGAATGAGACCTCCTTTCTCCATGCCCCCGAATGGCAGCAAAGATAAAAGACTTTAAGAATCCTAATCTTCCCATCAGTCCTTGCCTTTCTCAGACCTAAACCAAATTCCTTGCCCTTTCTTTGCAGAAGAGAATGAACACTTAATTGTTTTAGAGTGTTTCATCATCCTCTCAGATGCTTTGCAACAAATCTCTCCTCTGTCCTCTAGTGCACTCCATAAACCTCTTCTTCCTTCATTTCCTCTCTTCCTCTGACTGTAAACCTATCTTTTTTTTCTAACTTCATCACAGTAAGGCCCCAGGCCTGTGATTATCAAAGTCACCTTCCAATTCACCAGCATCCCTGGTGTTTTGCATAGAATTCAGGACAATGCTTCAGGCTGAAACCTCACCAGAAATTTATACAACACCATAATGTTCTTCTGATTCCCCAGGCATTCTTCTGTTGATTGGAGCCTGGGATCCGTTTGCTTTCTCCAGATACCACAGCTTTTTTTCCTGGGTCAGAGAATTCAGAGTGAGGTTTGTTTCAGAATAGAATAAGCACACAGAAGACTCTTTCTTGTTGGCAAACCCAGGACAGAATCTTCTTTTCTCTTCTCCAAGAAGAATATACTCAAGAGAATATTCGCAGGAGGTGATGTCAGTGATTTTCATTCTTATTCTGACTCAAATTATCAAATGACATTTTGGTACTGAAGAGGAGTGTTTCCAGGGAGTGGGGCCCGAGTGGGGATGTGTTGTTCTAGAGCAAACTTTGACGCTGTCTGTGCAACAGAAAATGCCAAGGAGTTTTTACAAAACACCAGAGCTCCAGCCCTAACCCGTCTAGACTGATTCAGTTAGTCTGGCCCTGGCATCAATACTAAGAAAAAAATTTTGAATTGTGATAAAGTACACATAACATAACATTTACCATCCTAGTCATTTTTAGGTGTATAGTTCGGTGGCATTAAGTACATTTACATTGTTGTGCAGTCGCCAGCATCTAACTCCCAAACTTTTTTCTTTTTATTATTATACTTTAAGTTCTGGGGTACATGTGCACAACGTGCAGGTTTGTTACATAGCTATACATGTGCCATGTTGGTTTGCTGCATGAGAACTCTTTTTATCTTGCAAAATTAAAACTGTATCCATTAAAAAATACCTCCCCATTCCTAGACCCTCTCCCACTGGCAACCACCTTTCTACTTTCTGACTCTATGAGGTTGAGTATTCTAAATACCTCACATAATTGGAATCATATGGTGTTTGTATTTTTGTCACTGACTTATTTTACTCAGCATGATGTCCTCGAGGTTCATCCATATTGTAGCGTGAGTCAGAATTTTCTTCCTTTTTAAGACTCAGTGGTATTCCATTGTATGCGTATATTGCATAATGCTACTCTGAACGTGGGTATGCAAGTATCTCTGTGAGCATCTGTTTTCATTTCTTTTGTGTATATACCTAGAAGTGGAATTGCTGGATCATATGGTAATTCGGTTTTTCAATTTTCGAGGAACCACCATACTGTTTTTCAATGCAGTGACGCCATTTTACATTCCTACCAATGGCACACAAGGGTCCCAATTTCTCCACGTTCTTGCCAACACTCACTATTTTCTATTTTTTTGAATAGGAGCCATCCTAACAGGTGTGAGGTAGTGTCTCATTATTGTTTTGAGGCATCAGTATTTTTAAAAAGCTCCTAATTAAAATTGGGTGATTCCGATGTGCAAATGGAGTAAGAACCGTGGCTTCAAGGAAGCTGTGGATGCAGTAGGTGAGGACATCTAGTCTACCATGGTGGACTAATTCCATCTTCCAGAGAAACTAGAAGATGGAGCCCTGACTTTGGCTCCTGATAGTTCTAGATCAACTGTTGGCAAATTGCTTGGCTCCCCATACCTTTTTCACTGTTTGCAAATGGAGGTGAGAAACCCTTCTCTGACAGTTGTTGCAACTATTACCTAGCATACATTGCCATGGGAGTCTCAAATTTTTAGAGATGCAGAAAGTCTCACCTGGTCTCTCCCTAAAACTGAGATTTGAGGAAACTGAGCCCCAACAAGAATAAGGGATTTTTCTGAAGATTTCACTTGATGTGTCAGAGTCTAAAAGAAGACCCACATTCAGAGAAATTCTGCTCATGCCATCTTCTCCCAGAGGAAAGAAAAAGTGGAACAACTGAGTCCTCTCCACATCTCATTCTTACACAGACATAAATGTCATCTCTTATAGAGACATAAATGACTACAAATAGGTTAAGTATGACCATCTGCTCAAGATGATGTTTAAATTAGAGCTAAAAGCATTAAAGAAAAGGATTCACACTCCAATAATAGACTCTCTTCAAGCCAGGCGGTAGGAAGTAAGTCAAATAGTTTGCCTTAAAAAAAGAGAGAGAAACAGAATAATCTTTTCTACCATTCTCCACATCAATAATAATGCCGTCTTATTTTTTCTGTCTTGTTTTCTCTTTTTCAAAGACTCCCATGAGTATGATCCCATTGGACTCACGATATTCCTGTGAAGTAGGTAGGGTAGATAGAATTCACCCTATTTTATTTTATTTTATTTTATTTTATTTATTTATTTATTTTGAGATGGAGTCTCACTCTGTCACCCAGGTTGGAATGCAGTGGCGAGATCTCGGCTCACTGCAACCTGTGCCGCTTGTGTTCAAGTGATTCTCCTACCTCAGCCTCCTGAGTAGCTGGGATTACAGGCATCTGCCACTGTGCCTGGCTAATTTTTGTATTTTTAGTAGAGATGGAGTTTCAACATCTTGGTCAGGCTGGTCTTGAACTCCTCATCTTGTGATCCACCCACCTCAGCCTCCCAAAGTGCTGGGATTCCAGGCGTGAGCCACCCCACTCGGCCCACCCTATTTTATAGATGAGAGCCACATGGTAGAGGAAATAGTGCCTTCACATGTGCAGGTAAAAAGATATTTTTGCTACTTTCAAAGGTGAGCAATTTCCTGTCTGAAGAGAAGCCTTAAGCTTGAGTAGAATTCTTGCCTTTTAAACATTTTTAACCTGCCCAGTTAAGTGTTTCAAAACCAAACTTTATTTCACTGCCTTATACAGAGCTTTTGGTCAAGGGTTGGTGGATGTATGTTTGAGGCAAACCATATTATTTTTCTCTTACATTATATTAGATGCTAAACATTTCTCATTTATAATAAAATTTATTATTTTATATTAAGCAGGAAATTATGAACCAAAATGTGTATTGAATAACTATCAGAATCACCTAAGGATGTGATTAAAGACACTGAGGTATTAGAAATGAAATGGAAGCAGGGCAAATCAGACACCTTCCAGGGTCCACTTTCATGGACAAAAATTACCTGAAGGAGTTTGCTGAAGTGCCTTTTCCTTTGCTCTCAGAAGCCTTATATAACTAGTCTCAGGTACTCACAAGAGGGCCCTGCAACATCTCTCAGCTCATTTGAATGTCCCAATTTTCCCAGATCCACCACCCACCATCGCGGGCACCTTGGACAGCTCTTCCCCAGGGGCTGGAGCAGGACCTCTCCTTGCAGAAACCCAGCCTGTTTTCTCCTGTCTGCTCTGATCATCCTGCATGAGGGAGCTCTGCCACCTCCCTGAGACTTTGCTCCACAAAGTAATCTCACCACCAAAGATTTTCACTAAGGAATGCAGCTCAAATCACTCTCTTCCAAAGCTGTGCTTGGTTGAGAACTCAAATGAATCACTTGTTACAGAGAGGAACCTGGAAACCAATGAGCCAACCTGCTAGTAGGTCTTCAGATTGTAGTTTGGAGATCAACAACTTTTTTATTTGTAATAATAATTTTAAAATTATTATAATTATGATGATGATTATTATATATACCCATAGGGTTGTTCAGAGGATTAAATAATAAATGCTTATGAAGTATTTAATACCATGACTGGCATGGGATAAACTCTTAGTATTATTAATAAATATTGCTAGTGAAGTGTATGCCACATCACCTCAATGAGGCTAAATTGTGTTAAGGCCAGGATTGGAATCTATATCTCTGTGCCCTACAGCACCGAGAAACACAGTAAGTCTTCAATAGGTACTTCAACAGGAGCACACGTTGCCTCTTTCATTATAAAGAGAAGTCAGAGCTTAGTATCAAAAATTGCCAGTGGTGCACCTACCCTACACTAGCTGCAACATCTTTCCCTGTCTGTATCTACTCCACTGGGCTAGTGGGAAACTAAAAAGAACTAATATTCATCCGAGTATGTGGACTATTTAAATCTTATAAATAAACAAACGACAATAGCAACAAACCCACCATTCCCAGTGACTGCACCTTCTTACATCTGTTGAGCCCTCATGAGGTGCATAGTATGGGGGCAAATGTATTTACCATGTATTGGCTCATTCAATTCTGCCCCCGGTCCAATGGGGTAGGAAGTATCACGTTCCCCATTTGGCTGATAATAATAATAATAATAATAATAATGATAGTGATAGTTAATATTTACTGAGGGCTTTACTAGATGTCAGGCAATGTTTAAGGTATTTCACTAGTATTAATCGATTTAATCTTAACAGCCTTTTGAGGTGACAATTCTCTTTCTGTTTTCCTTTTTTCCTTCTTTCCTTCCTTCCTTCTTTCCTTTCTGCGTATAATTGGCACGTAATAAACTGCATGAAATAAAGTATATAATTTGATAAGTTTGGGTGTATATAAACATCTGTGAAACCATCACTACCATCAAGATAGTGAACATATTCATCACCTCCAAAAGTTGCCTTGAGCCTTTTGAAATCCTCATTCCTGTTCCTTTCTGCCCCATCCATACACCCAACGAATGGCCTGCTTTCTATCAGTCTACGTTAATTTGCATTTTCTACAATTTTCTACAAATGGAATCATACTTCTTGCACTTTTTGTCTGGCTTCTTGCACTCAGCATAATTATTTTGGGATGTTGTTGTGTATGAATAGTTCATTCCTATTGATGGCTGAGGATGAGTTTATCATATGGATGTTCCACAATTTGTTTATTCATCTATCAGTTCATGAACTTTTGAGTTTTTTCTAGTTTTTAATGATTACAAATAAAGCTGCTATGACCATTTGTGTGCAAGCCTTTCTATGGACATATGTTTTCATTTATCTTAGGTAAATGCTCTAAAGTAACATGGCTGGATCATATGATGGTACATGTATAACTTTTTTTTTTTTGAGACAGAGTCTCACTCTGTCACCAGGCTGGAGTGCAGTGGCGTGATCTCTGCTCACTGCAACCTCTGCCTCCCAGGTTCAGGCGATTCTCCTGCCTCAGCTTCCTGAGTTGCTGGGACTACAGGTGTGTGCCACCACCTCCAGCTATCTTTCGTAGTTTTAGTAGAGACGAGGTTTCACCATGTTGGCCAGAATGGTCTTGAATTCCCAACCTCAGGTGATCCGCCCACCTTGGCCTCCCAAAGTGCTGGGATTACAGGTGTGAGCCACTGCGCCCGGCCACGTGTATAACTTTTTAAGAAAATTCCTACGTGTTTTCCAAAGTGGTTGCAGCATTTTACACTCTCACTAGCAGCATTTGAGAGTTCCAGTTCCTCCACATTATTCCTAACACTGGTATGATTACTTAAAAAATATTTTAGCCATTCTAATATGTGTGTAGTGGTATTTCTTTGTGATTCTAATATGCACACATCTTCTTTAGTGAAGTGTCTCTTTGAATAATCGATCTTTTTTTTAAAAAGGGTATTAATATTGGTAGTCTAATATAGCTATTGCCATGTGTTAGAATGTCTCCAAGAACAGAAAGAAGGCAAGAGTAAAAAGTGAAAAAAAAGTCTTCTTTAAATCAAATTTAAAAAGGTTATATAGACCTTGAGCCAGAATATATTCAAGGAACTGGCTTTTTTAATGCTCTGAATTGAGTGAGGGTAAGTTCTTTTTGAAGATGAGGCCTTAGAAATAAAGGGCTGATTTTTAATGGACATCAACACTAGAACTCATTGTCTTCAAATGATAGAATATTATGACTGGAGGGGATCTCACTGATGACTAAATTCAGTAGTTATGCATATTTTTTGTTCATGACACACTTTCAAACATAGAATTGTGGTTATTATATTTAAGGTACTTAAATACCACTAAATAAGTCAGCAATAATTACGACTGCAATCCCAGCTACAGAATATCAGCATCTTATAGAGTATATACAGAGATCCACACAGAAGCTCACCCTTTGTTCTTGTGTTTTTGATTGAGAAGAGATGTTTACTGTCCTGAGATGTCTTATATACTCATGAGACAGAATTATCACAAATCCTAGAAACATGACTTTCTTTGACGGGGGCCTGATGTCATGGCATGCGTTTACTCAACATTGGCCATGAATTGTGTATCACTCTCTTTTTTTTCACGTGACCCATTCAGCACTACGTGCCATGTAAAAGATTCACTTGGAAAATATGAAATGTAGATTGTCATCAAAGTTAAAATTTAACATTACTTGAAATTTGGCAGCACACCAGGGTGCCCCTGCCAATAACTGAGAACCACTAAGTTAGTATAAACATTCCTTTAGTAGATATGATCTTGCCTGAGGTCTTACTGTCTAGTAAATCAGAACTAGAATTCAGATCTGATGCCCAGGCCAGTGTCCTTTCTATTGCATTGCCCTATTTCTGCCTCAATTGAATTCAGTAGTTATTTACAGAAAACACTGCATATGTATACTCATAAGCATAAGTAAATAGATGGATTGAAACAACTTTGTTTCACATGAACAGGAGCAGAAGTTGAGTTATGATTATGTTCTTAGGATCTCACTAGCCTGTGATTAGAATTCTCAGATTTCTTTCCACTCATTTCTTTCATATTATACATTATGTCCTTTGTTATCATCATTCTGTGTAAACAACGGTCTCTAAAATCACAAATGATCTACTTTTTAGCAAACGTCATGTTCTTTACTCAGTTCCAAGACTCTTCTCATGCTCTGTGGCACCTGACACTTAGTTCACTTCATCTTAAAACTTTGTGCTCATTAGGCTTCTATGATATTTTATAAATTATACCCTTAACTTTAACTCTTCTTGGCTGGATTGTCTTCTTGCCCTCTCTGCCAATCATTGATGTTTCCTATTTCTCTGGCTTTCATTTTCTTGTTACTCATTTATCTCTCCATTTCTTTCAGAGAGTTGATTTCTTTTCACTGTTTCAAACTTCATGTTACTTCTGAATCCACAGGGAGCTCTTCCGGTGAAAAGACTCATTGTTATTTCCAATTCTAAAACGATTTTTTCTCCTGGAAGTCTCATTACACTGCATTGGAGCATTTATTTATTTATTATTGTTTTGTTTTTATAATTTAAACTTTTATTTTACATTTGGGGGCACATATGCAGGTTTGTTACATGGGTATATTGCGTCATGCTGAGGTTTAGGGTTTGGATCCCGTCATCCAGATAGTGAGCATAATACATAATAGGTAGTTTTTCAACTCACATCCCCCTCTCTCTCCACGCTAGTAGTCCACAGTATCTATTGTTCCCATCTTTATGTCCATATATACTCAATGTTTAGCTCACTTTTAAGTGAGAACATGTGGAATTTGGTTTTCTGTTCCTGCGTTAATTCACTTAGGATTGTGGCCTCCAGCTGCATTCATGTTGCTGCAAAAGACAAGATATTGTTCTTTTTTATAGATGCACAGTATTCCATGGTGTATAGGCACCACATCTTCTTTATCCAATCCACCATTGATGGCACCTAGGTTGATTTTATGTCTTTGCTATTGTGGATATGCTATGATGAGCATGTGAGTGCATGTGTCTTTTTGGTAGAATGATGTATTTTCCTTTGGGTATATACCCAGTAATGGGATTGCTGGGTCAAATGGTAGTTCTCTTTTACGTTCTTTGAGAAGTCTCCAAACTACTTTCCATAGTGGCTGAAATAATTTACATTCCCACCAACAGTGTATAAGCATTCCCTTTTCTCTGCAGCATCATCAGCATCTGTTATTTTTTGGCATTCTATTACCAACCATTCTGACTGGTATGAGAGGGTATCTCATTGTGGTTTTGATCTGCATTTCTTTGATGATTAGTGACACTGAACATTTTTTTCAAATGCTGCTGACCACTTTTATGTTTTCTTTTGGAAAGTGTCTGTTCATGTCTTTGCCCATTTTTAAATGAAGTTATTTGTTTTTTGCTTATAATTTGTTTAAGTTCCTTATAGATTCTGGAAATTAGACCTTTCCCAGATACATAGTTTGCAAATATTTTCTCCATTTCTATAAGTTATCTGTTTATTCTATTGATAGTTTCTTTTGTTGTGCAAAAGTGCTTTAGTTTAATTCGGTCCCATTTGTCAATTTTTGCTTTTGTTTTTGCAGTTGCTTTTGAAAGAAAGCCAAACATTTTTGAAAGAATAACCAAAAATTATTTTCCAATGCCAGTATTCAGTAGGGTACTTCCTAGGTTTTCTTCTATGATTTTTATAGTTTGAGATCTATCATTTAAATCTTTAATCCTTCTTGAGTTACTTTTTGTATGTGGTGAGAAGTAGAGATCTAGTTTTATTCTTCTGCATATGACTAGCCAGCTATCCCAGCACCATTTAATGAATAGGACGTTCTTTTCTCATTGCTTGTTTTTGTCAGCTTTGTCAAAGACCAGAGGGTTGTAGGTGTGCAACTTTATTTTGGGATACTCTATTCTGTTCCATTGGTGTATGTCTATTTTTAAAAAATCAGTACCATGCTCTTTTGGCTACCGTAGCCTTATATTAGTTTGAAGTCAGGTAGTGTGATGCCTCCAGCTTTGTTCTTTTGGCTGAAGATTGCTTTGGGCACTTGGGCCCTTTTTTGGGTCCATATGAATTTTAAAATAGTTTTTCTAATTCTGTGAAAACTGACGTTGGTAGTTTCTTAGGAATAGTCTTGAATCTGTATATTGCTTTGGACAGTATGGCCATTTTAACAATATTGATTCTTCTAGTCTATGAGCAGGGGATGCTTTTCCGTTTGTTTGTGTGATCTATGATTTCTTTCAGCAGTGTTTTGCAGTTCTCTTTGTAGAGATTTTTCACCTCCTTGGTTAGCTGTGTTGCTATGTATTTTATTTTTTTGTGTATGTGTTGATTGTAAATGGAATTGTGTTCTTGATTTAACTCTCAACTTGAATATTACTGGTACATAGAAATGCTACTAATTTTTGTACATTTATTTTGTATCCTGAAACTTTACTAAAGTCATTTATCAGTTTTAGGAGCCTTTTGGCAGAGTCTTTAGAGTTTTCTAGGTATAGAATCATATTGTCAGAAAAGAGAAATAGTTGACTTATTTTCCTATGTGGATGTCTTTTATTTCTTTCTCTTGCCTGATTGCTCTGGCTAGGACTTCCAGTACTGTGTTGAATAGGAGTGGGCAGAGTGGGTATACTTGTCTTGTTCCATTCTCAAGGGGAATGGTTCCAGCTTTTAACTGTTCAGTATGATGTTGGCTGTGAGTTTGTCGTAGATGGCACTTATTTTGAGGTATGTTCCTACAGTGCCTAGTTTGTTGAGGGCTTTTATCATGAAGGAATGTTGGATTTTATCAAAAGCTCCTTCCACATCTATTGAGATGATCTTATGATTTTACTTTTAATTCTGTCTACAGAATACTTCATCCGGCAATCACAGAATATATATTTTTCTCATCCGCACATGGAACATATTCTAAGATTGCCCACATGCTTGGTCCATAAAGCAGGTCTCAATAATTGTCTTAAAAAATCAAAATCATACCAAGCATACTCTTGAATCACAGTGCAATAAAAATAGAAATCAATATCAAGAAAAGCTCTCAAAATGACACAGACACATAAAAATGAGGCAACTTTAGCCTGAATGACATTTGGATGAACAATAAAATTAAGGCAGAATTTAAAAATCTTGGAAACTAATTAAAATAGGGACACAACTTACCACAATCTCTGGGATGTAGATAAAGCGGTGATAAGAGGGAAGTTTACAGTGCTAAACAGCTTCAATCAAGAAGTTATAAAGATCTCAAATTAACAATGTAATTTTGAACTTAGAGGAATAAGAAAAAAGAGTATACCAATACCAAAGCTAGCAGCAGAAAAAAGAAATAACAAAAATTATAGAAGAACTGAATAAAGTAGAGATGCAAAAATCCACACCAAAGATGAATGAAACCAAGAGTTGGCTATTCAAAAGAACAAACAAAATTGATAGACTGCTAACTAGATTAATCAAAAGAGAGAGAAAGAAGATCCAAATAAATACAATTAGAAATGACCAAGAAGACATTACAACCCATCCCACAGAAATACAAACTATCCTCAGAAACTATTATGAACAACTCTAGGCACACAATTTATAAAATGTAGAGAAAATGAATAAATATTTGGAAACATACAACCTCCCAGGATTGATCAAGGAAGAAAGTGAAAACTTTAACAGACCAGTAACAAGCTCCAAAAATGAATCAGTAACACAGAAAACTACCAACCAAAGAAAGCCCTGGACCAGGTAGATTCACAGCCAAATTCTACCAGATATACAAAGAAGAAGTGGTACTAATCCTACTGAAACTGTCCCGAAAAATCAAGGAGGAGCAGCTCCTCCCTAGCTCATTCTATGAAGTCAGCATCAGCCTGGTACCAAAATCTGGCAAGACACAGTGAAAAAATAAAACTTCAGGCCAATATCCCTCATGAACACAGACACAAAATCCTCAATAAAATGCTAGCTAACTGAATGTCGCAGCACATCAAAAAGTTAATACACCATGATCAACTAGGCTTTATTCCTTGGATGCAAGGCTGGTTCAACATATATTGGAGCTTTAAATCTACTCTCCTCATCCTTTAACTCCTCTTTCATATTCTTCATCTCCTTGGCTCTGCATATCTTATTATTTGGTGATTTCTTCAGTTCTTGCTTCTGTTTTTCCTAACCATGCCTTCAAACTATACAACCTAGAACTTTTTCTACCTATTCAGCTCCAAAATTGAATTGGTAATACAGAAGACCACATTTTTCTTCTTTAAGGTTTATATTTGATTCTTTTTAAATGTTTGTTTTGTTTTCATTATTACCATTTGTATTTCTTTGGAAGAGAGAGAAAAAGAGAGAGACAGACAGACAGAGAATTTTACTTAAAACCAGGCTGAAAACTGCATTCCAAAACACACAAGGAAAACATTCACACACACACACACACACACACACACACTCTTAAAATTCAACATGTTCAACATTTGGTAGACAAATTTACCCCCAATGAAATGAAAGTAATAGAATATCTTTAAATGACATAATAACAAAGAGGGTTAATATTTTCAGAACAGAGAAGAAACGAATAACACCAATTGTAAAAGAATTTATTATGAACCCAAATGAGCAAATATGAATAAAAAAGATGGACATGCAAAAGAACTAACTATAAATCCTGAAAATGAAAAATATAGCTATTCATTTATTAACTCATTAATTATAATAAATAAATATTGTAAATAAAATATATGTTTATTATATGTTAGGCATTGTTCTAGACAGTGGGAATAAAATAATGTAAAAAAGAGTAAACATCCTTGCCTTCAGAGAGATTTCATTCTTGTGAGAGACTAACAGCCTATAAGCAAGATAAACAAAATAAATTGGTGGCTCATGCTTGTACTCACAGCACTTTGGGAGGCTGAGGCAGGAGGACTGCTTGAGCCCAAGAATATGAGACCCTGTGTCTACAAAAAATTAAAACATTAGCTGGGCATGGTAGTGTGCACCTGTAGTCCTAGCGCCTCAGGGAATGAGGTGAGAGGATTGCCTGAGCCCAGGAGGTGGAGGCTGTGGTAAGCCGTGATTGCACCACTGCACTCCAGCCTAAATGACAGAGTGAGATTCTGAAAAAAAAAGAAAGAAAGAAAGAAAGAAAGAAAGATAAAGAAGGAAGATATATAGATGTTAGGTGGTGGCAAGTCCTAATGACAAAAGAAAGGCACAAAATAGGGATAGCGTTTTTAAGTGTGCCTATGATTAAAATTTTAAAGAGGATGGTCAGGAATGCTCTTAAAAACATGATATTTGAATTAAGAAAGGGAAAGAACAAGCCATGTAAACGCCTTGAGGAAAGAATGATCCAGTTATAGGAAACAGCCATTGCAAATGCCATAAGGCAGGAGCTTGTCTAATGCTTTTGAGGAATAGCAAGGAAAACAACATGACTGAAATGGTAGGAGGAAGGGGAGATTAAGATGAGGGCCAGATAGTGTAAAGCCTTGTGTGCCACTGTAAGAACTTTGACTTTGAGAGAGATGGTAAACCATTGGAGGGTTTTAGCAGAACAGTGACATGACATGGCTTCTGTTTTATCAGGATCATTGTTGTGTTGGGTATAGATGAAAGGGGGTTAAGGATAGAAGCAGGGAGATCAGCTAGGAGTCTGTTGCCACAGTCCAAGTAAAAAACAATGGCGGCTCCTACCAGATTGGTAGCAGCGGAAGTCATGAGAACATTTTGGATTTTGATATTCATTCAAGATAGAGATGACAGAAACTGTTGATGAGTTTAAAGTGAGATGTGAAACAAAAAGAAACGAGAGTAACTTACATCTTTTACCTATGTAACTAGAAAATTAGCATAGCTATTTACTGAGTTGGAAAGCATGTGGGAGACTCAGGCTTGTGGAGGAATATCAGGAGCTTTTTCTGTTTCATTTATTTATTCATTTATTTACTTACTTATATTTTTGAGACAGGATCTAAGTCTGTCATCCAGGCTGGAGTGCAGTGACACGATCACAGCTCACTGTAACTTTGAACTCCTGGGCTCAAGGGATTCTTCCAACTCAGCCTCTTAATTAGCTATGACTATAGGCAAAAGCCACCATGCTTGGCTGACTTTTAAACTTTTTGGTAGATATGAGGTCTTTATATTGCCCAGGGTGATCTCCAACTCCTGGCCTCAAGCAATCCTACCACCTTTGCCTCCTAAAGTGCTGGGATTACAGGCATGAGCAGCTGTGTCTGGCTTCAGTTTTCAATTTGAGATACCTATTAAGCATTCTAGAGGAGATGCCCAAGGTGGTAGTTTGATAAACAAATCTGGAATTCAGAAAAGAGGCCAGGATGGAGATACAAATTGTGGAGTAACCAGCATATAACTGTACTTAAAGCCATAAAAAACTGAAAAAAAAAAAAAACTGTCACCAACCTAGGATTCTATAACCGGAAATATAATCCTTCCAAATTAAAAGAGAAATACAGACTTCCACAGGTCAACAAAAAATGGGGAGTTCATCAGCAGCAGATGTGTAAGAAATGTTAAAAGAAGTTCTTCAGGGAAAAGGACATATATCAGAAAATCAGATCTACATCGAGCAATGAAGACTGTAGTATAGCAGAAGGAATAAATAAAGGTAAAATAAAATTTTCATTCTTAATTGATCTAAAAGATAACTATTTGTTTAAAGTAATAATAGTAATAATGTGTTGAGGGATAGTACATATGATTAAGTGAAAGAAAGATGGCAGTGTCATATCAGGTAGGAGAGAGGAATTGGGAATAAGTTAAGTTACACTACATGTGAAATGGCATACAATTGGCCCTTTGTATCCATGGATTGAATGAACTGCAGATTTAAAATATTCAGGAAAAGCAATTCCACAAAGTTCCCCAAACCAAAACCTGAATTTGCCACACATCAAGTTCTCCATTCAGTTCACATAAGTGAATTGATGTGTAGCCATTGTATTAGGTATTATGGATAATCTAGAAATTATTTAAAGTATACAGGAGGATGTGCATAGATTATTTGCAAATACTATGCCATTTTATATCAGGGACCAAGCATCCATGGAATTTGGTATCCTTTGATCACCAGGGAGAAACCAATCCTCCATAGTGATCAAGGTCAACATTCACAGTGCTAAATCGTATTGATAGTATGTACCTTGATATGATGTGATAAAAATGGCACTTTATCTGTGTGGTCTTCCTCCCCCAAAACATATAACCCCAGACTACCTGTGCAAAACACATCAGACAAATCCCAGTTGAGGGACACGCTACAAACTACCTGACTAATGCTCCTCAAAACTGTCAAGATCATCAAAAACAAGGAAAGTCTGAGAAATTGTCACAGCCAAGAGGAACCTAAGAACACAGAAGAACTAAATGTACTGCGGTATCCTCAGTGGGATCCTATAGCAACAACAAAAAGACATTAGGTAAAAACTGAGGCAATCTGAATAAAGTATGGACTTTAGTCAATAAAATGTACCAATATTAGGCCGGACGCGGTGGCTCAAGCCTGTAATCCCAGCACTTTGGGAGGCCGAAACGGGTAGATCACGAGGTCAGGAGATCGAGACTATCCTGGCTAACACCGTGAGACCCCGTCTCTACTAAAAAAATACAAAAAACTAGCCGGGCGAGGTAGCAGGCGCCTGTAGTCCCAGCTACTCGGGAGGCTGAGGCAGGAGAATGGCGTAAACCCGGGAGGCGGAGCTTGCAGTGAGCCGAGATCCGGCCACTGCACTCCAGCCTGGGCGACAGAGCGAGACTCCGTCTCAAAAAAAAAAAAAAAAAAAAATGTACCAATATTGGCTCATTAGTTGTGACAAATATCCCATACTAATGTAAGATGTTAATCATAGGGGAAGCTGGGTGTGGAGGTGTATGTGAACTCTTTGTGTTTTCTTCGTAATATTTCTGCAAGTCTAAAACTATTCTAAAAGTAAAAGGTTATTAGAAAGTGAGCTTACTAAATGTTGCATCTGCTGGTGCCTTGATCTTGGACTTCTCAGCCTCCAGAACTGTGGACAGTAATTTTGTTATTTATAAATTATCCAGTCTAAGGTATTTTGTCATAGCAGTCTGAATAGACTGAGACAATGAGTGTAGTAGAAACCCTTAAAATCTGGCTTTAGTTTGAGTTCTGGCTCAGCAACTTATGAAATATCATAAGCTGAACAAATGTATCTCTCTAAGCCTACTTTCTCTTCTTAAAAATGTTTATAAAAATATTTCTGGGAGAATTTTATTATACAAAAAAAAATTTCTGGGAGGTTAGAATTAGAAATGACAAGAATGGGCATGGTGGCTCACGCCGGTAATCCCAGCACTTTGGGAGGTGAGTGGATCACTTGAGGCCAGGAGTTTGAGACCAACCTGACCAACATGGTGAAACTCCATCTCTAATAAAAATATAAAAATTAGCCAGGTGTGGTGATGCACACCTGTAATCCCAGCTACTTGGGAAGCTGAGGCACGGGAATTGCCTGAACCTGGGAGGCAGAGGTTGCAGTGAGCTGAGATCGTGCCACTGCACTCCAGCCTAGGCAACACAGTGAGACTGTCTCAAAAGAAAAAAAAAAGAAAAGAAAAGAAAAAAAAGAATTAGAAATAACATATACGAAAACGGTAAACTTACTGTAGGAACAAATGTAACAGCACAGTTTCACCGAGTTCACCCAGATACCTTAAATACATGTTCCATGGTTCACCAAGTTCACCCAGATATCTTAAATACATGTTCCATGGTAGTTCACTCACATTTTCATAACGCTTTCTAGATAATAGAGTGACTGAACTTGTTGGAGTAAAATACCAATATGAGCATGCTCTTAAATTGCAACTCCAAATGAGAAAAAGAATACATCTTTTATGGATGCAATTGTGGATCTCTAACAGGGCTTCTTCCTTGTGGGATTAATATTAGAAAAATACTGTATAAAACTTCAAAGGAGGAAAGAATTAAAAACTTCTACAGCAGAAAAGATGCAAATTCCCTGAGGACTTGTGCACCCGAATTAGAGATTGTTATCGAAAGCATCCAATAAAAATTTTCCAGGTGAAAAGCAAATAAAATGAAAGACTGTCAATAAGTAAAAATCCATTTACATGGATACAGGCAATACAGGTAGCAGGATTTGGCTAGTGATTCTCTGAAAATGTAAAACATCCTTGGCAATTTGTAGGTCTCATTCAAGCCCAAATCACCCTGAGTTTTGGAAGTAAACGAGTGCAGCTGCCAGCAGGCAAGCTGGTGACTGTGTAACACATTGACAGAGAATCATGCATGTTACAGGACATGATGTTAGGTGGGTTGAACCAAGGACAGATGCTTTGCAACAAGCTTTTCACAGTTTAGAAAGGAAATCGTTCATAGGTATAAAAGAAGGCAACTATAAGATTCTCTGTCATGAAATTTGTGTCTCTAATTTTAAAATAAAAAAAAAATGTAAAAAAAAGACTGAGCAAGTTTTCTGGTAAATAGGAAAAGTTAGTATTTAGAAAACCATTTCATCAAATTATCTGAAATTTCTATCTCACATCCAGGAATAGAGGTCTCCTTGTCTTCTTTAAAGACAGGTTTGCTTTTACTTACTTACTTGTACATGTTTGCTGAACTCTGTCCCTGTCACTGTATTTCTAACAGTAAATTAACAAGAATGTTGCTATTTGGACTCCATTCTGCCCAAGCCATTTGCTTAGGATGCTACTTCTAAAGTTTCCTTCATTGTCATCAGATGTTCTGTATCTAAAGCAGTGTTTCTCCATCTGGGGTCCTCAGATGCTGGAAGGTGTATTCTTTCAGGTCTGGGGGAACTCTGTAAGAATATTGGAGTTTTGAGTTTTTATTTTGATGATAATCAAATGTACTATACAATTAAAATAGTTTTAAAAGAGAAAAATGGTGGAAGAATTGGATTATAACATAGCGCATGGTAGGCATTATAGGCCAAACTTAAAATATCTGCGTTGTGGCAATCAGCATTTGTTTGTTTGTTTGTCTGTTTGTTTTTTGAAAAAGAGTCTTGCTCTGTCGCCCAGGCTGGAGTGCAATGGTGTGATCTTGGCTCACTGCAGCCTCCACCTCCTGAGTTCAAGTGATTCTCCTGCCTCAGCCTCCCTAGTAGCTGGGACTACAGGCGCCCGCCACCATGCCCCACTAATTTTTTTTATTTTTAGTAGAGATGGGGTTTTGCCATTGTTGGCCAGGCTGGTCTCGAACTCCTGACCTCAGGTGATCCGCCTGCCTCAGCCTCTCAAACTGCTGGGATTACAGGCATGAGCCACCACGCCTGGCCAGCAATCAGCATATTTTCATATTACAAGTTTGCAATGATGTTTCAGCAAAATAACGTCACACTTTAATGTTGTTAATTGAAATTTCATTATTTTTTATTATACTTGATTTATAACAAGATCATAGGCATTAAGAAGTTATACCTAGTTTTATGTTTGCATATTTTAAGTAACATTAATAAACAAGATTATATATCAACCTTTAATGATATAGTTTTCCTTTTAAAAGAGGTCTCTACATACCTAAGCTTGAAAAGTACTAATCTAAATTCTCTTCAACAAGCTGATGTATTTTCCATTAAAGAGCACAATGATAAAGTTAGTCAAAAAGTATGCCTGCTATGGAGGTTTCTCAAAAAAAATTGAAAAGAACTACCATATGAGTCAGCAATCCTACTTTTGTGTATATGTCCAAAAGAGTTGAAGTCAAGATCTTGAAGAAATGTCTGTACTCCCATATCCACTGCAGCATTACTCACAGTAGCCAAGATATAGAAACAATTTAAATGTCCTTCGATAGACGAATAGATAAAGAAAATGTGGCACATACATATAATAGAATATTATCCAGCCTTTGAAAAGAGGAAAATATTGCCATTTGTGACAACATGGATAAATTTAAAGGACATTATGTTGAGTGAAATAAGCCAGACACAGAGGGACAAATACTACATGATAATACACATATGGGGAATCCAGAACATTTGAACTTATAGTAGCAGAGAGTAGAATGGTTGGTTCCTGTGGCCGGCGGGAGGGAGAAGGAGAGGTACTGGTCCAAGTGTACAAAGTTTCTGTTATGCAACATGAGTAAGTGCTAGAGATCTACTGAGTGACATAGTGATTAGAGTAAACAATACTGTATTACATACTTTAAAATTTGCTAAGAGAGTAAATCTTATGTTAAGTATTCTTATCACACACACAAAGTAATAATCACAAATAAAGAGGGCTGGGGGAACCTTTTGGAAGTGATGGATAAATTTATGGCATATACTGAAGTGATGGTTTAATGGGTGTGTCCACATCTCCACATGCAGGTTTGTGTACCGCTGTTTGTGTAACAATCAGTAAAGTGATTAAAAAAAAAAAAAAGAAAACCTAACTGTCTAGATCCTAAGAAGGGGCTACTTACTGGATAATTTGGTCACGTGACACTGTGATCTATTAAGGGATCCATGTCATAGGGTCTTCACTCCCAGGAGACCCCAGGAGTAAAAAGCCAAAGTAACATTTGGCAGCTCTTTCTAGGTGCCCTGTGGCTCCAGCCCCCTGCCTCCCACATGCAGCATCTTCATCACTTTGGATCTATCTTAATTTTCTGTCTTCCTCGGCTCAGTGGTTTCTGATCTTTTGTATATGAGGTCTTTTCTTCAAGGGAAAAACATTAGACCCCCCTAATCAAAAGATCATTGTACTTTCCATGGAGAAAATACATAATGACAAAAATACCATAAATTCGATAATGCTATTAAATAAATTTTAGAATTTTAATCATAATAGTAGTTGTATGTTTTTAAAAACTGGCCGTATATACATGAATATTTCTCATTCTGCCTCCTGAGAAGGCTTCCTCTACATATGGATGGAAAGACCACTTGAAATAACTCATGACCCAGCAAGGGTCCAAGGCCCACAAGTTGGAATTGCTGTTGTAGCAGTTTACAATGTCAGCATAGAAAACAAATTCCCTCCAAGGCAGACAATCACCATGGCGCTTCTTGACATCAGTAACAGCTACAGGAAGGGCAGCAGCATCAGATAGTGGGATAATTGACATGGAAATGACTTACGTTAAGTCACCTGAATTGTGCTTACATATATGAGTGTATGTATGTGTGTGTATGTACATACATATGTCAGACATATATACTATATATGCTGATATATACGTATACATATATTAGATACATATTATATATCAGATATATACATATGTTAAATTAATACATATAAATATATATGTATATATACACACACGTAGATTCTACCATCCGTTTGCAGGCCTGAAGCAGAGAAATTTTTTGGCATGACTTCGGCAGATTTCCTTGTTTGTGAAACAGACACTAAAAGAGAGGACTTTAGGAAGCAGAAAACAAATTATTCATTTTTTAAAACCTCTTCCCCTTCACAATGTTGCTACCTTGTAATGTACGACAAACAAAACTCAGAGTGGTGACACTATTTCCTTAAAAAGAGCTCCTGGTGGTAGAAAATTGGGCAGCCAGTTTTAGAGAGTGGTTGAATTCCAGAGCGTTGACTGTTGCCTACTGAAAGAGTAAAAATGTTATCACCTGTTTAAGCACTGCTGACTGATGTACATTCAAAAGCAAATTCAAACAGTTGCACCCACTTTTCAGGCATCAGGGAAACCAGGTGAAACTAGTGTCTCAAAGATATGGTATCAATGGAAACTTTTTCTTTCTCTCTCTCTCTCTTTTTTTTTTTTTTTGCAGTGCAGTAGGAGAGGGAAGGAAGAATTGCATTAAAATGTAATGTTTGTCAATGACTGTGATTAAAAAACAAAAAAGGAGAAGCAGCAGCAGGAAGAAAGGGAAAACTTCCCAGCCCACTGCTAGCTAAGGTGTGCCGCTATCTGAATATATTGGTAATGCGAGGGGCTGATTAGTCTGGAAGGCTGCCTACAGGTTAGCAGGCCTCATTTCAAATCTCTGACAGCAATATGTGCCGTTTCATGCTTCATCCTCATTCCCCATGTTCAACACAAACCGGGGTCACTCTATATATGGAAATCACTGTCTTCAGGGCAAAAAAATTAAAAAAGGTGAGATTGCCGCTTTAACCTCACTGGCCTCAGAAAATATGTTTTAGTCTGATACATTATACTAGTAGGAATTATTTATCAAGAAGATACAAGCTTGATATTTCAGAAATAATGAGATGTTCTGGTTTTGCAGCTGAAATTTTATGGTCCACAGAGCATCAGCTATGAATCCAGGGGAATGAAGTAAACTTGCAATGAATGATACACACCGTGCAGCCAAAGAAAAATGGCTGTGGAAAGGGTAATATGAAAGTTATAACACAGTACAAAGCTTTCTAGAGCTAAAGTTCCTTTGTTGCTATGAGAGGAAATATATTTTAAGGAATGATAAAAAGAATCCACACATAAAAATCTCTCAGACATTCCTTCCCGGTATTTTATTTGGCAAAGGACGTATGGGGTGAGAAAACTATAATAAACATTAAAGTCAGTCTATGGTTTACGTGAAATATTTAAAAACTCACAGCAAAATAATCTGAAAAGTCCTATGACCTGTCACTGTTGTGGAGCACCCTGACATTAATGTGGCAGCGGGAAGAAGAAAAAAAATGAATAAACATACATGATATTGCTTTCTGGAAATGTAGATTTTGCTTTCATTTTTGTCGACCAAATTGTCGTAGTGATAAAAGGCCATTTGCCTTACATTTCCAGGACTTGAAAAGAATGCCCAGGGAATGCCAGGAAAATACTAACCTAGAAAAGTGACAAGCCGCTTTTCGCCACCATACTTTGGTGTGTATCATCCTTAGCAGGTCCTTCTCCAGCCCACAACTGAATTCTGACCTTTCCCTGTTCTAGATCCACTTCCTAAGATCTTTGAGACCTATCACAGTTCCAACATCACACAAAGTCAGGCTTGGCTGTGCCCCAAGGAGCAGCAATTTGAAATCATCTACTGGTGATTCCAGTCCCCCTTGGGATATTTAGCCAACAAGTCTAATCATGAGGACTCTTCATTAGAGCACACAGCTTTGAAAAGCATGCTTCCCAGTACAGAATATTAGAAAATCAACATCAATAATTTAAAACCCTTTGCAAATATAATTACCCAAAGTGGTAGGCTTAAATCAACCGCCTACAGACCTGTGTGCATTTTCACTGTCAGTCAAGGTCACCAAAAAGCATTCATTAAATACTTGAGGGCAAGAGGTGCTATGTTAGGCTGTGTACTGGGTATCAAGCAAATAGAATAATTTCCGTCCACATTTTCTCTGCTGACAAATGGAGATAGCAACACTTACTTCACAGGGTTGTTCTGAGAATGAAATAAGTTAATACATGCAGAGCACTCAGGATAGGGCCTGGCACATTTTGTGCAATAGGGTAAAAAGCCTTGTTAAGTGTTGTCAGTTTCCTACACTCATAACACATGACAAAGATGGCTCTTTGATGCCAATATCTATTATTGCTTAGTAATAGAATACCTGATTTTCAACCGGCCACGTGGCCATATGGAATCAGGACTATTTTTCCCAGCTTTCTTTGCAGCTAGGTATGGCCATGTGTGGGAACAATAGAAAGTGTTGTGTGAGTTTCCAGGAAGTATTCTTACAGTGTCCCTTACTTCATCCTGTTGTATAAAATGTGGCTGTTAGGGCCGGAGCTCAAGCAGCTATTTTGGACCCTCAGCTACATGCCAAGAAAAGCAGAGCATAGGAGGAGCCTGGGACCGAACTGCCTTCCTAGCCCTGGACTTTCCATCTTGGGAGTTCTTTCATATTGGAGAATTACATTTCTATTTGTTTTAAGCTACTATTATTTTAGGTTTGCCTTACCTGCAGCATAACTCAATCCTAAAGGACATATCCCTTTTGAAATTAAATGCCCTCTAAATTTTTTTGTAAGTGGAAAAGAAAGCTTGCTGAAGAGAGTACTGGAGTCCCAGGCATACCTGCTGTGGCAGATATCTCAAGATGAGGTCATGGCTGAGACAGACACTAATATATAACACATATAGCAAATATTAAAAGGTCAGGTATTTATAAGTCAAGAAAAAGCCTTGGGTTTCATTTTCACCTTTCCTCCTTAAAAAAAAAAAAAAAAAAAGGGGGCCATGGGCCTTGCAAACCACCTGGGAGTGGTCCTAACCCTGGGTACAATGAGTACCAAGTGGAAAGGGATAGCAGCCTTCTAGAAAAATTGAGACAACTTCCACCCCAGAAAATATTGTTCTTAAATGTATAAAGAGGTAGAAGTCTATGGTTTGTAAATGACCCTTATGCATTTGATTGCCACTCAGATACATTTTAATCACAAATTTTTGCTGTGTACTTTGGGTTGCCAGATGATTTTGTTAAAAGAAAAAAACCTTAAGAAATTAAATTGAACCGAGTTAAATTGAGCAAAGAATGATTCACAAATTGGGCAGCCCTCAAACCAGGATAGGTTCAGAGAGACTTCAGTGCAGTGACATGGTGGAAGATTTGTGGATGGAAAAAGAAAAGTGAGTACAGGAAACGGAGCCCGGGTACAGAAACAGCTGACTGGTCACAGCTCGGTGTTTGCCTTCTTTGAAGATGGTTTGAACGGTTGGTCACTTTGATTGGCTGAAACTCAGTGATTGGCACAAGAGAAGGTTACAGCCTGTTTACACATCCAGTCGCATTGCAGTTCACTATGTATGGAGAAGCCTTTAGGCCGAGCTTAATATATGTAAGGAGGCAGTTTGAGGCTAAACTTCTTACCAGTTTCAATAAATACACCAGACAAACTTAATTTTAAAATGTAAGCATGTTTTCTATTTTATCATATATGATTTACTTTATACTATTGGGATTTTACTGCTGATGAGTTACATATCTTACATTTTACATTTGATCATATCACTTTTTTGAAAATTTTATTTTTTACAAAAATTATATTTTGCTCCCAGCTACAGACATTGTTGGCTGCTTACCCGATAGCCATTCCCTTTCCTTCTTTGCAAACTCCAGTTTTCTTCAGGATGATAGATTCAGTTAAGTTGAGTAGTATTCAGCTTCCCTAGGCCCATGAAGATAAGGGTGGCCATGTGACACAGTTTTGCCCAATTAGAAGTGAGTGCATGTCTGATGGGAAGGGGCAGGAAATCTTTTGCTTTCCTAAAAAAAGAAGACAGATGCGACTGATTCTGCTTTAGATGTTAACTTGATGACTGGAGCTGCAGGAGCCATTTGCCAGAGGTGATGGACAGAAGGACAAAAGTCCACAGGCTAGAGAGATGGAGTGGAAAGGCACAAAAAGCCTGGTTTTCTGATACCATCAGTGAGGAGATGAACACTCTCAGTTACCTACCTCCACCTTCTTTTCATGGATAAAAACAGCCCTTTACTTGTTTAAGCCAATGTGAGTTGGGTTTTTGTTACTTGCAGTCAGAGACTGATTCCTAACTGATATAGTCCCAAGCAAATAAAATAAAGAAAAAAAAAACCCCAAAACTCCTTTCTTAATTACTCCACACCCAATATGTTCAAAGATGAAAATTTTTAATGATTTTTGTAAAAGATTTTGAACTTACCACATGTATTTCTACTGCCACCCCCTGGATCCATAAACTCAACATAAAGAATTTTTGTTTAAAAAGTTTGATAATATGCAATGAAGAGAAATTGAAGAGGTTCATAAGCGGATGAGGGAACTGAAAAACATTTCTGGATGAAAGGCAGTGAATGGAAGATTATTGACCAAGACACAAAGCAGAGGTGGATGAACAAAGCAAGCCGCATAGATCATGCTGGGCTGAGAAGCACTGCCTGTCTATACCGAGCTCCTAGCCAGCCTTCCTGTGGCCTAACTCTGAAATATGAATCAAGAATCACCAGATATTTGAAGAAAGCCTAACAAACAAAGTTAAGCAAACAGAAAAACTGATCGAGAAAAAAGCGAAGACAATTTTAGGAACAGAAGAAAAAAAACCCTGAGAAACAAATTCTTGGAAAGATTGAAGAAGGTAGTATTTCCAGAAAGTTGAAGTAATATATCATGAAAATGAATAATTAGAGAACTCTTGAAAATGAAACACTTGATTATTTAAATAGAAATATTAATAGGATGCTTGAAGAATATTTGGAAAATAAATAATTGAAGAAAAAACAGAAGAACACAACCCTGAGGCAAGAAATATGAGGCCGGGTGTGGTGGCTCGCGCCTGTAATCCCAGCCCTTTGGGAGGCAAAGGTAGGGGGATCACTTGAACCCAGGAGTTCAAGACCAGCCTGGGCAATATAGTGAGACCCTGTCTCTACAAAAAATAAAAAATTAGCTAGGCATGGTGGTGCACATCTGTAGTCCCCACTATACCAGAGGCTGACATGAGAGAACTGCTTGAGCCGAGGAGGTTGAGGCTGCAGTGAGCTGTGATCACACCACTGTATTCAGGCTGAGTGAAATCCTATCATGACTGATAATCCTATCTCAAACAACAAAAGAAATAAATACATACAAAAGAAAGAATAAGAACATAGAGAATCAGTTCAGGTGAGACAATAAACAGTTATTAAAAGATGAAAGTGTGGATAATTTGGAAAAGAGAAAATTCACAAAACAGCGACAGAAACATAAAGCAGTTTCCCAGAGTTGAAGGGAGACACAAATCTTCAAACTGAAGGGATTGCTGAGTACCAAATAGGTTGCATAAAAAAATGTCCACACCTACACAATCATTACAAAATTGCAGAATGACATAAAGAATAGCATATATTCAAAACATTTAGTGAGAGAAGAATAGATCACTTACAAAAGAATTAAACTCTCATCAAACTTCTCATCAGCAATTCTGGATGCTAACAGGCAATGGGCAGTGCCTTCAAAACTCTGAAGAGGAACGTGTTTTCATGGATTTCTATACAGCTAGAGTATTTATCAGTCATGATGGCATAATAACTCTACTTTCAGATGTATGAAAGATTGTAAAGTTTATTTTTCATATACTCTTCTTTGGGAAATAATTTGATGATATGTTTCCATTAAATGAGGAAGTAAACCCAAAGAGGAAAACATGAGATTCAGGAAACTGTAGATTCAATCCGGAATAGCAAAGAAGGCAAGGTCTAGGAAGACAATTGTGCAAAAAACCTAGAAAATAATCAGTTCAAACGTATGCAAGTGGATAGAACGCTCCCTGTAGGAGGTCTCCAGGAATGAAGGGATTCCTTTGGATGGGCAGAAAAAATTAAGATGCTAGAAGAACATGATGATTTACTAAAGGTACAGAGTGCCTGAGATAAAATGGGGAATAAAAACTTCACAGGAGAAAAAAACCAATACAAAGAAAGTGGCGGTCCAAATATAAAGTAAATGGTTCTAATTAGCTGTAGACTTCATGGAAAAAGAATGAAAGGGATTCTAAGTAACAGACAGAATGAGAAAAATGCTGAAAGGTTATTATAGAGGTTATTATAAGGAGGCGCACAACTCTCCCTCAACCAGATAAGAGAGTCAATCAGAATCTCATGGAAAATCAGAAAGCTGTGCAAAGCATGCTGTGGCTCCAAAGCAAACAGAAATGTGACAGAATTTTCTATCACTGTTGGAGTGTAATCAAGATGATTCCCTTGTAACAACACTCATTGAGTGGAATTGGGGACATTACCTTAGATTTATAGAGAAGAAAATATAATATGAAATGTGTTCTATCATGACACTTGAATCTGCAGTAAATAATGTTAACACGCTAACTTAAAAATAACAACAACAAGGCATTGGAGAGAAGAATAAAGGAGCCAATGTCCTCACTTTACAAAGTTGGGGGTTAAGAAATACTGCAGCCAGTTAACAGACTGAGCAATAGATGTTTAAGCATCTTCGTTAACTTACCAAGGTATGCTGATAGAAGTAAAGCATAGTGGTATAAACATATGAAGATGAGGGGTATAAATGAAGCCAAATATCCTTGAGAAATAAAGAAATGGAGGTGATGTGTTTCATTTAGGGATATTGACATAAACACTGAAAGTACTAAGATACTGTTTGTAATAGTTATCTCCAGGGAGTTGGCTGTGGATGGGGAGGGTTGGACAAGGAACTATTCTTTCCATTATAAATTCTTTGTACTATTTGATTTTTTAGTCATATGCATATATTAGTTTTATTTTAATTAAAATCCTTTCCACATAGAAATTTGCCACAGGAGTTGAAACAGATTATCAAATCAATTTAAGTGAACTTAAAGCAATAGATTATTTGCTGTAAAAATATTTTCATTTATTGAGGGTGTTTCCCCAAGGGAAATGAATATTATATCAAAGAAATCAACTCTTCATAAAGAATATTTTTCAATTGCAACAATATCCAACTTTTAATTACTTTATTTTAAAAAGGAGATTTTTCATGGTTGGTTGAAATCAAAGCACTCAGAGTATAATTTGGAGAATTTTCAAAAGGAAACCATTTCTCTAGATATTTGGGCCTCACATACATGATTGTATACATAATATATACATAATGTTTCAGGGGTAAATCTGTTGACCAAAAGATTGATCTCCTAAAAACCTTTTTTTTTTTGAGACAAAATCTCGCTCTTGTCCCCAGGCTGGAGTGCAATGGCACAATCTCGGCTCACTGCAACCTCTGCCTCCCAGGTTCAAGCGATTTTTCTGCCTCAGCCTCCCGAGTAGCTGGGATTACAGGCGCCTGCCACCACGCCCGGCTAATATTTTTGTATTTTTAGTAGTAACGGGGTTTTACCACATTGGCCAGGCTTGTCTCAAACTCCTGACCTCAGATGATCCGTGCGCCTCGGCCTCCCAAAGTGCTGGGATTACAGGCATGAGCCACCGTGCCCGGCAGGTCTCCTAAATATCTAAGTAAACCTTTAAGTATCACAGAGCTAAATTATATTTAAGTAATTATTGTTTTAAGGCAATCAGCCATGTGTGTGAGTTTAAATTTCCAAAAGCTCCTTGCTTTGAAAGAGTGTGGAAAGAGACAGACTTGTCCCTAGAATCATCTTCCCACCAGCTTTCCAACCTTACCACCTGGCAAGCTCCAGTCATGTTTCAGGACTCAACTCACATAATCTTCTCAATGTCACAATCCCTTTGTGTTCTCACTTGTACCCTACACATACATCTGTCACTGCATTGTTTATATGTTTACCCCCACCTGGAAGTAGACAGCAGGTGCTTCATATCCAGCTTTGTATTGTCTAGTGTCTAGTGCAAGGCCTGTCACCAGATAGCAGCCCTATGAATGGTTTTTAGATGAATAGATGAACCCTCTGTCCTGCCCAGATCTGTTTTTGGTTTGTTTTGCATATATTAAATGCATCGGTTCATTTAGGAAAAAAAGATTATCAGAAAAGCGTATAGAAAATGATACAGATTTTTTTAAGTGGAAAGAAAAGAGAAACGTAAAATTGTTGACTATTAGAGTAGCATAGAGACTTATTTTCACATTATACTTCCATTTCCTATTTCCTTCCCTCTGTTATTTTCTTTCTTATCTCCCTCCTAATTCCAAAACAAAGGATCTGAAGTGATGCGCAATACAACATATACAAGTGTAGGTCAGAAGGAGCATTAGTGCTAAGACAATGGTAGCCCACCCAAGAAAGATGTTCTTCTGTTTTATAATTATTGATCCCCTATGTACCAGGCAATGTGCTCGGCATCAAGGGTGAAAGAGCGATATGACCCTGCTCACAGGGAGATTAGAATATAGTGAAATAAGATTGTTTCTCTAGTTGAACAGTAAATTTGATTCTGAGATTTCAAAAGAGGAAGCGCTTTAGGATAAGTTGTTTTCAGTTTGTGTGATAAAATATTTCAGGAAAAACACTCTTAGACACATACATCAAGATTAAGTGAGATAATGTATATGACCTGAAAGTACAAATAAATGTTAGCTATTACATAAGAGACACTAAGTAATGTTTCAGTGGTGACTTTGCTGAGGATACTGAAGTATACATGATGTGGACCCAATGTCTGAGCACAATATAAACCGCCTAGAGCTTTCTACTTTAAGTGTCCATTCAATGGGATTGGTAGAGGCCTAATTCCAGTCCATTGGAGTTTCCTCTCTTTTTCAAGGGCTTAAAATAGAAATTAAGTTTCCAGAGAAAATAAAATTAAATGTATTGCATTCCTATGTTTGTGGACTGAGTCATCCT
This sequence comes from Mandrillus leucophaeus, assembly GCF_000951045.1. Classification (NCBI taxonomy): domain Eukaryota; kingdom Metazoa; phylum Chordata; class Mammalia; order Primates; family Cercopithecidae; genus Mandrillus; species Mandrillus leucophaeus. The sequence goes on from NW_012105587.1 coordinate 796,158, forward strand.
AATACATGGGGGTAGGGGATAGAGGGCCGTCATGTGGAATTGCTGAGGATCCCTGTGCAGTACTGTGGCTGTCTGCACTGTGGACTGATTACAAACCCTAGGATTAGAGCTGAGTCATTTGAGCAGTGGTCCTGCGGTGAAGAAGAATTGGAGAGCAGAGATGATGTGGACTCCTGGAACTCACTTTCAGTGAACAGTTTTGAGACTGAATTTGCAAGCAACCAAGGAAACTTTAACCTCTCTGGTTAGACACAATATAGTCAGTAGAGGAAAAGAATAATGTAAGTGTTAAACCTTGCTAGAGTTTGGTGACAACATTAAATGCACTGATACCAAGGAGTATGTATATCCAGAAATGAGCAATATCAATATAATGGAACTGACTCCATCTTTTGCTTGGCTGCTGACAGATTGCCCAATCTAGGCCAGGCATGGTGGCTCATGCCTGTCATTCCAGCATTTTGGGAGGCCGAGGTGGAAGGATTGCTTGAGCCTAGGAGTTTGAGATCAGCCTGGCCAACATAATGAGAGCCTATCTCTACAAAAAGAAAAAAAAATTAGCCAGATGTGGTAACACAATGCCTGTAGTCTCAACTACCCTGGGGGGCTGAGGTTGCAAAGATCACTTGAGCCCAGGAAGTGGAGGCTGCAGTGAGCTATAATCCTGCCACTGCACTTTAGCCTGGGTGAAGTGCTCAGACAACAACAGTTACAAAAAAGAGCATCTCAATCCTTCTTTCTCTCTGTCTCCCACCTGGGAAAGCTGATAAGAAAGTAGGATTGAACTTTCATTTGAGTGCTGGTAAAAAGTTTAAACCAAATGTGGAATCTTCACCCTGGACCCACTTTCTAACCGCTATGAAAACCTACAGCCAGTCTCTTTTCCTGCTCTCTGTAGAACTCCCAAACCACTATTGGGGCTGAAAGGAAAAAAGAAACAACAACAGCAAAACAAAACTTAATCCAATGGACAAATGAACAACAGAAGATGCAGGGGGGGCAGGAGCAAGAAATATACCTAAAAGAAAATATAAAATACGGTGGCATGAGTAAACCCAAAATATCAGAAATTACAATAAATATGAATGAGTTAAGTTTTTGTTTTAATCAAAAGGAGATTTTAGAGTGAGTTTAAAAAACCATAATTCTTCTCTATGTTATTTGTAAGAAATATATCTTTTTAAACACCACACAGAGAAGTTGAAAATAGAAATATACACAGCAAATGGGAAGAAAAATAAAGTGGTATAGCAGTATATCAGACAAAATTGAATTAAGTGCAAAGACACTGAGTGGAACAAAGAGGAACGTTTCATATGTTATACGTACAGTACACCAAAACATGGAATGACCGTCAATCCTTTCTGCACCATACAACATAGCTACAAAACGTATAAAGCAAAAACTGCTAATACACTGGGTAAAAATGACAAATTCATAATCATTATGTGATTTTTCTGAGAAAATCTATTTATGACCTGAATATAAGACCCAGACTTTGTCTTACACGGGGTTTTGGGAAGAATGGAGATGCTAAGGTATTGGTGGATTTTTCCCAAAGTGGGAATGTTCAGGAAGTGCTTGCCCTTTATCTGTCGAAGTGTGGATACTCTAGCAAGACTTGCTGATTGGTTGATATGAAATGAGCTGATTAGGGTGAAGCTGTTAGTGTTTGACTGACTTTCTTTTTTTTTAATGTTTTTATTTTTGTTTTTGTTTTCGTTTTCATTTTGAGATGGTGTCTCACTCTGTCACCCAGGCTGGAGTGCAGTGGCATGATCTCGGCTCACTGCAACCTCTGCCTCCCGGGTTCAAGCAATTCTTCTGCCTCAGCCTCACTAGTAGCTGGGATTACAGGCATGCGCCACCACACCTGGCTAATTTGTGTATTTTTAGTAGAGACGAGGTTTCACCATGTTGGCCAGGCTAGTCTTGAACTCCTGACCTCGTGATATGCCCACTTTGGCCTCCCAAAGTGCTGGGATTACAGGCGTGAGCCACCATGCCAGGCCCTTGGCTGACTTTCAGGAGCCACTTTACTGATGTAAAATTGTCAGCATCCAATTAGGACATGTACAAATCCAATTCTTGTATTTATTTGCTTCTCTAGCCAAAGAATAATCAATGCTTTCCTACAAAGAGAGAAACTTTTATTCTCAGAATCCTGCTTTCAAGAAGCCCATAGTATAGTAGTAGGGATAAGACAAGTATACAAGTAACTATCATACAAAATAAAGCATTCTGTAATGAATGCTGGAATGGAAGTCCAGAGATCTCGGTTTAAATTGCCGCTATGTGACCTTGGGTCAGTCAATGAACACTTCCAGATTTCAGTTTTCAGAAACTGAAATAATAAGCCCTGGTCACTTCACAGTGATGGATGGACATATAATGAATTACTGTAATTTGTAAAAATACTTGGCAAATTGGTACCAAATAAAAAAAAGACATTATCGTTATCCACTGAAATGAGACACAATCAGAAACTTTTTTTTTTCTTCTTTTGAGACGGAGTCTTGCTTTTGTCACCCAGGCTGGAGTGCAGTGGTGCAATCTCGGCTCACTGCAACCTCCACCTCCTGGGTTCAAGCCATTCTCCTGCCTCAGCCTCCCGAGTAGCTGAGATTGCAGGCGGCTGCCACCATGCCGGGCTAATGTTTGTATTTTTAGTAGAGACGGGGTTTCACTATGTTGGCCAGGCTAGTCTCGAATTCCTGACCTCAGGTGATCCATCGCCTCAGTCTCTCAAAGTGCTGGGATTACAGGCATGAGTCACCATGCCCGTAATCCAATCAGAAACTTTTGAGATTCAGAGCAAAAAAATCATTGCACCCAGAAAATTGGAAAAGGGAAAGTTGGGCTCAGGGAAGAGATAATATTGGTATGAGCCTTGAAAAATGGCCTCATGTTGTAAAGGAGCCCAACACAGACAGAACTAATGTAAAGACTTTCATAGTAAGTGCAAAGGCGTGACGTGGAAAAAAGACAGAATCGACAAATAGTATGGTTTGGTTGAAAGGTAGGAAAATATACGAGAAGTAATAGGAAACTAAGCTGCGAAAATTATGTGGAACTTAACCTAGAATATTAGACTATAGGCTTAGACTTTGCTCAGTAGAAATGTGCAGTCCCTGGAGGGTTTTGAACCAGATTTTTCTAGACATGTGTCTTGGCAAGACCAATCTGATCTGGTAAATGACTGCAGAATAAATTGGAGGGCTGAGGCTGGTGGTAGAGTGGCAGACAGAAGGCTTTGCCAGTAAATCTTAGGAAGGCATCATTGACGCCTTAAGAGAGGTGACATTATGAAAATAGAAGGGGATAGCAACAGAGAGAACAGTGCTAGGGCAGAGCCAGCAGAGTATGATTAAATCTGATGGCAAGAATCAAGATGAGTCTGAGATTTCAAGCACCAGCAACTACAGAAAAGATATAGGAAGTCAGAAGGAGGAGATGATTTGGAGAAGGTGATGACAGATTTATTTTATTTTATTTTAAAATTTGGACATGAAACATTTGGGAGATATGCAGGGACCATGGAACTATCATGTCTAGAGCTTGGGAGTGAGATCCAGCTAGTGTGTGTGTGTGTGTATGTGTGTGTGGGAGGGAGGGGGATGGGGGGCTGCTTAGGAGTCATCCATACTAAATTGACAGTTGAATAACAGGAATAAATGCTGTGTGAGCAGAGAGCTTAAGACAGAATCTTGGGAACTTATGTTTAGTGGGTAGGAAAAGAAAGTAGAGTCATAAAAATAGAAGGGAGAAACTTTAGGAATGTAAGAGGATACGCAGGAAAGTGTACCTCAGGTAAAATGTAAAAACAATTTAGTTTCAGGAAAGAGTAAGTAAGAAGTCAGTTATGCCAAAGCTGCACTGAGGTAGAGTAATGTGAATTCTTAGAAGACATTGGATTTGAAAAGAAGGCAATCTTCATAAAAGTTTCTAGAGCCCAACTGCACATCTGAAGAGTAGCAAGGAAAAATAAATGTGCAAGTAGGTTATCTTTTAAAGACATGTAGCAGCAATGGTAGAGTTGAAATAGAATGGAAGTGTCAGAAGACAGATTTTTAGAGTTATTAATAAGCAGGCAGAGAGGAAAGAGCAGGGAAAAGGGAGAGATTGAAAATGCTGAAAAGAGAACACAAAATTGATAAAGCAGATTTCCAGAGGGAATAGATGTGTCATGTTCTAAAGGAGAAAAGACACTTCTTCCCCAGAAAAAGAAGAGAATGAAGGAAACATTTGTGATGGTATAGACAGAAAAGTTGAGGTAGAGATGAGGGAAATTAAGGAAATAGTGACTGAGTGGTCCTAATTTCCTCTATACAAGGTGAATTCATGTGGAAAGAGTGATAAGGTGAGCGTAAAATTGCACCTTCAGAGAGAAAAAGTCTTGGGTAGGAATGCAATTAGAGGTTTATTAAGAGACACCTCAAAGGGGTTATCAGCCACCAAGCAAGGATAAAATTGAGTTAGCATTTTGTTAACTCCAAATCAGTAAGTAATTTTAAGAGTAGAAGTATTCGTGGTAAGTGACATTACACAGATTGCCTAAATTTATCTAAAAACTTTGGTAGAGGAAGGAATCATTTGCATGAGAGCAGGGGAAGTGACAATATAGGGCTAGAAATAAGCAAAGTGGCCCATTAAAAGGTCAAAGGAAAAGGAGGTTTCAGAAAATGACAAAAAGGAGTGTCCATTGCAGAGACATCATAAGTTAAGCAGGGTATGGATTAGGGGTGAAGTCACTGGATATTTGTCCCCTCCAAATCTCATGTTGAAATGTGATCCCCAACACTGCAGGTGGGGCCCAGTGGGAGGCCTTTGAGTCATGGGGGCGGATTCTTTATGAATGGCTTGGTGCCCTCCCTCCGCATGATAATGTGCGAGTTTTCCCTCTGTTGGTTCACCTGAGAGCTGGGTTAAAGGAGCCTGGCACCTCCTCTCTCTCTCTTGCTATTTCTCCACCATGAAACATGCCTGCTGCCCCTTCACTTTCTGCCATGAGTAAAAGCTTTCTGAGCTTCACCAGAAGCTGAGCAGATGCTAGTGCCATGCTTGTACAGACTGTAGAACCATGAACCACATAAACCTCTTTTCTTTATAAATTACCCAGTCTCAGGTATTCCTTTATAACATTGCAAAACAGACTGATACACCCAGGGAGGCAGATGTTCTGGCAGAACAGAGAGGAACTGAAGGGCTAGGAAGTGCCTGTAGACAAGATGAAGGAACCAGGTGGCCGTGATGAAGGGGAAAGTCTGAGTTCCAAAGTCTTGGAGATCAAACAAAATGGCATGGATTGAGGTTCTCTGTTGGTAATGCCCTGAGAATCAGAAAATCATGAAGATCTCCATAGGTTAGATGGTGAAACAGCCTTGGTGCCAGTGTATTCGAAAGAAGGGTTCTCAGTGAGAAGGAGGATGTCACCAATGATGGGGAGAGCACAGGACAAAATAAGCATGGGCCGGGGCTGATGGAGATCATCAAGGAGGATGGGACAATGAGTAAAAGATCGGGTTACTGTGGAGAGTAGCCACAGAGAAGACATGGGTGAGCAATGATTTTTTAAAAACCCATGGTTGAACAGCCTCTGGTCAGGTGGTAGAGTCTTGCCATGGCTCTCCTACAGGAATCCTTTGTGAACAATTCTATTCCGTTCATAAGGCAATTAGGAAATGAACAGTAGGCATTCATCAGGCACAGTGGCTTCACAGGCTTCACCGAGATTAGATGTTTAAGAATGCCTGCCTCATGTGGCTTCTTGATGTACAGGGTCACTCAGTTAAGCTTCACTTGATTTAAGCTAACTCAGAGGTTTTCTGCCTTTGCTGAAAGGACAATGCCCTGAGGAGGCCATACATTAAGCATAATCAATCATTCACACTGACGTGTCCATGGATCTTTGGTAAGACACAATGGAGATAAGGCGGGAGAACACTGAGCATCAAAGGATAGAGGGCGCAAATGCCTCCAAGGAGCAAAGGGGAAAGCTGAGGATGTTATCCTTCTAGCCTGGAAGAGCAGACCTTTCAGGGCTTAAACGGCAGGCTTCACAGAACTGCGCAGAGATCCTTGGGATTTCACTTTCATTTGAAGAGTTTGATATCATGTTTGAATACTGGAGTCAGACCTCCTGTGTTTACAATACTGGCTTAAACTGCGGCCACTTTAGATGGCCATAGATGATCTACATCTTTAATTGTATACAGCAGCACCATTCAACAGAAATATAATGCAAATCACATTCGTGAGCCACAGATGCCATTTTAAATTTTCTGCTAGATAAATTTTGAAAAGCAAAATAAAACAGAGGAAATTAATTTAAATAATATACACTATTTAACCCAGTAAAACCAAATGTCCCCAAAGCCCCTTTTCCTTGGAATGGCCATTTCAACATGTAATCAAATTCTGAAAGTTATTGAGGTATTTCTTCTTTTTCTTTTTTTAACTAAGTCTTTAAAGTGCAGTATGTGTTTTACAGTTACAGTGCCTCTCAGTTTGGTCTAGCTACATTTCAAGTGCTCTGTAGTTGCATATGACTGATGGCTACCATATTGGACAGCTCAGGTATATCATTTAATATACACCTGTGTCAAAAACACAGTTCAGATAATATGTGCCTGGCGGAATTAGGAAGGGAAGGGTTGAAGGAAGCCTGAATTTCTCAGGTTGAAAAATTCTTCATGGAATTTAGGATGGAGTTTCAAATTAGGATGGGTGGAAAGGAGGTGAGAATAGGCCATTCCAAGGAAAAAACTCTTTGGGGGCATTGGGAGTGGAGAAAGTAGAAAAAATAGAAAGTTCAACAATCCCACAATAAAGGGAGCAGAGAGAGTCAAGAGACCATCTAAGTGTCTGATTAGCTGAAAGCAGTGTAATTATTCCCCTCCATCTTTACAGCTGTTAGTTTTTGGGTGAGGCTTCCTCTTGCCCAAATTTACACCATGATCCAGAGTCCTCTCACTTTCCTCCCCACTGTGAATGTAAGCAGCAAGGCTGGGCTGAGCTGAGTGTGTTGATAGAATGTTGATTATCTATAAGTGAGTTTTCATTTTTCAGGTTTGTCCCTCACTCCACAGCTTTCGATCCTGCACCCAGCAGCCTTTTATCAAGGGCTAGAGTGGGGCTGTGGGGAGACGACAGACAAAAAAGGAAAGAAAATGTCCTCACAAAACAAAAACGATATTTTCAAAATTCACTCTGCTGCTTTCAGACTGTTTCCATCAACCCTCTTATTCGTTTTGATTTATTTCTATCCGTAAGCAGACTAACGCTTCTCTGTGCTTTTATTGTTCTTCAAGAATAGGCCTTCTATTGGAGGAAAATAATGTCTCTACGACCACCACTTTGCTCAATGCAGATCTTCATTAATCTGCAGTCACAGAACAGGCTTTTAGCAGCGAGCACTTTTGATGGGAATTGAATTTGATATTGCATTATGGTTGCAGGGAGCCTCACAATAGACTGTGTTCTTTTCTGTGTCTGAGCACAATCAGAGAGACCCAATTAAATAATTTGGTGCAATAATGGGGAACAAAAGAGTATGAGGGCTTAAAGTGAGGGCTTCAGCATTTGTATTCTCTCATTTCCGTATCATGTTAATTAATTTGCCTCAAAACCAACAGAAAGAACACAATGTAGAGCAGCAGAGCTCATCTACAACATGTAGACACTTTAAATGCAGACGGTGCACCAAATGGACTCCTAAGAAAAGGGCAGTGGATTCATTTCCTAGGGCTGCCATAACAAAGTCCCTCAAACTGGGAAGCTTAAAACAACAGAAATGTATTCTCTGGCAGTTCCCGAGGCCAGAAGTTTGAAATCAAGGTGTCAGCAGGGCCATGCTTCCTCTGGAAGGTAAAATCCTTCCTTGCCTCTTTCTAGCTCCTGGTGGTGGCCATCCATCCCCAGCTTTCCTTGGCTTGTAGCTGCATCCCTCCAATCTCTGCCTCCATCCTCACCTGGTGTTCTCCCTTCGGGTCTCTGTCTTTAGCTGGTGTTTTCCTCTTCTTATAAGAATACCAGTCATATCGGAGTAGGGCCTACCTTAATCATCTCATCTTAACCTGATTGTATCTACAAGGACTCTATTTCCAAATAAGGTCACATTCACTGGTACCAAAAGTGAGGGATTCAATATATGTTTTTTGGGGACATGAGGCAACCAATAAGGGGCAATCTATACATTTCCATGTAAAGAATAAAGTTGTTACTCGTGCCAATTCTGAATGATCCCTTTGGTCCAGGTGGTAATAGTAGTCACTGCTGCCTGTGCAGTCGAAGAGAAAGCACTCTGAGGTTCTCCGACAGCATTTTTTTTTTTTTTTTTTGAGACAGAGTTTGGCTCTTGTCTCCCAGGCTGGAGTTCAATGGCGTGATCTTGGCTCACTGCAACCTCTGCCTCCCAGGTTCAAATGATTCTCCTGCCTCAGCCTCTGGAGTAGCTGGGATTACAGGTGCCTGCCACCACGCTCAGTTAATTTTTGTATTTTTAGTGGAGACGCTGTTTCACCATGTTGGCCAGGCTGGTTTCAAACTCCTGACCTCATGATCCGCCACCCTCGGCCTCCCAAAGTGCTGGGATTACAGGTGTGAGCCACCACACCCAGCCCTCTGATAGCATCTTACAGTCAATAATGTGACTTTATAATAAAACTAGAGATGTGAAAATGAACACAGCAGTCTAAGAGGACAATGACCTAGTCAGACTCAATGTTTATATAGCTTTAATCAGATACTTTATGTGCACACCAGAATCTTTGACTCTGAATGCTGACTTTGTTCAAGATTGTCTTCAGCACACAAAAATGATCATTATGAGCTGAGTGTGGTGGTTTGCTGTAGTCCTTGCTATTTGGGAGGCTGAGACAGGAGGATCATTTGAGCCCAGGAATTCAAGACCAGTCTGGGCAACATAGTGAGACCCTATCTCTATGAAAAAATTTTGAAAATTAGCCAGGAGTGGTGGCACACACCTCTAGTCTCAGCTACTCGGAAGGCTGAGGCAGGAAGATTGCTTGAGCCCAGGAGTTGGAGGCTGCAGTGAGCTATGATCGTGCCACAGTACTCAGCCTGGGCAACAGAGTGGGATACCATCTGGGTGGAGGAGTTTGATGTTGATGCACTCATCACCCCCAACTCTGACCCATGGGTACAAAATACCCTATTTCAAACCTTATCCTAGATTTCTATAAAACTTGATGAAAAGATACTCCTAAGAAAGGACAACACTAAAGGGGGCAGACATGGAGTTAAGTTATGTTGTGTAGTTATGTCTGTCATCCTACACTAAGCAATACATTAGACAAACTTCTCTCTACCTGTGACCTAAATAAATGGCACATCTTTGTATACTGTGCTCTAGGAGTGCATATTTCTAAACCTTAGCTAAATTCTTGTTCATTACATATGTTGTTAGCAAGAGAGGAATGATAATTAATATTGGAGCCAAATAAATTGACTCACTGGACAGATGGGCAGTAAGGGGTGCCAAGTGGAATTTACCAGATAAACTAGTGGTTTAGAGGTCAAGGGGTCTTGGGCTATGTGAAGTTTCACTTTTCAGGGTGACTCAGTTTTCATTGTTTTATAAAAGAAAAGGGCACCAGGGTGGGCGTGTCATTGGGTTTGGGATGGGGTCTTAGTCCGGTGATTCAGGCACAAGAAACAGCACATTTGGGTCTGGAAGGAGGAAGCGTGGGATTTGGGGGGTGGGCACTGGCTCCTCCTGGGGTCCTGGGAGCTCCGTTTTTCAGGTTACTGCACATGCCATGATTTGAAATTTGGCTTTAGTCCACTTTGAAGTTCAGCTTGTACCATCAAAGTGCTAGAGCTGGGAGAGATTTTATAAAAAGCTGAAACAGACTTCAGTGGAAAAACAAAGGATTTGGAGTCAGACCCAGACATGAATTCAGGCTGAGCCACATACTTGCTATGTAACAGGTAACCTGGGCAGGCTACTCAGTAACTCTGAGCCTCAGTTTCTTCATCCGTAAAATGGGATTCACAGCACAATCTGCCATGGGGTCTTCGGAACACTGAGAGATGGAAAGTGTGACGCGCCAAGCAGACTGCAATTGCTCCATAAATAGTAGTTCCCAAGTTTGGCCCTTGATATTCATAAGGCCTGAGGGCCAGTTTGCCAGTTCACCAGCTGCCTTGAAGCTGCTAACCTTTTCTTGCTCCTTATAGAGATAGACTTTGTCAGAACAGTGCTACCCAACAAACATTTTTACATCATGGCACTTACAGGAAATGGTAAGACTTGCGCTGTACCCTGGACCAAGCAGATAGTACGCTCACAGCCTACCGCACCTCCCACCTGGTTGGACCAAGGTCCCACCTGGTTGGACCAAGGGCTAGATCGGTATCTCAGGACCACGTGGTTGTGTTTATCAGTCTCATGGCTCATCATTTGGAGCATGTCCAAACAAACAAATAGGAAACACAGATGCTGGGGCTCCAGGACCAGGGCCTGGCCCAGGTATGGGTACACTTTTAAAGTGCCCCAGGGGATTCTGAGGTGTTACCAATTAGCAGTGCCTGCCATAAGGAGACATCTTGAAACTTTGGGCAAGCCGCTATTTTGTAGGAGTCAAATTATTCGGATTCAATAACGTAAATGGAAGACCTGTCCCAGAGATTATTTTTATCTATTTGGTACTTTTAAAGTAATTATTTTTATGGTAAAATATACATAGGATTTATCATTTTAACAAGTTTTAAGTGCACAATTATGGCATTAAATACATTCACAATTTTGTGCAACTATCTACCACCATTTATTCCCAGAGCTTTTTCACCATCCCAAGCAGAAGCTCTGTATTCATTAAACAGTAACTCCCCATTCCTCCTTCCTCCCAGCCCCTGGTTGCATCTGACTACTCCAGGTACCTTGCTGTCTTAGTTAGTTCAGGCTGCTATAACAAATTACCATAGACTGTGTGGCTTAAACAGCAGACCTTTATTTCTCATAGTTCTGGAGGCTGGAAGTCTGAGATCAGGGTGCCAGTGTGGGGAGACTCTGGTGAGGGCCCTCTTCTGGGCTGGAGACTGCCAGCTTCTCGTGGTATCCTCCCATGGCAGAAAGCGGCAGAGAGAGCTCTCTGGGGTCTCTCATATAAGAACACTAATCCCATTCATGAAGGCTCCACCCTCATGACCTAATTACCTCCCAGAGTTCCCACTTCCCAATACACTTACATTGGGTGTTAGGATATCAGCATATGATTTTGAGGCAGCACAAACTTTCAGTCCATAACACTCATTTCTCTGGCGTCATACGGTATTTGTTCTGTTGTTTCTGGCTTAGTTCACTTAGCGAAATATTTTCAAGGTTCCTCTGTGTTGTAGCATGTGTCAGAATTCCATTCCTTTTTAGGGCAGGATAATATTCCTTGTATATAAATACCACGTTTTGCTTATCTGTTCATCTGCTGATGTACATTTGGCTTGTTTCCACCTTTTGACCACTGTAAATAGTGCTGCTGTGAACATGAGTGTACAAGTATCTGTCTGAGTTCTTGCTTTCTTTTGAGTACATACTCAGGAGTGAAATTGTCGGATCATATGGTAATTCTATGTTTAATTTTTTGAGGAATTGCCAAACTTTTTTTTTTTTTACAGTGAGTGCACCATTTTACATTCCCACCAGCAATGCACGAGAGTTTCAATTTCTACACATCCTTGTCAGCACTTGCTCTTTTCTTTTTCTTTTATTATTTTTTATTTCTTTTGAGATAGGGCCTCATTTTGTCACCCAGGCTGGAGTGCAGTGGTGTGATCATGGTTCACTGCAGCTTCGACTTCCCTGGGCTCAGGTGATCATGCCACCTCAGCCCCCAGAGTAGTTGGGACTATAGGTACAAGCCACCATGTACCACTAATTTTTGTGTGTGCGTGTTTGTTGTTGTTGTTGTTTGTAGAGATGAGTTTTTGTCATGAGTCTCTGGACAAAGATGAGTCCACATCATAGGGAAGCTTGCAGGCTTGTCTCCGGGAGCCCAGCCGTGAAAGTGATGTGAGTCCCTATTTCTAAGAACCCTATGAGTTGTCATGGTGGTCCTCAGTAATAATTTTTGGTCAGCCAGGCACGATGGCTGACGCTTGTAATCCAGGCACTTTGGGAGGCCAAGGTGGGAGGATCGCTTGAGCCCCGGAGTTTGAGCCTGGGCAACAAAGTGCAAACCCCAGGCTGTCCTTGAACTCCTGGGCTCAAGCAATTCTCCTGCCTCAGCCTCCCAAAGAAGGGGTTATAGGTGTGAGCCACTGCACCCGGCCTGTTTCCTCTTTTTTATATGTAGCCATCCTAATAGGTGTGAAGTGGTATCTCCTTGTGGTTTTCATTTGTATCTACTTGGTATTCTTGCCCACAATAATCCTGTGAGAAGGGTATTATTAGCTTATGACTTTAGAGATAAGGAAATGGAGTCAAGGAACCTGTCCAAGGTGGCATAGACGGTGCAGTGGCAGTGCCAGAATGAGAAGCCATGTCACCTGTAGATACATACCAGGTGTCTGTTTTAAGAAATCCTGTGGATGGCCAGGCACGGTGGCACGACCCTGTAATCCCAGCACTTTGGGAGGTTGAGGCAGGTGGATCACGAGGTCAGGAGTTCGAGACCAGCCTGGCCAATATGGTGAAACCCGTCTCTGCTAAAAATACAAAGATTAGCCGGGTGTGGTGGCGGGTGCCTGTAGTCCCAGCCACCCTGGAGGCTAAGGCAGGAGAATCCCTTGAACCTGGGAGGCGGAGGTTGCAGTGAGCTGAGATAGCGCCACTGCACTCCAGCTTGAGTGACAGAGCAAGACTCCATCTCAAAAAAAAAAAAAAAAGAAAAAAGAAATCCTGTTAAGTAGACAAGACCCTTTCATCTTGTTTCTAAGTCCAGATGGTCCTAATTTGCTTACACTGAGGTCAGCATGCTTTGCATCAGCCATGGGCCTTACATTTTTGTAGCCTTCCTCAAAATATGGTAGCACCATGGTTTCCATCAGAGTCCAGAATTCTTGCATTTTTCCCACATTTGACCCAAAATTATTATTGTTATTATAATTATTATTATTATTATTGAGACAGAGTCTTGCTCTGTTGCCCAGGCTGGAGTGCAGTGGCGTGAACATGTCTCATTGCAGCCTCAACTTCCTGGGCTCAAGAGATACTCCCACCTGAGCCTCCTGAGTAGCTGGGACAACAGGTGCTCACCACCGCACCCAGCTAATTTTTAAATGTTTCATAAAGATGGGGTCTCACTTTGTTGCCAAGGCTGGTCTTGAAACCCTGGGCTCAAGCGATCCTCCCACCTTGGCCTCCCAAAGTGCCTGGATTACAAGCATCAGCCATTGTGCCTGGCTGACCAAAAATTATTACTGAGGACCACCATGACAGCTCCTAGGGTTCTTAGAAATAGGGATGCACATCACTTTCACGGCTGGGCTCCCAGAGACAAGCCTGCAAGCTTCCCTATGATGTGGACTCGTCTTTGTCCAGAGACTCATAGTTGACTCACTCATAGTTGACTCACTCATAGTTGACTCTTCCAGCCCTGGAGGAGGTGAGGTGATAACAGGTACCCCTTTGTGACCGGCACTTCAGTGCTGGACTTTCCTTCCCCTGACCATCATCTTACCTCCCACTGCAAGGGCAGGAAGGGGAGAGCTTGGAGGAAAGGACAGTTGCCATCAGGCTGCTCCTCTGAGTTCCCCAGGACAGAATCTGTCGGGCACTTTGCTTTCCTACCACCTGCATGGAGGGATGAATGCATTCATGGGTACATTCTTTGCAGTCGAAAGTATTGGATAATAAAATACCTGTCTACTTTGTATTTTCACATTTTGAAAAATATACAAACATAACGAAAGTTACTTTGAAGTCCATTAGCAAAAGAAGATTTAATAAGGCAAGATGACTCCTGTGGAAAATCCTGCCTTAGCTTGTGTGCGTGGCAGAAGAGAAGTTCTTCTGATTCCAAAGTGATGCTGGTGTTGGAGTGGAGAGAGAAATTGCCCCTTACCAACTGGTTGTACAGTCGTTCTGATGGGTTAGGAGTGGGCTCCGGTACAATACTGTGCTGTAGGATATGGAGTGAAGTCAGAGAGCTTCACAGATACAGAGCGTTACTGATTCTTGATCCTGAGATTTCCAGGGTAGAAAAAAAATCATTTTAAAAGATCCATTTTTGAGGTGGAAAGGTGGGCAGAAGTTGGTGAGAGAATAGAAGCTAGAAGCAGACCAGGGTAGCTTAGATTCTTCTGCTTTCCTGGGGAGCTGACTTTAAAATCTAAGTGAGATCGAATAATAAGCCTCCTCCCACTTAGAAGACTGCTCCTAACTACCCACTCTCCCTGATGTCTGGGTACCAAGAACATCCATTTCAGTGAACAGTTATTTACCTCAGAGACACTATCCTTGAACTTTAAAGAGAAATGATTATCTTGTACCTTAATAGTTCTACCATCATGCTCATTTTGCATAAAGGATGGTCTCAATACCTTACTTTCATTTCAGATGAATTATAGAATAGGAGCCCTTCCTAATCCTCACCTCCAGATGAAATTCAACCAAGCAAGTGTTTTTCAAGGTGCTCAAAACCCGATCATGACCTTGTTCAATTTGGTAAGACCCCCAGGACCACAGCTTTTCGGATGGTGGTTCTATGACATTCTGGTGAATCAGTGGCAAAGGTGGATCTGAAGGCCACTGTTGAGCCTCACTGGCCAAGTTACTGTATCTGACTCAATCAGTTTCTATAGTTTGATGCTACAGATTGGTAACTCTTCTTGCCCATAAACTTGGGGATGGAACAAGCCGTCATTACTTTACCAGGTCATTTGGGAGGATTTGCAAGTGTCTTTTTTAGAGCCGTCCATTCTGGTGCTTCTTTGGGCCATAATTGAAATAAACGAGGCATGCTGTTGTTACATTACGTTTCTGATTCCCTCACGAGAGGAAGGAGACAGATGAACACAGAATAAATAATTTGCTCAGGTCTTTATAAATGCCTACAATAAGTTGATGAAGTGGGTTGGAGGGAGGAGAGAAGAGAGTTGGAAAGGGCAGAAAAGGGAAGGGGAGAGATGGAGGTACAATCTACATTTCCCCATATTCCCAATTAATTCAGCCTAAAAGTATCACTCTTATTCAGCAGCAGTTAAAATAGGCTGTGATGAGAGCATGACAATTTCCAGCTAAACTAGAGGATAATTAGAAATGCCCTGTAGCAGGCAAGTCAGTGCTTCAATTTATTTGCTGTTTATTACCAAGTCCCTGCCCCTTGGGTGTAATGACTGTAAAACCGCGCCGGCAGCTTCCCCGGGTTTGATTTAGTGCCGTAAATGGTGCTCAGAGAGTAGATTAAGCTGGAATGTGATCAAACCTTATTTGCAATCCGATTATACAAACTGCTCCTTGCACTGACCAGATTGAAGTAATTTCCCTATAGAAACGTTACACTCACTTTGGTGTAAAAATGATTAACATTTCCTGACTGTAGGTCAGCCTTTCACTTCCACTGTAATCCTTTATCAGGCAATATGCCCACCTTTCTCCTAGGGTTGTCTCGTTCACATCCTGCGTGGTATTTAACCAACACAGAGCATCTCAACCTAATTTTTAAAAATAACAACAACAAACTCTAAGTAGCCTCTCAGGCTGATAGTGACGAATGATTACAATAAATAAACACTCTGGAAGAAGCAGATTAATAGCATATTTTCTTGCGGTTTGATTGTTCAACATTATTGAACTCACTTAATGATCTAATGGAGAACTCTTATGCACCACCAAAGAAATGTCCCTATCCACTTGGAAAGGTCTGTGGAGGCACTTAGAAACAAGTGGCCTTAACCTCAGACGGGTTGATGTATGGGCACCAGTATCCATCACTGAGCCACCATTTAAATCACTTCAAAAAGTATTTAAATACCAATAGCCACTGCTAATCCTTCCTCTTTTAAATAATTATCCACATAGGATGTTTTGGGTTCCCCGATCCCCCAATTCCCTTTACCATCTCAAGATTTCTGGATGTGAAAGTAGTTCTCGTACAATTAGCCTCTAGTAATGAAACACAACTAACTCCACGTTGAACACCGAAAGCAAACCCATGGCTCCTCACGTATTTTTGAGGCGACCAAAGAAAATATTTGAGTCTGAAATTAATTATCATAACCTAACTCCAATACCCACAATAACATGTTTTGTTGTAAAACATACTTAAGCCGATTTTTCTTCAGACATTTTCTGCCTTAACCCTTTAAAAACCATACATACTCTATAAATGTGTTCCCAGCCTTCAGCTAGATAGTTGCGAAATGTTGAGGGAACAGAGGTTAATTCTGCTAGAGTATTTCACTTAGAGTATTTCTAAGTAATTTAAAAAGATGCAGATGGCATGAAACCAAAAGAGCCACACTTAGATATATTCTTTGTATAGCATTTTTTTATGACATGTAAATGGTATAGCAATGACATCTGTGCAGATTGGAAGAGGGAACTACTTTTTGTATTTTCTCCATGCCAGAAAAGACTGTATTTCTCAAGGTCAGGAAGCTTCAGGATAACAAAACCAATGTAATTTTTAGCCGTGTTGCTGATTTTCTTTGGAATTTACAGTCCACGGAATGTGTAGGAAATGACCTGACACACTTGAACTCAAAGCTTCAGAGGCAGAGGTATGCATTCTTTTCTTTCCAGGGATCAGGAAACATTTTGGAGACAGAAAGTACAGTATGGTAGAACTGAATTTGACTCTTCCCAAATGATGTGTGCATTTGTATGCATACATGATGGGTTTATATTAACAGTTACAAGTCAGCAAATAGATAACAAGAAATATCTTCCTGGTTTTTTGTTTGTTTTTAACCATTTCCTCTTATAGCAAGGATTCGTTAGATAGAAATTAGGTTCTACTAAAAGCCATTATAAAATTCTTGCTTTTTTTTTTTTTTTTTTTTTTTTTTTTTTTTTGAGACGGAGTCTCGCTCTGTCGCCCAGGCTGGAGTGCAGTGGCCGGATCGTAGCTAAATGGAAAAGAGTAGCTATGGCTCTTTTTTTTTTTTTTTTTTTTTTTTTTTTTTTTTTTTTTTTTTTTTGGTTACAAAAGCAACACTCTTAGAAGCACTGAGGGGAAAAAAAACCAGTGAAATTAAAATAAACTGAATGAACGTACTAAGGCCCCACTGAGGAAATAAATTCTGCCTGTAGATTTTAGAAACAACAATGAAAACAAATCAACAAACAGCCCTCACAGCAAGCCACCATCTGTGTCCATTTGCTTTGGTTCTGACACACAGAACACATGGGAAAGAGAACAGGACAAGCCTGAGCAGCTAGGATCACAACCCTTGTCGTAATGACACCTGCACGTACAAACCTCAGCCCCCTCGGGTGAACAAAGATGCCGGTTGCCTCCTCTAACCGTCATTATTATAAACTAGGATTGTAATCCCAGGTCGCTACGTCAGACTAGTTTTATGTCAAGAAACTCAGCAGAGCAGCAGAGTTGGGAGGCTCTAGGCATCTAGTCTCTCAGGGAGAAACAGAAGATGAGCCCGCCCTGGTGAGCCAGTATCAGCAGACGGTATCTGATGCTTGGCTCTCATTTGGTCCTGTCGTGAGACTTGGAGGGATGGGGCTTGCGGAGCAGCCATCCCACCTGAAATGAGCAGGGGTCCGTTCCCAGGTAGCTTGGCAGGGAACTCAGCAGCTGTACAGGGAACCAGCACAGATGCACAAGAACACAGGTGAGGGAAGGAGAGCTCACACTCAGACTGCTGGACGGACAGTGTCTCTCTCCTCCCTATTCTCACCTTGCCACCAGCCTTCTCAGCAGCCTTCTTGGAATGGCCAGGTTTTCTTTCTGTGACACTCTCAGTACTTGTAACTTTTGCTAATATGAAAATGTCGGAATAAAGAGGATGCTAATTTGGAAGAGCAGGTAAAGAAAATGAACGTGTATCAAGGAGAATCCAGGGGATGTGATTGCTAACAACTCATTTCAGAGGCGCTCCCAAAACATAGAATGTTTCCTGTACTTTTATTCTTAAATTATCCCACCTTCAGGGAAAAATGCAAGGTTGAGGCAAGATGTGAAATTTATCTCAAATGTGACAGCTTTGAAGCTATCTTATGAATAATGCTTTGTTGGCACAAATAAAATATTTTCACATTGAATGTAAAGGGCAGAGTCTGTTTCCACTTCTGCCCCAGGTCCCTGAGGTCTTCCTGTTTCATGTTATGCATTTTTACAGAGTGTGCTGACTGGCTAATTTTGTGGTGCCATGTATAAAATAAGAAGCATATGTATTATTTCCAACCTATAAACTCTTGCATTCAAATATCATAAAAATCACTGATTTGGAGGAGGACATACATATTAATAGTGCTTAGTTTTCTGATTTTTCATGCCATCCAACTAAGAAAACAGATCAGAGGTTTCGGTCATTGAAGTGATTTACATGTCTCTATTGGCAGATAGCTGCCCCTAATTAAACCTTTAAAACTAATTATTGAATTAAAAGATGAATTATTTTGAAAACACACAAAATTGTGAGCCATGTTACATAAGTGACAAAATTATAATCAGAGCCCAGTGTCTTTATCCTTCAGATCTATTCTGTATAATCATCAAAATGCTACTTGAGGTGATGGCTATCACTTTTCACAGTGCAGCTCCTCTCTGCCTGCCGTTGAACTTGATGGTGCAGCAGCATTCACTGAACACAAACTTTCACAGGATCCCCCACCGCTCCAAGAGGGACACAGGATTCACCCAGCTCAGCACCTTTCGATATGTTACGTGACTTTTCAGATAACCCTGGTTTCTCTCTGGTTGCCGCTGATGCCAGACAAACATAAATTGTTTTTGACGTAGTTTTCATTTATACAGGAAGTTTCGTTTTTATTCCTGGTAGCTTGAGAGTTCCTGACGCTGATTCATCACTGAATAAATGTAGGCAGCCTTGCTACAAAAAAAAAAAAAAAAGAAACAAAACAGAGGGAAACGTTTCCTGTCTCTCTCTGTCTCTCTGTCTCTCTGTTTCTCTCTCTCTCTCTCTCTCACTCACTCTCTCTCTCTGTCACTCTCTGTCTCTTCCTCTTCCTTCCTCCTCTCTCTGTTCCCCCTCCCTATCTGGATGCATTATGTTTGCTTTATAAAAAACAAAATAGGCCCACCTATTTTGTGAAATAGCAGACGAAAGGAACAAAGAGGAAAAAGAACAGGAGGACTAGGGAAGTTTGGACAAAAAAGTTTAGTGTCAGAAACTTAGAAAGTGTAAAGACAGGATTCCAGCAGCCGTTTTTACATCCACATTATAGCGACAGCGTGAATGGACCACAGAACACAAACACTTAACTGGTCCAGAAATTCAAACCCACATTTCTGACTTCCACTGCATAGTACTTGTGACAGAGGCTATTCAAGCCAACATCACAGGTGTTTTCTCTTGTCTTAAAAACAAAAGAGGCTCTGTGCTACGGAACTTTGTATAACATGTCATTAAATGTCAGTGGCACAGAACCACTGAAATTACGCTCGGCTCCTTAAAAATGGAAGGCTTTTCGGGTGTGACTTCACCAATCCTTGCCTTCACATTTAACCTAGATATGCGATGCTGGGTTTGAACTTGAGGTTTTCCATGTGGCTTTTTTTCCCCCCCATCTTTCCAGTTTCTGGAATGCTCTGCCCTCCCTTTAACACACTGGGTTGTGCATGTGTATGTTATAAATGTGTTTATGTGTTTGGCTGGAATTCGTTGTCTCTTTTTGATATGTTTGCAGCCATCTCATTTTAATGCTTCTGCAGAAACTTTGTGAATTCATTACAAAGTAATGGCCCTGAATGACTACATTGCTAAACCCCACTCTCGTCTGAATGAAAATTTGGTGTCCCTCTGTGGCTTTGACGCCTGCTAGAATGGCATAATAAAAGTACTAGCTGCATCTGTGGTAGGTTTCTATGCAGGTTTTCAAGACCCTCTGGTCATTATTTTACCAATGGGGAAACTGAGGTGTCAAATGTCATGCCAGGAACCATATCCAAACATCATCCTGATTTGCTCTGTTTGTTTAATGTACCTTCTTTAGTAACCAGGAAATTTCAGGACTTCCTGACGTTGTGACTAATGGGCTCGTTTGGCAAGCTGGGGCACAATTCAATTTTTGAAGTGAGGTGACAGGCATCAGATGAGGTGGCTCACACAGCATTGGACTTACAATTTAGGAGCTGAATTCATCATAAGCATGGTGCCATCTATTTTGGACTATGTCTTGCATACAGCTTTATGGGAACATTTGTCAGGCAAAAGTGTAATAATGGCAAACTCTAAGCCTTTTATTTTAAATTAGATTGGTGTGATGTGATGCTGATGGGAGTGAGAGTACTGGCCTCATCCTGTGCAGGCTGTGCTGAGGACAGCCTGGTCTGCCACGCTCCTCGAGTAGCATTTTGTGTGTGTATCAGGGTCTCCCTTCTGGGGCACAGCAACAAAGAGAAGTTGCTAAGGACAAGAAGCAGGTGCGGAAATGCATCTCCCATTGGAACAGCCCTGGGCTTACTCCAATGGCTGAGAGAGGTGCTATGGCCAGTCCTCCCAGAGCTCTGCAGCTGCAGTTGGGGGTGGACAGTCTCGAGCTTGTCCTGCGTGATAACGGCTGTGAAAGCCAGCCAACGGCTGCCCAGCAACGCGGAGCTGCAGAAGGCCTGAAAACATCCAGCCTCACCAACATTTCCGCAAAGCGCTTACATAACCCCTTCCTGCCAGCGGCTTCCTCAGGACACAGCAGCAGATTCCCTCTTCCCTGGATCGCCTGGCCAAGAGAACACACGTGCCTCTGCTCGCAGGCCAGCGTTTCATCCACCGGCCCATATCCCATGAATCTATCCAAACGCTGCAGAACACAGAGAAGTGACTACAGAGAATTGGTCCAACTTGACTCATTTTCATGCAGTCAAAAAAGTTGAGAAGGGTTCTTTGGGTTTATCTAAGCGAGCACCCATACTTTTAGAAAGGGAAAACTGGGGCCTGTTAACTTCCAGGGTCAGAAGTCACAATACTTGCTGTGGAAGAAGTGCATCTGGCATCCACATCTCCTGACCTTGTGATGTGTTTATTGCATGCTGGGTTTCCTGATGAAAGCTTAGGACATTAACTCAAAGCATATTTCTTTTCCACTATATGTGGAATCTCTAGAGAACCATATCTCCTACCTCTTAGTCCCTAACACCTAGCAGAGGACCAATTACACTCTATTGTTTATTCAGTAACAATTTATTGGGCCTGGCATGGTGGCTCACACCTGTAATCCCAGCACTTTAGGAGGCCAAGGTGGGTGGATCAACTGAGGTCAGGAGTTCAAGACCAGTCTGACCAACATGGTGAAACCCTGTCTCTACTAAAAATACAAAAATTAGCCAGGCATGGTGGCGGACGCCTGTAATCCCAGCTACTCAGGAGGCTGAGGCAGAAGAATCACTTGAACCCAGAAGGCAGAGGTTGCAGTGAGCTGAGATAGCGCCATTACACTCCAGCCTGGGCAGCAAGAGCGAAACTTCATCAAAAAAATAAAAATAAAAAAAAAGGAAGAAACAATTTATTGAGCCTGGACACAGGGTCACCAGGCAGGGAGGGTCACCAGGCAGGCATGGCCTCTGCTCTCCCTGAGCCCACACACTACAATACCCAGAGTATAAGTCATTTTTGAAGGAATGGCTGCAGATTAGTTTTTTAGCTGCCTACAGTATAGGCAAACTACCATATGTTGGTATTGGCTGACCTATTGACAAAATCAAAATAAAATAAGGCTTGAAGTGGAAAACATTTAAATCCCCTAGCTGAAGTAGAATCTGTTCTTAGTTCTTTTTAGAAATTGATGTTGATGAGCCATCTAGCTAAATGAAACAACAAAAGACGATTGTAACTGGCTTTCAAATGTTTACTATTGCAATAGATTGTTTTTCTAGAATCATGCTGTTTTTCAGTGAGTATGGCATTCCTCTCTACTGAGAGTGGCTAGGACGGTGGGCAATGGTAACAGAAAGGCTTGCTGACAGCTGGGTAAAAGCAATATGGGGTTAAGAATAATAATAATGAACGTGGGGGGACTGGGGAATTGCATGGCCTTAGCTGCATTTGCTAAAGGTTCTGGACTTTGTTTAGTAGTTCCTTTCAAATAATGACTGTATACAGAGCAAATGAGGTACCTCAATGGATTGCTAGGGATGGGCAAAGTCCCCTTGTCTTCCATCGTGCAGCCTGTCTCCTTTCTCCACCAAGAGCAGCAACTGGTTTGGCAGGAGACCAGTTTGATTGGCTGTGGTTGGAAATGGAGAACAGGGATTGGGCTGTATTTGCAAGTTGGTGTGATAATATAACAGTGTACACTGGCTTTGCACACAGCATATTTTACAAGGAGATGTGTGGTCTCTATGAGATGGGGGTGGGAACATAAAACAGGAAAAGCAGAACCATCCCCAAATCCTATAAACTAGCCAGGGACAGAGCCCGCTGTGCTCATTACATGAGCAGATTCCAAAGGCTTCCAGAAAATTCATTTCTACCTTTTCTAACAGTCTGTTTCAAGATTACTCTTTATTTTCTTGATGGACTTAAAATGGATATGTAGAATTGGCCCAGAAAAAACATGAAGGAGAAGTTTGTCCTACAGAGCTTTCCGACTGGTACTCCACGTGCCTGGTCCCCCGACAGGGTCTTTTCTAATTCCAGCTTCCTGTTCTTCCTCCTGCCTGGTGGCAACTGACTGGGCTGAGACATTGTGTTAATGTGTAAGGTAGTAATAACAGAATGCTGACAAGTAAATGTGCTACCTCTTTCTTCTGGCCAGCATACATACACCTTGAGAAGATTCTCTGGAGCCAACGTACTCACTAGAAGGAACTATTCCAATGGGGGTGATTTCCAGTACGGTGGCTGGATAACCTTCAAATCACACCCCAAAGAGAGCTGCAAACTCTTCAATGCACAAGGACAACCCTGTATGCAGCAAATTTGTCACTTCAGTGATGGTTGATAACGTGTGTGTGTGTGTGTGTGTGTGTGTGTGTGTTGGAAGGATAGAATTGATAAAGTTTTGATTGAACAAACCCTGCTTGTTCATAAAAAAGAACGAGATCATGTATTTTGCAGAAACGTGGATGGAGCTGGACACTATATCCTTAGCAAATTAATGCAGGAGCCGAAAACCAAACACCACATGTTCTCACTTATAAGTGGGAGCTAAATGATGAGAATTCATGGACACAAAGAGGGGAACAACAGATGCTAGGGCCTACTTGGGGTGAAGGGTGAGAGAAGGGAGAGGATCAGAAAAAAAACGAGCGGGTACTAAGCTTGATACCTGGGTGATGAAATAATCTGTACAATAAACCCCTGTGACACAAGTTCACCTGTGTAACAAACCTGCACATGTGCCCCGAACCTAAAATACAAGTTCAAAAGCACCCTGCTTCTGAAGTGATCATCTTCTCCAAGGCTTTCATGGGATTGCCATTCCTTTTGGAGCTAGGGAAAGAACCTTCTGGGTCTTCCACCATATACATATACAATGTTCTAATCACGGTCTACATTGTGGTCCTGCTATGGGCAAGGTGGTTGGAAGAGAAGAGCCTCAGGCATAAGTGGCTATTTCCTCCAGAAAAACAGAGCAGAAGGAGCACCAAACCCTGTTTACTGGGACTTGCTGCCTTACCCAACCTGTTTCTCCACTTAACTACCAGAGTCAGGGCCCTTTGGGGGCTTTGAGCATGGGATGGGGCCAGATGACCCACTGACGTGTAGAGTTGGGGAGTATGTGGTCAGGAAAGCAGCCACCCCTCCTCTCTGTCCACATAGAGTGCCAGAGCCCACTTCTTACTAATCAGACTGTCTGCCATGACATCAAATGCCTTGTGCCCTTTTCCTACAACTTAATACTTTGGTCAGCCACTCTTGGGGAAATAATTCTAAAAGTGGGCTTGCAAGCTTTTCCATTAGAAGTACATTATATGGGTAAGTTACTTAGGAAACTGCAGATTTCTCTTTAGGCTTCTTTTGTTAAATTTCTGAGAAGAAACAGCTTTCTATATTCTCTGTCAGAAATGCAAAAGCAAACGGATTTATGAAGGGAGCATTCTGTGGACAAGTAAATTGCACATGGCAATTTGGGGCAACATTTTCTTGTATTTCTGCTAGTTCTCTGAGTTCTTAGATAAATTGCAGAGCCCTGAAATTATGGGGAAGTAGAAAATAACATGAATCTACTTTTCTCTGTAAGGCTACCACTAGAACTTAAGCAAACCAGTCAAAGATTTCCAGTGAAATATTTAAAAGACTCATTGCAATGCCGTCTAAGAGATGCTAGAGGTCATTGTCCAGGCAAAAAGGATAAAGTCATCTTGTTGTCTTCTCTCTGGAATTACAAATGTTGCAGAAGTATAAGTCTCTCCTTCCGTTTTATCCTTGTTAGGTTATAAATTCTGATTAACAAATTTCTTATGAGAATATCATCTAATGATGCTCCAATCATTTTCTTAAATAATATCAAAAATATTTCTTAAAGTGTTTTGCCTAATTCAAATAAATAAATTCAAACTTAATAAGCAAAGATTTAAAATGTTAATACTCATTGTTGGTGAAGATACTGTGAATTGGGAACACTTATTAAATACTTATATGCCTATGAATTCATTCAACTTTTTAAAATAGAAAAATCTAGAAATAATACTTATTTTTAAACCTTTCATAAAGCACATGGTCATGCCTTTTGCACTGATATCTCATTTAAGAATCTGTCCTAAGAAAATAATCAAGGGTAACTAAAGGGAATGTTCAATACTATTTATTGTAGCATTATTTTTAACAGTGAAGAAATGGAGAATGTAATTCCCTTTTAGAATCCTATGACTTTCAGAGAAATAAAGCTTCTTCAAATTATTTAGGATAGAAACTTGATTAGAGCTATGGTAACCAGGATGATTGTTTAAATGACAGATTTAAACAAGACTCATCCTTCATAGAATCTGATTCAGAAAGATCTTCCTTCTTCTAACTATAATCACTTTCTGTTGTAGTGAGGCTAAGATTTCAGGAAATGATAATCTGAAGTTATTATGATGGGCACTGCTTGTAAAAACAAACAAACAACAACAAAGCAAAACAAAACAAAACAAAAAAGCAAAGGAAAGAAGCACCAGGAACAGATAGTTCAGGAGACAAGAATACCTCTAGCTAAGGGTAACCATGGGAGCCTACTGTCCTTGTGACTCACTTCTCTTTGTCCCTGAGTCTATGGTGACTGTCTTTTCTGAGTCTTTGGTATTCCCTCTGCCTCATGAATTCTGCTCAACTTTTTTGTTTTGTAAACTGAGCCAGATTTTATGCCCTAAGCAAGTGACACAACACCAGAAATGGGAGTCACTGAGATCCACTGGGCTCAGGTGAGTGAGAGCTGTCTCAGTCGAGAGGTCATCTGCTTTGCTTCTCTCAAGTCTAATTGACAGAACTGCAGAGTTCGTTCATCAGAGCTGACTGTGCCAGGTTTTTAAAGCCTACATGTTTCCCAATAAAGAGATCTGTGAACCATTGTTTATCCTCTTTATACTGTTATTAAAGGGTGAAACTGTTAAAATATGCTTTCTGGATCACTCCAGGAAAAACTAGGTTGAGTTTTATAAACTTTTCAGCTTGAGGTTTTACCACAATGAATGTCATATTCTGATGCTAGCATTCAGGTTTTACAGAAAAGTACACAAATCATATGTGTCCAGCTTGGTGAAGTTTTAGAAAATTGAAACACCCATTTAACCACTAGATGAAAGCAAAAAATAGAACATTACTACAATCTCAGTCATTACGTTACGTTTCCCTCATGCCCCTCCTCAGTCATTATCCTGCCATTCTGACATCTTCCAGCCTAAATTGGTTTTGCATGTTTTTAAATGAATGTAAATGGAATCATACAATATATACTCTTTTTTGTTGCTAGGCTTATTTCTCTCAGCACTATATTTGTGAGATACATTTATATTGTGATATGTAGCTGTGGTTTATTTTCATTAGTTTATTACACTAATAAACTACAATTTATCCATTTTACTATTGATGCACATTTGGGTTATTTCCAACTTTAGGTTATTTTCAACTTTTTGCATAGTGTGGGAATTCCCATAGTTATGGGAATTCTAGACATTATTTTAGTGTACATGGATAAATATTTCCATTGGGTATATTCCTAGGAATAGAATTGCTGAATCATAGATTATATACATGACCAGCTTTAGTAGATATGTCCTAACAATTTTCTAAAGTGGTAAACCAGCTTACTTTTCCCCTAGAAGTGTATGAGAGTTTCAGTTGCTCCACATTCAGAATTCTCAGCTTGAAAACAATTTGTCATTCTGGGATATATATATAGTATCACATTGTGGTTTGAATTTGTATTTCCCTGATGAATGATGAGGTTGAGCACCTTACATATTTAGTTGTTATTTGGTTTTCTTAATTTCGTGATGTGCTTATTCAAGTCTTTTGCCCATTTAAAAAAATTGTGTTGTCTTTTTTTTCTTATAGATTTGTAAGAGTTCTAAATATATTCTGAATATAAGTCTTCTGTCAATTATGTTGATTGCAAATATTTTCTCTCCATTCTTAGGATGGTACCTTCAGATGAACAATAGTTCTTACTTTTAATAAAGCCCAGGTTTTTTGTTCCCTTTATGTTCCATTTAAGAAACATCTCTATCCAAAAGTAAGATATTTTTCTATGTTATCTTCTAACAGTTTTATTGCTTTAATTTTCCCATTTCTATCCAAAACCAACTGGAGTTGAATTGTGTGTAAGGTGTGAGGTAAGAGTGAAGGTTCCATTTTTCCATGTTGATATTCACTTGACTTGAATTATGATTATTCTTGACTTGTTTGCTTTGTGGCTTTTACTGCCAGTTTTCTCTACTTCTCAGCCACATTCGTGTGAACTATTTTCCTCTGCTTTGCATTTGTACTCCCAACAAGACACTCTGCCTGAGGGTATTAATCACTGCTCCTGGATATAGTGTCTCTTTTGAACAATATTTGTTATCAGGTGGTAGTCTCTCCATAGTTGTGATAAACGCACCATAGAAATGTAATATATAGGGGAAGCTGGATGAGGGGTAGATGGTAATTCTCTGTAGTATCTCTTCAACTTTTCTGTAAATCTAGAGCTAGTCTAAAATTAAAAGTTCATTAAAGAAATTCTGCTTCTCTAAAAGAAATCAGAAAAATCAAGTTACCATCCAGGTACAAGTTTGTCCTTGATTTTTGTATTCGTTCCTCAGTTAAAAGCCTTGAAGTTGGATATGCATCTATTTTTAAGATTTGTTTTCTTCCTTAGTGAAGAAGACTTATTCACAAAGCAGCAGGTAAATATTCAGTATTTGATTTCTCTACACAGAATCCATGAAGCTAATTTATGGTCAGCCTTAAGCCACTGGACTCGCAGAATCACCTATTCAGGATGACATTCTCGTTATATTGTGTAATTACCATCATGATATCTATTCAGCAATGGCAATTAAGAAAGCCCATGGGGTTTGATAATAGTAGCACAAAGCCAGTAAACTTGGGCTCTTCCTACAGTGATCTTGGGTTTGAGGTCTACTTCAACCATGGCCTACAGCTGCCTTATCAAAATGTCATTCTTATCCAGGTAGTCCTGGTAATGCTCGAGTTCCTGACACAACTGCTTTCTTCAATAGTGAACAAGGATTTCATTCTGCAGTTTAATATTTATTAAGTCCTTATATTATAGAAAGCACTGGCTCATATCTTAGGTGTCCAATCACAGTGCATGTCCAGGATGGCCAAGACATAAGCTCTCTCAGGATACCACACTGTAATATTATTTTGTTCCATAAGTGTCTAGAATGTACCATGTCTTAAAAACACTTGGTGGGGAGCATCTGTGTTGTAGGGGTGGCTGCACCATGCAGTGGAAAAAGAAGGAGCTTCGCAGTTGAACAGATAAGGGTTTTAACTCCAGTTCCTGCATTTACTTGACCCTGGGCGAGATACTTAAACCCTCTGAGTCTCAGTTGCCTTATCTAGAAACAAGAGTTCTATTGTCTCCCTGGAGTACTACAGCCTCAATTGAGAGTGAATGTGAGTGCCAGGGACATTCGCAATTTTTCAGTAAGTGGTTTCTTAAGATTATTTCCTGATGGGCCAAGAGCTGTGTTAGAGGTTTCCACAGATGACTAATATATAAAAAAAAGTAGTGTTCTCTTCAGGGGCTCTCAATTCAGATGACAAAGGCAGTCACGCAAAAGAATAATGATGATTCAGTGTACTCAGTGGAGAGAGCGACCAGCTTCGAACGGCTTCTCAATGCCACCTTGAATTAAGTCACTGTCATTAGAGTGAGTATGACTGTGGGGGGAAACATAGTTAACACATTACGACCCATTAATAATTGAACATGGGTCCAGGTGATTGAGCAAAGAGCCGACATCATAGACTCATGGCCCTGAGGCAATGGTTCAAGATGGGTGTATTAGTCTGCTCTTATGCTGCTAATAAAAACATACCCAAGACTGGGTAATTTATAAAGGAAAGAAGTTTAATGGACTCACAGTTCCACATGGCTGGGGAGGCCTCACAATCATGGTGGAAGGTGAAGGAGGAGCAAAATCACGTCTTACATGGCAGCAGGCAAGAGAGTGCGTGAGGGGAACTTCCCTTTATGAAATCATCAGATCTCATGAGAATCATTCACTATCATGAGAACAGTATGGGAAAGACCCAAGGCCATGATTCAGTTACCTCCCACCAAGTCCCTCCCATGACATGTGGGAATTATGGGAGCTACAATTCAAGATGATATTTGGGTGGGGACAGAGCCAAACCATATCACTGGGTGTCCAGTCTAAAGACATATGAACCACATTGCACAAGATGCGTGTCCCAAAGAGGATGCTTCCCCTTGCTGCTGCCTTGCAAGCACTGAAGGAGAGAAGGAAGAAAGGAGGGTCATGTGTGTGACATTCATTCTTTCCCTTAACAAACATGTGTCCAGCTCCTTCCATGTGCCTGACTCTGAGTCAATGGGTATTCATCCACTATCAATATGCTCATCAGGTCAGAATGTCCTTGCCTTCATGATGCCTATGTTAATAAATAGGCAGATGGTAAGAACTGCTATGAAAATGGCCTAAGATTAAACTGTCCCTGGCCTAAAGATTTTCCAGTATCTAGTTCTCACTGTATAACTGAAAGGATCCTGAGCAAATATTGACTGAATATCTCCTGCTCATGAATCTAGAATGAATATGCTTTGATAATGGTGCCCACTAAATAGATTGGTTGAATCCCCTGAATGAATGGGCCTTCCCCGAAGGCTGTGGAATTTGATGGAAACCGCATCAGACCTAGAGTCCAAAAGGATATTTAACATGCTGCCCATTTGCCATATTAGAGCCAGGCTTCCAAAGCTAAAGCACCATGAAGAGTGGAATAAATCACTGAGATTACTTTACCTTCTCTCAGCACTCTGCTTTTCTCTCTCGTGCCCTCTTTCTGCCTGATCCAAATCGCTTTTGCTTAAATTGCTTGGAAAAATTACCTAACTTTTCCTTTTCCTTTGACTACAGAAATGTGGTCCATCACACTTAGCCAGTTTCTAGAACAATTTGTTCTGTCTGCCCACTCAGTAAGTGGTGGCTGACCAAGTGAAAGTATTCCATATCTGACATCAATGTTTTGGACAAGCAAACTCGGGGCTAAAACCCGAGGTCATAATCAACATTTAAGTAAATCATATTTTTTAAAATATGGAAAATAAGTGTCAGTCTGTAAAAGTTAGTTCTGATCAATTATTAGCTACCAGTTATAGTAAATCACCTAAAATTGTATTGCAATAGTATTCTCACATACACACATTAGAATGCAGAAGCAGTGTGTCTTTTCTCAAATTGTTGCTATTACTTTGATCTTTCAGAATATCAACTAGCATTCTACAGCAAATGCATGATACAGATTTTAAAAAGACATTTAATAAGCCACAGTTAAGAGTTTTAATTATATGCAACCAATTGTTAGAGGAAGATCTGGTTTCTTGTCTTTAAGCAAACCAACCCTCAGTTCCCACATCATGATTATGAAGGCCTAGAACCACAAAATTCTGTTATTTCTAATACATGGTGAAAACTAACTTGAGTTCGATAGAATAAAATCTAACAGAGTTAGTTGCATAGAACTGTTCAGTATAGCCAGGTTAAGTTTGTGATGGGAATAATTATTTTAACTATTAATTTGTGAATATGAAACACAAACTATTTAAAAGGTATAAAGAACCTTAACAAGAAGAAACTCCCGGCAATGAGATTGTGCACATAAAAACTAAGATCAGTTGTTTCCCCATTACATAATATTTCACTGGTTTCAGGTCAAATGACCAGTGTTATGAGTCACCAAAGCAAATATTGTTTTATTACCATGTATACATAACAACACTCTTAATTACCTTCCTTCCGATGACTTTTAAATTGTTGGTTTTCCTCTAGGTATGGCATGAGTGTGTGACTGTTTCTCCTAGGGTAAGGAGGGATGTAAAAATGTTGTCTAAAACAGAGAGACTCATCAGATATTTCAAACCACTCTGTATTTGTAAGCACATTTATCATATCTTGTGTTAAGTAGTAATGTTTCCTTCAAAGAACTCCAAGGACCAACAAATCTTTTTAAAATAAGTGTGGCCATATTCAAAGAGCTCTTCAGTGAAAGAAAATGACAAACTGTTCTCTATGTCTGATCACCATAAAATAGAAAAAATATGTACTTAGGATTTAGACTTTTAGTAACAGAAAGAATTTCTTGAGTGTGTCAGAAATTGATTAACTTGGCCGGGCGCAGTGTCTCACACCTGTAATCCCAGCACTTTGGGAGGCTGAGGTGGGTGGATCACCTGAAGTCAGGAGTTTGAGACCAGCCTGGCCAACATGGTGAAATCCTGTCTCTACTAAAAATAACAAAATTTAGCCAGGTGTGGTGGCGCAGGTCTGTAGCCCTAGCTACTCAGGAGGGTGAGGCAGGAGAATACCTTGAACGTGTGAGGCGGAGTTTGCAGTGAGCCAAGATCATGCCACTGCACTCCAGCCTCTGTTTCAAACAGAAAAAGAAAAAGAAATTGGTTAACTTATTTTAATAGAATGAAGGGAGCCAGGTCCTACAAGGATGACATATTAGACAGTAATTGTATAGTGTGTGAGATGGGAGGAATTGGGGACATGTGACAGGAGAGGAGGGTTGCATGGCAGGACGCATCGGTAGAAAGTTCTGGAAGATGTGCATCTGATCCCAAGACATACCTGTCTCACTTTGCTAACCAAAAATGCATTTCAGTTGCCTTCCCTCCTTGGAGAACTACAGGGGTGCACGATAGGGCCCTCAGAGAGCCATGCCTCTGTCGGAAGACTGAGGAGGACAACCAGGACAGCTGCCTTGAGGTCTCCATGTGGCTGTGACA